>NC_056745.1:847734390-847764390 GCF_019279795.1 Protopterus annectens
GCATGAAGGGAAATTATATAAATAACAACTAGAGTATTCTTATAAATAGTGTAAATCATTAACCTTTTAAGACAGCTGCATATCTATATTAGCTAAAGAGGCTTCCTGTAAGTGTTTTTGATAATGAGTATCCATTCTTCTGAAATTATATATACAAGTGAGAAAAGTTGACTTTACAATGCAGGGGTAGAGTTGCCAAGAATAGCAGTTCTAAGTAGTGTACCGCTGTCTAGAAGAAAGCATTTCAGAATCACCTGAAGAAGCCTTCATATATTCCATTATGAATCCAAAAAGAAGGAAGCTGATTGAAATGCCTTTGAACTGTCTCAAAACTGGTATGAGCAACTGTTTTTCTTTTTTTTCTTCTTATTTGGTTTTGTTTATATATATATATTATATATATATATATATATATATATATATATATATACATATATATATATACATAGATAGATATAGATATATGGGTTTGCACTAATATATTTATTTCTGTTTAATAAACTTTCATTACTTTATGAAGTAGTAGTTATTTTATATCACATTGAGGGAGAATGTGGGCATACTTGGTACAAATTTTCCATGTCAAGAAGGATCCTTTGTTACAATATTTGCTGCCTTAAAGACTATTAGCTGGGAAATGTTCCCCAGTTGGAGAGAGCTACATTCTTGTGGTGTGAGCTTGAAAAGTTGTTGAGCATGTCTCTGTTTGTTATTGTGCCAAGATGAAGACTATGGAGCAACTGCTTCAAAATGTTGCTGCTGCAGATGAGGGGAAGGCAATGATTATCAAGTCTCAGGTGATGGCAAAAAAGTTCCAATTATTAAGTGTCTAACCAGGAGGAAAACTTTGAGGCATTCCTCTTGGCCTTCAAATGGTGTGATAACATTGGAAGAGCTGAGCTAGAATCCTGTCAGCCCAGTTACCTGTCAAGCATTTAAATATCAGGACTAAAATAAAGTTAAAAAAAACATTGCTGGTTTGAGATATTGGTATTCCTGAGCTACAAGTTCAAATGTTTCATAGCTAGATATTTTCTCATATCAGAAATGTATGAACTCAATTATGTGACTTAAGCATGCACTTAAATTATGGTTTCCTTCTGACAGCCAGCATACTAAAAGTGAAATAACAGAAATGGTATCTATTGATAAATTTGGGATGGCTTTGATAAGTTTAAAAAGGAATAGCCTGTCACTTTATTTCAACATAGCCATTAGGATGCTGAAAACGTAGTTTGAATGATTGCTATACAATGAAAGTACATTTAAATCAAAACAAGCTTAAAACCTAATGTAAAGCATATGTCAAGTTTTGTTAACAATCAGAAAGTGTGACAAAAGTGTTTATATAAATAGGATTTGTACTAATAATCGTTACACTAATACATACAGCAGATCAAACAAAGAAAGTAAAAATGAGGGATTAAATCAACAAATTCTTAATACCCAAACGGATTAGTGATCAAGTAAGTGCAGCAGGCCTTGGCCTAATGTCTAGTGCAATCAAGAAGTATATGGTTCAACTAAGACTCAAATTCAGACTGCCCCAATCATCATTGCAACTGCTCTGCTTTAAATTTCAGACATTAAAAACTGGCTAGTGTTAGAAGTCTTTTCTCTCTGACATGGATGCATACCTCACACATAACTAGTCAAATGGGAATGTCGAGCCAAAATGTCTATATTTGTGCTATGGTAGTGGCATGAAGTTGATGAGTGCTGTAATCCTAAAGTTTGACAAGGGCTTGCACTTCCTAAAGGTTTTAAGAAAAATAGCAAGGTGAGTAAGTTCTAGATTAGAGAGTTTGATGATGTGTTGTTCGTGTTCTCTATCTCTGATTACTTGTTTATTGTTTTGGAGGTAGTAAGTGCTCCAACATTTAATTCCGTATGTGTTTCATAGCAAGCATTTGTCATGGGTGATAAAACATGCAATAGCTGAAATTCCCATAAAATTACCTTACCAAATGGATACAAGGCCTAAACAGTATGTTCTGCATGGAATGACTCAAAGCCCTGTCACTATACTTGGTATCTTACCGATTGTTATGAGGTGGCCTCCATCTGGCATACAAGGCATGCACCCTGCAACCCAAAAGTAATCGATCTAGTGCACATTAGCAAGTCAAATGACATCAGAAACCTACTAAACCTTAGCAAGTCAAATGGTATTAGAAATACTCAGTCTAGGGATCTGAACCTCTTCTGCAACATCACCAGAATGGTTTAGAGCAATAAGTATATTTTACAGAGGATACCCCTACTCTGGAACAGACTCCCCATCCGTGTAAAAAAAAACTCATCCCAGTCCATTTTCATGAGCAACTTTAACTACCCATTATATTACTAATGCACAAAGGTTCCCTGAAATTATTTGTGGCATGATCCTAATTATTCTTTCTAGGGATAATATATAATTATCGACTGTGGGATGGGTAAGGCCAATCTAACACCAAATGGGATAGATTAATTCAAGTACCAGAGGGGATACTGGCTAGGCTTAAAGTAGTCCCCAAGGGCAGCAGGCCTAGTACTTACGTATGAAACTGAACCATTAAGACATATCTTTAGATTGTCTCACTTGCCTTAAGAATAACTAAATAGTTAAAGAGTATTAGTATCTGTATATCTATATATCAGTGTATGTAGACACTTAGTCTGTTCTCATTTTTCTGTCAGTGAATCATATATCAGTTATCATCTCCAGTGGTAGTTGATGTCGGTGCAGCTGGAAGGGTGGTCACTGGTTAGGACCTATTGGTTATGAGTCCTAGTTGAACAATGTACTTCATTACTACTGTGCTTCTAGACATTTTCCAGGGCAAATGCTTCATAAATCATTGAATTGATATATCGGTTTGTTTGTGCTCTGTGTCATGGAGTTTGCTAATGTTTCTCCTTTTCCCTGTATGTCTGATTAGTTGTGTATTCTCTCAGAGGCAGAAAAGTGTTTTTAATTCTGCTTGTGTTTCACAAAGAACCTACTTCACTGGTTGAGAAAAAGGTCTAGTGACTAGTCTGTTTACCTGGTAAAAAATAAAATAATTTGAATGTGTAAATACAAGTGTGCAGTTGAAATTCTTATATCTTATATCTTATATCTTTGTGTTTGTATGTGTGTGCACAACTTCTAAAACTTCCTAAGCGGAATTAATTATTAGTTGTACTATTATGTCAGGTTTTGAGTATGTAAAAACAAAAGGACACTGTCTAGCTGTGTATAGATAGAAAGATAGAGCTATAGACATAATAATTAATCTCAGGAGTGTATTTGATACCACATTAATATTTAGTATGGTTCTTCCTGAAAACAAAATCTTACTATGGAATGACTTCACTGTACATTCCCTAGTAAATCTACTTTATGTACATAACTGAATGCACTGTAAGAATGTTCATTGGAAAAAAAA
Source organism: Protopterus annectens (assembly GCF_019279795.1). Taxonomy (NCBI): domain Eukaryota; kingdom Metazoa; phylum Chordata; order Ceratodontiformes; family Protopteridae; genus Protopterus; species Protopterus annectens. Next base: position 847,737,801 of record NC_056745.1, read on the forward strand.
AAACTGTCAGAGCATAACCCAGTTTAATGATGTTTCACAAAATGTTTTTGTGACAGTTTTACTGACATTGATGCTTTTGTATTAGTTTTATTTTATTTTTATTTTCCATTTATTATCTGGGGTAGAGTACTGATCCCACTAGACCATTTAATGGCTCATCCATGGGAGTACAGCGCACAAAGTCGAGTATTAATGTACTTCTGCATAAGAACTGTTACAAACAAAATTTAAGAAGTTTTGTTAAAATTTATACAAAGTATAAAATATAGACAATTTTACTAAGGGAGATCATGGATGATAAGACACTGAGTGGATTATAAAGGTTATCTGTAGGAGAGAGGGAATGGGGTTTTAAGGAGAGGCAAAGGGGGGTAAGAGAGGTATGTGGGAGGAATGAGGAATCTGTCTAGGAGCTTACCAGGGCACAGACTGCCTCATTCTGTATGGACAGCCAGAGAAGTGTGGTAGGGGTATGCATCCCCATATGACAGCCCTTACAGGTAGCTTCTTTGAATAGAAATTTTTTTCATTGGTTTCAGAATTCTTGGTAGGTGGAAGGAAGGGTGACCTAAATACAAGGGCCAAGGGTAGAGAAGCTGTGATATGTGGAATGACGTCAGTTTCTAGGGGTAGTTATTCTATAGATATTGTTATATGTGGGTTAAGGTTGTAATAGCGGATTCTTTTGGTTAGATGGCTGGTGAACATGGGGAAGTAAGAGTAGAAGATATAGTAGCTGAATGTGAGAGAGCATATCAAGAGAGAGTACTATAGTTAATTGGAAGCCATTTAGCTTTCCTAAAGACATCAAAGTGCTTTTCATTGGAAGCGGTTTAGCTTTTCTTAAGGACACTACTGTGTTGTTAGTTCTTGGGCACCAGAGTGATACATTTATTGATTCTGTTAGCTGTAGTTTGAAGGAAATGTTTGTTTTTCTAGGAGACGTTTATCAGTAACTGGGAACATGAATGTAGGTTGCCCCATAAGTATGCCTTTACCAATTGCTGATCTACATTCACAATCAAGAAAGTATGCCTTTTCTCGACCAGAACAGAAGTGAATCAAGTTTAGGTTTTGTTAAGTGAATGAGGTTTTGGTCAAGCCAAGTACCTGGGTATTCAAAGTGAGAGGTAGTTTCTAAGTGATTGAATTTATTATATTGTATCGTTTGGTTGACTGGTATGTTGGTAAATTTTTATCTAGTGCCAAAGATTGTGGTATATTTTTTTGCCTTCCAAGTGAGTTTGTTATTAGTAAGCCATGTGGACAGATGTTAGAAGTATTCCCCTAAATACTTTTCAGCTGATCACTTGTTAGTAGTCTATGCCACATCTAGACATTGTGCTTTTATTTTTACATACTCAAAATGTGACATAATAATACAGCTAAAAATGAATTCCTCTTATGAACTTTCTGCATTTCTGCATGGGACGTTGTAGCTTCCTTGAACATTTACTACTTCTGTCCTTTTCAGCCAGTCAGTGTAAAATCCAAGGTCTGCAATATTTCTTGTAATACACATGACAGAATCAAAGCCATTTCATCATTCCATTTTTTTCTCTTTTTGTGCATCTTTAACTCATAAACCCCATCAGTTTTCACTTTTCATCAATACTTTTCACATGCCTCATTCATTCATTCATACATTCATTCATTCATTCTCTAATTACCCACTTAATCCAATGGGTTAATCCACATGCTTATTAAATAATATACAAATTCAAAAACAACATGAAATATTGAAATCAAACAAAGAAAAAAACACTTTTAAAACATAAATTGTCACTCATAAAGAGCAAACCATGAAGACTCAAATTTATGTTGTCATAAGATTTCCAGAAATGCTATCAAATGGCATTTAATGTATTAAAACCATTTGGAAGTTTAAAGGTAATAACAAAACAAAGCACATGACTTTGCAAGAAAGACTACATATTTTTCTTTCACTTTTTCTAAATATATCAAGTCCAATTTTCAAAGAAATGCCTTCATGTAAACCTTTGCTCTTTCAAAGTTCTGCACTGAGTTACAGGTATAGTACTTAGAGATTCTTACCTTTGTAGATTTTTGTCAGTTCATTAGTTTGGAAATGTGAATAAGCTTTAACAGCAGTGAAGCTTAATCAGCACTAAAGTTATTAATTCTACCATATTTCGGTCCCTATTGAAATGTCGGCACTCAAAACACTGAGTGCCAAAAAAAAGGCAAAAAAAAAAAAAAAGACCAAAAATCCGGAGAAGAGCAAATCCTGGAAATCGCTCTTCTCCGTAAAACTTCTTTTTGCAGTGGGACAAGTCTCTACACCCTGAAACTTATTCCGTGATTGGCATACCTAGGAGAACTCAGCCGTTCAGTATCTGTATTTCAGAACTCGGTCTAGTGAGTCTCAATAATTCAAATGGTTACTACCATATTTTCCATTATGTACACTCCTTAATCAGACTGGTTTTGAATTAGTATTTAGTAAGTCATCAAGATGGCTACTGGATTCAGAATGATAGCAGCCTTCGTCTCGTGTTGCGAAATAACTATAAATTCTATGATTATGCTTTGAAACTAGGCAAAAAAATATTTTATATGCTTATGTTATAGGCTAACGTATTTTTATTGTTGAAAATAAAAATCTGCAAACACTAATATTAAATAATCCAGAAACCATGGAACAGCCCAAGGTTAAGATAAATGCTTTCATTCCTATTTATTTCAGCATGAAGCTTCATCAGATAAAAGACTCAGTAGTAACACTGTGTTTAAATAGACAAAGCAGCCAATCAGAAAAGCAGTTAGAAAAATCAACTAACCAGTTCTTAAAGCAACAGTACACTAAAAAATTAAAAATTACACAAAATAATTATAACAACTAAAATAATTGTATCATTCATCTGAAAATATATCTAAAAAGTATAAAGAAGAAAATCATTAATTGTAATATACATGTAATACAAACAATCACACAAACATTGTAAATTTTAATTTAAAGTTGGTTGGCCCTGAGGCATAATAAGCTAGTTACTAAAATGCTGTTGGTCCAAGGTCCTCTCCTGTTTGGCATCTACTTCTCTGAAGTGCAGGTCAACACAGAAGGTCTTTGGCTAACAAAGTTTGTAGATAACTGCAAACTGGAAGCCATAATAGAATCACCTAATGATGTAGACATTCTACAAAAAGGCCTCACAGAGACAGATGCTTGGTGTCAAAGTCATGGCCTGAAGCTCAATGCCAAGAAGTGCATTGTCATCCCCTTTGGGAAAAACTCGGTACCCATGAACTACCACATAGGCGGTAGCTCACTAAACACCAAAAGTGTGATAAGAGACCTCGGGACACAGGTGGACAGTAGTCTCTCCTTTGATAACCATATCACCACAGTAGTCAGGAAATCCTTCTACGTGGCACACCTCATCACAAAATTATCATTATAGAGTACAATGCCCCGTTTGGCATGTATCTCACAAGACACCTGCAACAATTGGAAAGGCCACAGAAATACCTCACTGAGAGGATTACTGGCCTCAAACAGATGCCATACACAGACAGTCTCAAAAATCTCCAGTTCTACTGCATCGCATATCGCCTACTCAGAGGCGATCTCTGCCTAACATACAAAGCTATGTCAAACCCAGAGCTGTTGGACATACTACATTTAAAGAAATCCCAGTCTCTCTGAACTACACGCTCCAGGGACCTAAACCTTGTCACCACAATAAACAGAACATGCTGGAGGGACAGATTCCTGTCACAGAGACTTCCCATACTCTGGAACAGACTACCCATTCATGTCAGGCAGAGCTCCTCATTAGTACCGCTTTAAGAAAAATCTTGATGACTAGATGGGAAATAGAAAATTCACCCAAGGGATCACTTCTGCAGTGCTCCTCGACAGAGGCACAGGAAAATAATTTTCTTGGGTGGCAAAAGCCAGGGAACCTTTTTGGCTAGGCTTATATAGGCCACAGGGCCGATAGCCTAGTACCTACCTATGAACCTATAATACCTGGTGGACGTATAGAAGTTAACAAAACCTGCTAGTGTACTTTCTTGGATTCAAGAAAGTAAGACCTACTACCACCCATAGGGGCTCCAATCCACTTTTTCTAAGATAAATAAAAATAAACTTTTTAAAATTCTCGTACTCTTTTGAATACCTAACTAAAGCATTACTGTAGTCATTTTTCTTTAGGGCATAATTGTACTGGTAAATCCCAACTTTTAAACTCTTCTCAGTTTTCCCCTATAAAAATGTCAGGCAAGACAAATGTGGGAACATAGACTTTTTATTGTTGTAGAATTCATTTGTTAGGGTACTGTTCTAGATGGCTGCTTATACTTGTCTTTTTATATAAATTTGTAAGTGTAAAATATATACTTATGCCTGATTATCTGCTCAGCTCTGCATTATTTGGTTTAATTTTATTAGGTTTTGCCTAAGTATGACAAATGTGGAACACTGCTGTAGAAATTCCTTGACATAAAAAAAAAACATGGAAAATCCTTCCATACCATTTGCTCTAAAGAGTCATAACCACATTTCTATGGCAAATTTATGGCAAGAACCATCATGTTATATCATATATAAACACCTGCAGCAAAGTACATAGTAAACTACTACATTTTCACCTCTCTTATATGCCTTAGAAGTCACTGGAAATATAGTCCCCTCCCACTTGAAATCCTGATACAGACAAACAAACTTAGTTTTAAAAATCAGCTATCTCTTCAAGTTATGGAAACGTACATGCTCTGATCCTGGCTAACTCATCCAAGACCATTATATTTCTGTATCTGCTCTTTTCCTATACCTGTAATTACATTTGTTAAAGTGTCCTTTTATAACTTCAGACTCAGTTAATTACTTTTAGTTGTGTATGAAGTAATTTTTTCTATATAATGTTAGTATGTACAGAATTGTATACATATTTTGAACGTATTCTTCTCATTGCTGTTAGTACATTGTGTATGTAGTGATTCTTTATCATAATCTTGATATATATAACAATGTCTAGCATACTCTGAACATTTACTTTGTTCAACTAATACTCATATGGGGTTTTCTGACAATTTTCAATATTACTTTTCTAAATGTTTCATTTCTAAACTACTACATGTGTTTTTACACTGATATATTGTGTGGAGCTTTTCTCCCCGGGCCTCTGCTGAAAACTTGCAGCACTGCCCAGTCGGACTTCCCTGGTAATCAAATATAAAATAAATAAATAAAATAAAAATTTGTAAAAATCATTCAGACCATGTACTTTCTAGCCCTCGTATTTCAATTATATCCACTCAAAAGAGACTACATGTCTTGGATATATTCAGTCAGAACTGTGATGTCAACTTACTAGCCTTCACATACCAAATATATCCAGGTAAGGCAGGAACAGAAACCCAAGTGTTAGTCTAGATTCTGTGATCTGAATAAATTTCACCTATCAATTTTTCGTCAAATGTCAGAAAATTACAAGATGGTGATATGCAGGGTTATGCTAGCATTCAAAAAAAGCAGGGTGCAAATTATTTGCAGTGCCTGCCTTACTCATACTAAAGTTGTTTCAGGTGGTTTGTAAATGTGTATGTCATTCATGTAATTAAGCCAGAGTAGAAACTTGGATCACATATAATGTGGGCACAGTGGAATCAACTACAACAGGTTCACCATTATTCACTAAGGAGATATTTACATTATCACACTCATAGTCATTGTGCCATTTGTTTTACGATAACACACTGACAAAGTTTTAGGTTCTTAGCTGTCTAGTCTCCTCAGTAAAATCCTCAGAGTTTAGTAACAAAAATAAAGGTGAGGCATTCTGAAAGTCCATTTAAAAGAATCTGCTCTGCCATGTTACTTATTACAAGTAATTCAAGCATGCTTTAACAGGAAGTTAACAAATGCATTCACCTTATCATCTTAGATCTCTATCTTGTTGTGCATTTAAGCACATATACTTTAGCGCTAGAGGGCCTTTTAGTCATTATAAGTATCTTGTTCAATGTCCATTTTGCAAAGTCCTTTAAAACCATCTAGAAATTCTTCGACTGGTTCCATTTTAAAAAATTGTCGCTGTGATATTCATGCCTCTCAACCTCTTTGAGGAAGAAATCTTGACAAAGCTCCAAATAATGGGGGGAGGGTTAAAAATAGAGACACTTTTTAAATATTGCTTTTACAAAGGTAGAAAGTTGACAGAATCACAGGTTTTGCATTAGCATGCATTTTTTCAAGGATATGTAGTCTGAAACTCAAATGTCTCCCATTATTCTCTGACTTCAGTCCTCAGTGATTTGCCAGAAAAACACAATTTCATGAGAAACAGACCACAAATGTGAGGCAGTCTGGACATTCTGCAAAAATCTGGACAGCTAAGATGTATGGCAGTATTGCTGCTTAATATTATTGTACATAGCTAACACTTGGCTGAATTTCTAAGAAAAGTCCATGTTACAGATGTGTCTCTCAGCAACAAAATATTCTTTCCCATAATCATGACGATACCCAAAATTTTCTCTGCAGCACCTAGATTAGAGTAAGTTCAAAGAAAGAATGCATTTGGTACATTTGATGCACAAGACATTAGTTAATGCATGAGGTGAATGCAAGGATCTTTAATTGTACAAACATGCATTATATGCATTTGATGTGCAAATCCTAGATTATTACTTTACTGTGCTTTCTGCACTTTTGCATTAAAGTTAGAGCAAAAGCCAGCTATGTAACTTATGCCAACTATATAACTTATGTCATATAGGATTGTTGTTAGAGGTTTTACTCCATGAATATTGAACAGTCAAAGAAACAAAACTGTGTTACGTTGTCTATATTTATTGTTCATTCCCATTAAGAAAATTTGACAGAGCAACAAAAAAAGTCATCTGTGAAATGGCAGATGCTTCTTTTTACAAGAACAGTAAAGCCAACGTCTCTATATGAAGTGTTTGTTGACAAAATGTTAAAAGCAGACCTTGTTGCCTTTTACTAACATAGTACAGACTGCAAGGACTATGAACCGCTTGCTTCCCATGCTGATCTTTTTCTTGCTTTATTTATTTATTTAAATCTGATCAAACATGACTATTACAGGCACAGCCCAGATAACATTTGAATAGGCACTCAACACTTGGATATATTAATGGGCATTATTAAGTCTGTAAGCTTGTTTATGAGAGGAGATTGTACATTGAGATGAGAACATTAAAATATCTAAATCATTTTGAGAAGATTTTGAGAAGAATCATCACATCCTGTAGTCAGCATAACTAGCAGATTTCTCAACCAAAAATTTTGCTTTTTCTACTGAATGCACTAAATCTGCAGAATGGCATTTAGATTAAAAAGGGTGGAGTGACAATTTTTTTTAATCATTATCATTATTTTGAGGTAAGTTATTTTAATCACATATTTTTTGTTTGCTTTATATTTTAATGATTTTTTCCCTCTATCTCTTCTTCTTTCTCTGCTATGTCTCCCTCTCTCTCTCTCTCTCTCTTTCTATCCGTCACTCTCTCGCTGTCTCTTGGACTGAATATGTACTTTCTCTATGAAACAATTTCAGTCTGCAGACTGTTTAACTTTGACCTTAAAGAAAAGGGTCTCCCATCAAAAGTGATTTGCTTGTGTTTCATATTTATGAGTGTGTGTGTGTTTACTGATACCTTAAAAAATAACTTTTCCATCTAAATGTTTTTGCATTTTGTGTATGTGCATGTGTATGTGTGTCAGTGTGTCCATTTACTGAAACCTTAAAGAATAACTTTTCCCATCTAAATTTGTTTTACCTTTGCGCGTGCCTTTGTGATTGTGTGTAAGTATGTGTGTGTGTGTGTGTGTGTGTGTGTGTGTGTGTGTGTGTGTGTGTGTGTGTCTCTGTCTGTGAAAGTTATGAGGTAGCAATCACTAATTGGAATTTCTTTTTTATGCCAGTTCAAGTAATTCATTTGAATGAGGAGATAATGACAGAATGAAGAATTCCCCTTTCATTTTATGACATTCCCCTCTAAACATTGTATCACTGTATTGTGGATTTTTGTCAGAGGTCCTGCACATAGTTTTCTGCTTCTTTCTGGCTCAAATCTATTCACTAGAACAAGAGGGCACTTGGGAATACACTCTGCCTATAATGTCTATTACTGGCCTTTTTTCCAGTCCTTTCTCCTGGCCATCATCCCAAACGAATATATATTTAATAGTATGGCTGCATGGATTACCGTTGCCTTCTGGACCAATTCCATATCCTGAGACAATCTCTTATTCTTATCCTTTCCTATATACATTCCGTTAAATTTTCCACCACACTCAAAATCCAACCCCACCAGTATTCCTTCTTACAGCTTCCTCTTTGTCATCATGTCCTTTCCATACCTTCCCATGTCTGGCTTCTATTTCTCACACAACCATAAAAATTTTGTTTTGCAGTCCATGTATCTACTTTTTGTTAATTTCTGACTTATTCCTTTAACTTTGCACCTTCATGCACCATGGACTTCATTTAACTGGAAATGGGGAAACAAATGGAATAGCAAAGAGCTTTAAACAACAGAGAGTCACATCCTGAGACAGTTGCACAAAATGAAAAGCTTACATGGAACACCATCTCAATTTTTATTTAATGTTAAGATGTAGTGGAGGGAGGTAAGGATTAAACAGGAATATTAATGTATATTGATTCTTATGCCATGCAATGCAAGAAGTCTAGAAAATGAAGTGAATAAAGTGCAAGTTGTAGTACATGAGGTAAGCAGTGACAGTATGGAAAATCTGAAACATGATTCACAGATGACAGGGGTTGAGATGTGGTTAGACCAGCACATAAATCTGGAAGTAAAAACTTTGCTACAAGATAGAAGTAACAGCAGCACACATGAAGGCAAACAGATCATGAGGGATGGCATACCTCTCAACCTCTTCGAGCAAGAAATCTGCACCAAGCCATAAATAAAAGGGAGACAAAGGCACAAAAATAGAGACAATTTTTAAATATTGTTCTTACAAACTTACAAAGTTGATAGAATAACAGGTTTTGCATTAGCATGAATTTTCTGAAGGGTATGAAGTCTGAAACTCAAATGTCTGCCATTATTTTCTAACTTTAATCTTTAATGATTTGTCACTAATTTGCCAGAAAAAATACACTTTTATGAAAAATTGATGAAATCGGGACATTCTACGAAAATATGTGCAGTTGAAAGGTATGAGGGATGGGGATACTGTTTGCTTGTCAAAATATAATGACCAATGGAAGCTGGCAGAAAATGAATACAAATACATATCCCCTGTGTGTGCATTTGCTGACGAATGTATTACAAGGAAAAAAGAGCATTAAAACAAATACTTTTTTTGATGATTAATGGTCGTATGAGTTGCAAAATAAGTTGTAAAGGGAATGAAAGCGTAACATTTTCATATGTTAAAACCTGTGACTATTGTAATAGGAGTCTCTAAAAAATTAGAGAACATTTTGCTTGAATGTCTAAAACAGAAAACAGAATATTATGAATGGATTTTTCTTCAAAATTAGTTTTTATTGTGTACACCCTCCTACATACATACACACACACACACACACACACACACACACACACATACATACACACACATATTACTATTGTGGAGGTCAGAACTCACCTTTACAACTTGCTCTAGTCACCTGTATGATCGCCATTAAAAAGAAAAAAAGGCAAATACTTTTTCACAAAAAAAAATTATTTATTTCCTCCTTTTCTCCTAGGAACTTAAGTAGAAAACTATATTTTTAAGTAAGACCTTTGATTTTTTTCTTATTTCATTGTTTTTGATCAAATCTTGACTTTCATTCAGTATGACAAGTCCCATTAATCAGTCATGTTACCAGATATTCTGTTCCTCCAAAATGTTACTCATGCATTTGATGGTCCACAGATTCAAGAACAAAGTTTGCCTATTTTATCCATTTTTAAGATGATATCTCTCATCTTTTGCCCTTTAAACTCCTTAAAAGTGCAGGAGTTTGATGCTTAATAAAGGTTTTATTTCTATAGTTAGAGGAAATATGGTGAAAGAACCTCCAAGCATTGGGCTACAGGTAGTTTTATCATCACACTTTAGCAATGATCTAGTAATTGAAAGGATAATGTAATTGTTCTTCACATTATTTCAAAGAGCAGTGGAATGGATAGATGTGTTGAACTGGCCTAGTTTTCAGATGTGTGTGTTACACAGGTTATATGGAAGACTAAGGAATTCCACATGGGGTGGGGAGGATGTGCTCTGATTACCAACTCACAGATTATAGCTCAGCCTTTGGCTCATGTTTCTGAACTGCTGTAAACCATTTCAATAGGCTGAATTATGTTTATCTAGCAAATGTGGCAACGTGGTATAAATTAAAGATAGTAAAAAATTGTTCAGTTAATAAAATGCAATTTTGAATGGAATGTTAGTACAGTACAGATGCAAACATTTTATTTATCTTTGTACAGAGTAAAGAAATATAATCTTAACCAAAATAAATAAATAAATAAACAGGTAAGTTAAAGTTATAGCTATTTCCTAACTGAATATTCCTGACAGACAGCAATGAATACTTCAAAATGCACTGTGAAATAACTGAGCAGCAATTTAAGTAATGCAGTCTCTCAAGTGACTGACTCCACATGAAGGCTGGAACTGTAGAATTCCGAGCTTTTTTCAGTGTAATAGCCTATGCTCTTTTGATTCCATTTATAAAGCTGACACTGACAAGCCTGTGATGTTTCAATTCACAAACACCCACTATAAAACAAGCCTATTCTGTTTCAGGTGGAGATCGACTTCAATCATGGGTATAAGAAGTCTGTAGAAATGCATAAAAAATCGAATCCTCTCATACTGTGCATCCCGATTAATGAGCAAAGGGTCAACCATGCATGAATGTCTCATGTGTTATTCATTTAAGTATATGACTAGTGCAGGCAGACCGAGGGAATTATTTATAAGATGGTGAAGATGTTATGTATTGCAGGTTGATTCCAGCTCTCCTGCAGGGTTCCATGGATACTAATCCTGTGCTCCACAATGTTTTATGAACCCTGACTGAGAATAATTGTAAGGCAGTGTGGATATCACCTGCGAGAACAGGCAAGCATGACTATGTGTACTTATATGCCAATAAACCACTACAGATTTTAAGCAAAACCATAGTACATCTACACACTTATCAAGGCTTGCGGTCATGGATCAGTGTTTTATTCCTTTCTCAGAATGTGTAGGAATAATGGAGTTATGAACAAGAAGGAGGAGATTTGCCTTATTCCCTACAATGAATACATCAAGAGGAAAGCGGTAATGATTTATTTTAGAAGGGGTCTGATACTAAAACATGTTTACAGTGTAAAATAATACATTTTTATTTGCAGATGTTTAGGTTTGTGTGTGTGTGTGTGTGTGTGTGTGTGCGCGCGCGCGCGCGTGTGTGTGTGTGTGTGTGTGTGTGTGTGTGTGTGTGTGTGTGTGTGTGTGTGTGTGTGTGTGTGTGTGTGCATGTAGGTTTGTAAAGAAAAGCTACTTTTTTTCATTCTTGCTTTATTTTGTACTGGATGCCTAACTTTATTCACTGAAACAAGCAGACCCTCTGAGCAAGTCAGGATGGAAAAACATACCATCAGTTATTGTTAACATATTTTACACTGTATGCAACATTTATGAGCTAGGCCTTGTAATAAAATGAACCAGAAAAGCATAATGGTAGAAGTATTCGATTGCAGGGCCCATTACCTGGGTTTATTCTGGTCTGCTTGCATATGCCTCCTGTGGTAACAGAAGTTATTTATTCATCATTCTTGTATTAGTGTGCAGTCTGTGAAAAATGGACCTCCAAGCTCTGTGGGCCATTTTGGTTAGCAAGGTTATAACAAAATGCGCAGTGAAATAATCCAGTGTATAATCCACCTGAAAACAGTTTTCGTACTAGTGGATGATGCATAATTCAAGCACTAACGACTTGACATAATTTCCCTGAGGATTCCTTACCCTGACCATGTTTGCCATTATAGCAGATGAACTGTGAGACCATGTTCATCCTTTGGGTTTTCTTCGTACCCCATAGTTATCAGACTGTCGACGGTGTACTTAAGAATGGGCTGTAAGGGGAATGCAGGAGAGGGCTCACTCCTGATTTTGGTAGGTAGGACTTAGTTGGTTAGAACTGATGAATTTGCTGTTAGCCGTTTACTCTGAATCCTTCGCAGTGGAACCCTTAAAAATGTATGTTATTAGTTCTGGCATACAGATAGGCTAGAACTCTGTGTTATCTTAAGAAAGAAATAGATGACTAAGTTATGAATGCTGAAATAATTTATAAATAAGAAACTTTACAAAAAATGGTACTAATTCCATTCCAGTAGCTTTCTTTTCAAGGCACAATCAAAACTAATACTGCCAGATGTTTTTTATAAAGTGATTGTTTAATGAGCTTAAGAGCTAAGAAGGATGCCCGTGCCCTGGATTAGTAATCAAGGAGCCTCAATCCTCACCACTAACACCAGTGAGGGGCCTCCACATTGGTAAGGACAACAAGTACATGCACAGTAAAGTACAATTCCCCTTAAGAGCACACAGAGATCACAGTCAGTCTGGGGCTGGTTTCTCCCTTTCTCTCCAGATCCCCAACAAGACTCCCTACTGGCACAGCTATAGAGTGGAGTCCTTAGCCAGGGTCCAAAGCCAAGTCCTTGTAGCACTCTCTCTGTCCAACCAGTGCTTCATGTCCCTGCCCAAGTAGCTGACATGCACACACTTTGACATATGAGTTACATACAAGCACACAGACACTCCTAAGGAAGGCTGGCACATTTAATGTATTATTTTTCTTTGGATACTTCATAAGCTTTGAAAGATGTTTTGATAAGCATCCAGTTTTGTACGACTTTTTGGTTAGCAGACTACAAAATGGCTTTGCTAGAGAAAAAGATAGCTGCTATAGTTATTAATGTATCTAAAACCAATTATAGTCTTTTTCTGAGAAGAAAACAGACCAGACAAAGAAGTAAATTAACAATTAAAAGATAAAGCAGCTTAAGTGATAAATCAATCACAGTAAAATGAATACTGACTATGCACCATTGGAGGATCCAGAAATTTTCTGAAGTTGGGAGGATGCAGTCCAGAAAGTAGACCACAGTAATGCAATATTTATTTATTTATTTATTTATGTGCATTAGCTTATTAGTTAAGTCTAACTCCGAATGATACTTCTTTCAGTGGAAACCTAAGGAGGAAAGCTACACAAACAGGTAAAGAATACAAACACAGTACTCACATCAAACTTATGTAGAAGAAGTTTTAGTATTGAGACGTGATTATTTACAAGAGTTGCTCTTGACACGCAGCTAGCAGATATAACCGCAGTGCATCTGCAAAATCACAAGTATGAAGACAAAAGTACAAGACATCAGTATAATCCTATCTCCGTTTAACAGCTGGAACACTAGTGTTGTGATACCTTGTTAAGACAGTTATTAGCCAAGAGTCATCTTTACTTGTATTAATATTTAGGTCTAAAGTCTGATTGAAGGATAGAGCAGGTCATTCCTGAGGATTTCAGTTAGTCGATACATGTAATATTAAGAGAGAGTGATTGTCATACAGAAAGCATACGCACATCACTTAATGTCATGTGCTACACAGGTAGCATATGCAGTGCTGAGCTCATTCCAGTTTCACAGATGAAGTCAGAGCATTTTAAAGTTTTGCCATGGCACATACTGTCACTAAGTATTCTGTAAAATAATGTAGATACATACAATAGAGGGAAAAGGACATTTGCACAATTTTATTGCTCCATGCACACTAGGTATAAAGTGTGCATTTTATGGTTGGTACAAGAGGAAGTGTTAAGTAGAAAGAAAGGGGTGGGGGACTAGGGAAGATTGCAAGTGGTCACTAGAAATGGGTAGACTAACAATAAGGAATGAGAAAAGGGGCAAGCTGGACCAGATAGTGGGTTATAATTAGGTGTTGGAAGTGATATTTCAAAAAATATGGTACATTTAGTACGGTCCCTAACCATGCACTTAAAAATCTGCACGTAGAGTTTAATAAGTATAACTGCTCTTGCTGTGAAGCAAAACAGAATATGCAAGCATTATAATTTCTGATATATAAAAAGGGTAACAAAATGATGTGCACCTCTGTACCCCACAGTTATCAAAGTTTTAAACCTCTCCTGTAACTCTCTTAACTGAGCTGCTCACTGCAATGAAACCTTTCTATATCTTTTTACAGAGAATAGAATGTAGCCATCCAGTGAGGTAGTGCAAGTATAGCATGAAATGGTCAAGAACTGTATACAGGTGTGCTGGTGTGCGTGTGTGTGCGTGCGTGTGCGTGCGTGTGTGTGTATGCGTGTGTGTGTGTGCGTATGTGTGCGCGTGTGTGTGTGCGTGTGAGTGCGTGTGTGTGCGTGTGTATGCATGTGTGTGCGCGTGTGTGTGTGTGTGTGTGTGTGTGTGTGTGTGTGTGTGTGTGTGTGTGTGTGTGTGTGTGTGTGTGTGTGGGTGGGTGTATGTGGGTGTGGGTGTGTGTGAGAGAGAGGAAAAGAAAGAGTGAGACAAACTGTTCTCAATTTTTTGTGTTTTTATCTGAAAGACAGAAAGAGAAAAATGGCCATTTGATGGGTTCCTGCAGAAAAATATGTTCATACATCCTCACTCTTCCATTTTTTTCTACCTTTTTTATGCTTGGCAATGTGATTGAAACATCAACACCAATATATTTATCCTGACTTGAGCTTATATATAGGATTGGAAAATAATTTATGAATGCCTGACATCCTTTTAACACTTTTCATGCACCGCATAAAAGAAAAAAAAATATCCAGTAAGCAGTTTTCCTTGTCAGTAGCCCACAGCATGGATCTGAAAGAGCAGGAAGATGTACATTAGCAAGTGGTTATGCATAAACTCCCAGTACAAAAAATAAAGAAAAAGACTGAAAACAGGCTTAAGTTGTTTGAGGAAGAGTAAGAAAGAAAGAAACTGGAGAGCTTGGGGCAAGCGTGTAATACCAGCTTGTTTGCTGTGCCTAGTACCAAGTCACTAACCCTTGGGCTGTGTTAATTGGCACTGTTCTGAGAGGAATGACTATACACACAAGCAGCAGATGGAACAGAAAGGACAAAAGCGCAGATCTGTCATTTCTGCAACCTATTTCCATTTATGTCAGCTGCAAATAACCAGTGGCAGTTTAACAGTATTTAAAAGGGATTGTACATTCTTCAGGTAGTGTTATTCCCATATTAGAATGAAAACAGTTATGATCAGTGCTGTAGGAAAAATGTACTAGCAGGTGGCAATACCAATGTAGTGTGCATGGGAAAAGTAGCAGAATGTAAAAAGTGGCAGTGCACTCCTGAGACAAACCCCCCCAAAAAATATAAACCATTACATTTACAGCTGCCAAGCTGCTTTAAAATTGTTTATGCAAGACAGCATAAAATGGCTCCTAACACTGTAAGTAATCATCATGTCCGAAATAAATCATTTATAAATTGGTCCACAAACCTAAGACAGGTATTATATATTGAGTAATGGACCCAGATCTGCAACAGTTCTGCAACAGCTGATTCTTTCTTGGTTGAATAGCAACTGTTCTTTTTAACATTTTACCTCGGTGAAACATTTAATGCAGTGTTGTCCTTAATACAACTTAGACAAAATCATTAGTTTGACTGTTTGTTTCATTTTGTGGCACCTTGCTGGAAGTGACTCACAGGCTTGGTGGCAGTAATCCAACAGAATGATAGATTTATGGAGCCTAGTCTGTCAAGCAAATCATCAGTCAATACCTAAGCATGCTCTTGATTAAAGGAAGTGCAAACATTTCTGTTTTTTTTTCTGTGAAATTAGTGATTACATAAATGTGTGACATCCAAAACTGAGTGAGTCACAATAACGGACAACCTCTTTTCCACTATCAGGAAACCCATGCTATAAAACCAGATCAAGCATCATCAAAATAGTGGTATAGTTAAGGAAAGGTGTTTTGTAATGTAGTATGAAGGGTTTTGATCAGGTCAAGGGCTCAGGAATAAGGTTAGTGGGTAACCAGAAGTCCCAAAATATGGAAACTGAAAGGCTAAAAGAACAGACTTGTGTATATCAAGTCTGAGATGCCATTTCTCAAAATATTTCCTTTTCTCCAAGGTATGGCAATCTTGGAGTTGGTACATAAGTTTGCGGGTGGTATGGGGGCTTGCTTCCCTGCAAAAAGAAGTTTAAAGGAGAAGATCAGTTTTAAAGATTCATTCGTCCACGATGGTTTTGGGCTTTCTTTTTCGGATTGTTGGCACTTGGCATTTTGAGTGCTGACATTTCAGTAGGCAGCTAATTAGTATTAGGGTTAGCACAAATTAGCTAGGGTAAGCACAAACATACACACACACACACACACACACACACACACACACACACACACACACACACACGTAGCTGGACTGCCATTCCACCCACCATATGTTCCCAATCACTGGATTCATGCTTCCTTTGAAATTAAGTCTGGATGTGCTTTAACCATGTAAATTAAAACTATGTTTTGCACTGGTCAGTAACCATGTCACATGTGTATTGTGTTTTTATATGTTTAATTATGTATTGCATGTATGACTATATGTATTTATCTTCTTTTGTTAACTGGGTAAGTGTAGATTTCAGTCATGACCAGGGCCAAGTAGCAGATACAGTGTAATAGATTCAGAGGTATAATTTGCTAAGATAAAGGAATTAATTATTTGCAGTTTGCTTTCATTGTTTGTTCATAATTAAAATATATATCAACCCACATGTGTTTTCTGGACTGAACTCTCATTCATTTTGACAAGTTAAAAACTTTTTATCATAGTGGGATATGTTTGACTCCACTTTACAAAGTCACCTTTCCAGACGATTGATCTTGAAAATATTCACTGTTTACATCCCAGGTGTTCCACCACAACATGAATAAACTATAGTTTTGAGGTAAAATACCAGCTTTCTAGGCACCTTATAATATGGTGAAGGCATGGTTTTAACATGTCAGTTATACCAAATTAAACTAGGAAAAACAAATGTAGCATTTTGTGTTGTCTTATGTACAAACGTAGGTACAACATAGTGATACAGTAGTTCAATAGGAAAATAAATTAATAAAACTTTTAAATGATCTGCCTGTAGAGATAAGCAAACATTGAAGTCCTCCAGAGAACTTCTGCACAACATACAGTGGGTAGGTTCTAATATATTTTTTTCAGAAATCTGCTTTAGTTATTTCATAGATAATTCACCAATAATTTTACAGCAGTCCAAAGTACAAAGTAGGTACATACAAATAAAGAATACAACCATATTGGGCATAAGACCATATAGATAATTTACCAGCAAGGTTACAATAAACAAGGAAATGGCACACAAGCAACAGTACTGTTGATAGCTTTGCAAAAAAAAAAATAGTAGTATGACTTGATATAAAGATTTTTGACCTTTAGTTAACCCACAACTATATACAATATTAATAACTGCTATGATGAGAAATCTCGTAAAGCAGGGAATTTTGCTGTTTCGTATGTTCTATACAGTTAATATGAAACTGCAGAATTTACCCTGCATTTTTTATTATTACGGATAGATTCAAATACTTTTCTTAGTCACCATTGCACTTTCATTTCTGACCAGGTTTCTTTCAGTGGTTTTAGTGATGTTGTGCCCAAATTCAGGGCCTAAGAAGACCATTTACAATTTGCCTAGTCGTTATTCCAGAGGCATAAATAAAAGTTGCAGTCAAATAATTTTTTGTATTTCTTTATCCCCAGGATTTACTAATCTTCCGTGTAAGACTAGATTAGTCTTACATGGAAGCGCCAGTCTAAGAGTATGACAGCAGTGCGCCATGCATATTAATGAGGGCACGCTGCCTCAACTCCAAAGCTTACATGGAGCATGGACAAGTGTAGGGGGTGTGTCAGACTGTCGAGCAGTCTAAAAATCCACGTCCCTGCAATGAAGAAATGCCGCAATTTCAAGTTACATGAGCAAGTCCGCTCACATGTGCATAATGTAACACTACACTCCCCCATATGTTAAACAACTGACAAAATTAAAAATAGAAAGATTTTTTATTTTTTTTTTATTTCATCTGATATAGCTGCCTGTATTTGCACATATTTGTGAGGGATTGCACATTGCATAGCTACAGGTAGCAGCTTAGACACCAGAAGAGGATAATGAAAAAAATATGCAATTTAAGCAAAATAGTGATAGCGTAGTAGTTAGAGCCTTCGCACAAAGAGGAGGCATTCCCGGTTCGAGTCCCACTACTGCACATTCCATTTTCTGTTGGAAATCTGTATACAAAAATATTTCCTGACATTTTTTACGTATAAGTTTTGTAAAAAACATTGAAAAGTTAAATGTAGTAGTGAACGAATTATATATATATATATATATATATATATATATATATATATATATATATATATATATGAAGGTGAAATGGTTATCCATTCTGAGGCATGAGTACCCTATTTTAAGCAATATAAAGTACTGCTAAGCACATTTTACCAATACTGAGCATATTTAAATCCAATTGCTCATAGCTGCGCACTGCGTTAAACAGTGCAATGTCTTTGCACATAGCTGTGCACTGCACTAACCAGCGCAACAACAACATATTTGCACATAGCTGCGCACTGTACTAACCAGTGCAACATCTGGCAACATCAAGCAATGTCGAGCAATGTCGAGCAAAGTTGGGCAAAGAAGAGCAAAGTCGGTTAAACATGGCCACACCTCCTTTACTGTTCCTTAACCAGTCAGGTCTGCCCAGTAGGAAAATAAAAAGCAGTGATAGGGCTCAAACTCAGGATACTGTGCACTATAGTCACAGTACTTACCACTAAGCCATGACAGCATTTCATAAACATGCACTTTCAACAGACACATATCTATCAAAGGAATTTTAAACATTGCCAACATCAGCTAAGCAGTCGTGCCTACAGCTGAGTTTTTCCAAAAGTGGCCAATCACAAATAAGTGCGGGAAATGAGGCATATTTAAGCTCCACAGGTGGGAATACTTGCTATAACTGGTTGTAGCTTCCTTCTGCAGTCAGCATGGCCAGTGTTGGAGAAGGCACTCAATTTAGAGCACAACGCTGGGGCATTGAGGAGTCCAAAGTAATGGTTTGGCTCCTTGTCTACAATCATGAGGAAAGACTCCTGTGGGGCCAGTACCAGGGTACCCAATATAAAACGGAGGCCTGGAACAGTCTTGCCCATGATCTCACTAGTGCCGCTGGTGTTCCTCGGACTGGTGAGCAGGTCAGGCATCATTATTCTGACCTGAAGCGACGTAGGGAAGATCAACTGGACCAGTGGATCCAGGAATCCAGTGCGATGCCTAATGCCCCAGTACTGAGTAAGTAGCCATTGTATTAAGTAGTTAAGAATTGCTATGCTTGTCTATACTATGGATAGGTATGTCTCAATATCACTGCATTTACTTCACAGCTGCAGATGTCAGGGCTATGAACCAGCAAGCCCATGAAGATAGGCTGCAAAGGCTGTGTCATCAGTCAGGTTAGTAATTTTTCTGCATGTACTGTTATATAAAAGAAATGAGAGAGCCTTCAAAAAGTGTTTTAACCCAATAAATAAAGGTGTAATAATCCTTTAATAAATGTATAATGCCCGGAGTGCGTCTGTGTCATTTTCTTTGATATGTTGTTGTACTGTTGCATTCTACAAATAGTAGTGTTGTATTAAGCAGTGTCAACCCACACATGGGTAGGCCATATAACGTGGATGAACGGAGTGCCAGTAGCGTTTTTGCATATTTACAGCCCTCAACTGTTGGTTCATGCCCAGCATGTACAGGTTAATCTGGCACATGAGTAGCTTGGTATTGTGTTCCCCAGAAATGTCAGTGTGCTGCCAGAAATGTAGGGAGCTGTTGACATATATATAACTGATACTTTTACCTGAACATATTTAGATAATTATATGAAAGTAGAGCTGTCAGTGTACCATCTTAGCAGTAGTGTGTGTGAGCAACTCTCAAAATATGTTGCAGTAACATCTGCATCTTGGACAGTTTGTAGGTAAGATACAGCTCATGTATATGATGATCTAGCAGAATCCAATTGCACAGTATAAGGACATTGGGTAGTGTAATAATACATGTAAGGGACATATAACTGCAGATAATAGGAATGTAGTGAACACTAGAAGGATATATAAGTTGTTAATTGAGATATCTTTTTCCACCCTACTGTATGTGCATAAAAATGCAATTCCACAACTCAATCAGTATGTCTAATTTCAAAACATTTGTAGGGATATATGTCCTATTGGTTTATAAATATTTGCATTTATTTCTATGCATGTGCCCTGTTAAAATATTGCAATATTGGTGGCCTGTTGCTATCAATTCAACCTGCATGTTGTAATGTCCACTATTGTTCTATATATGCATGTGTTATGCTTGCTTTTCAACTTTTGAAAATCTGGTGTGTTGGGTTAATGGGAATACTTCTGCATGCTGTTATAGCTAATTGGGAATGCTGTTGACTGTTACTAACCCATATCTTTATTAAACTCTCCAAAACATAGTTCGTATGGGAAGTCCGGTCCCAGCGGACCCACCTGTCCCACCTCAGCTGGCCATGGCACCTGGCACCAGCAGATCTGGTGCCCAGCCTGGGACCTCCTCCTCCATTGGCCCTGTGTCACCTTTGGGTGGAAGTGCTGCATTGGATTGGGCTTGGCCCCCAGTGCAAGCATGAGCAGAGGATGGGCACCTATCACCCATTGAACAGTCCGGGCTGTGGTGTGTAGAGAGATTGAATGTTCCATCGCAAAACCTCTATGCCAGCTTGAGGCCCGAGTGGCGCAACTCCCGGGTCAGCCTGCCCCTCCTACGCAGCCTCCAGCACAGCCACCCTCTGGGCTGTGAAGGTGCAGTGGTGACTGCCCATGGGTGGGGACCTCAGTCCCACTGTTTCCATCTGGGAGCTCATGGGCTTGCGATTTCCAAACATCCCTCCCCGTCAAAGGGGTTCACCCACCGCGTGTCATATACCCCCCCTGTATGCATCTTGTTTATCTTGTCTGTTTACCTCCCCAACCTACCTCCCCAAATATACCTAATTCGCCTACCCCACATTCCACTCTCACCTGAAAAAAAAAAAGAAAAGGGCAATCTGCTCCCAAAAAAAAAAATTATGCCCCATACATAGCTGCCCATTTTGCACACTTGTCCACTGGACACATGAAATGTTATTTAACTGGCATTACAACATACTTTGCTGTCCTCACCCCTCTCTCAGGGGTTGACGATTTCATATCTACCTCCAAATTTATTACATATGCACAGCTGTTGCTGTTGAAGAAATGGGCAGCTATGGACCTTCCCTACACCCATCCTGCACATCCCGAGCTATTTTCCATACTGTATTTTCCTCTTTGTGCCCCTTTTTCACCACTTTCCTATCTCCCCATTTTTCTTTTCTTTCAAAGAAATGAGCGTGGGGGTTAGTGGGAGTAAGCACTATTAAGCAGTAGTTAGCGGGTTTGTGCAAGTTTGTGCTCACTTGTGCAACATGGCTTGGATAATGTTAGGAGTGCGCATTGTTTCTTGATGATACTGATCGGAGATTTATTGATCTTATTTGGATTTTCACTTTCTTTGAACAACTTAAGTACTTATAGTACATAGTTTGATTATGACAGGGG
The DNA here is from genome assembly GCF_019279795.1 of Protopterus annectens. Taxonomy (NCBI): domain Eukaryota; kingdom Metazoa; phylum Chordata; order Ceratodontiformes; family Protopteridae; genus Protopterus; species Protopterus annectens. Next base: position 847,759,511 of record NC_056745.1, read on the forward strand.
TCCAATATGTCTGTTTTCATATCACTGTGTGCCCAAGGCAGGATTGGTGTCTGGTGTAAGAACTGCAACTGCCAGATATGTGTGGCCCACAGCTGTACTTAGACATGGCCTAAGTGTGTGAGCATGCCCAGTATGACCTTTCAGTATGTTGCTGACTGAAATTTGCTAGTTATAAGAGTGTGAGCAAGCCCACTATGGACATATATACTATATGTGTGTGAAAAATCAAGTTGTTTTTTACTTCAGGGCTCACCTTTGTGTTGTACATCAACAGGAAGCACACTGTGCCTGCAGGGCTTCCATGAGTCAATTTGCATAGACTTATCAACATTTCTACATACAGGGGGGGGGCGCTATTATTTGTACATTTGTACCCAGGGGGGCATACCTGATTATTACTTTGGGTGTACATAGGATGAGGGGTACACCTGACACTTATACACATTTGCTAGGCCTGCAATGCTATGTCAGGTACTCCATTTCAGTCTGTACTGTTGCCTATCGTACTGGCTTGAGGCATACCACTGTACTACAGACCTTAGCTTCCAATTACATGCGTATTAGTTTGTGACTTCATAGCCTACCCAACCCACATCACACTGCCTGGTCTGCTGTTATCTGTCTGCATAGGCCTGGGGGGAGGTTACTCATATGCCTCTTCAGAGGGCATGATACAGCATTTGTTTGTGTTTGTGTTTGTCTACAATTGTCCTGCTGGCTGTGATTGTTAGGTATGTGACCCCCCCCATCTGGTATGTATGAGTGACTTAAATTGTATCAGTGCCAGTGAAATGCTGTCATGGCTTAGTGGTTCAGTACTGTGACTATAGTGCACAGTATCCTGAGTTTGAGCCCTGTCACTGCTTTTTATTTTTCTGCTGGGCAGACCTAACTGGTTAAGGAACAGTAAAGCAGGTGTGAGTGTGTTTGCCCGATTTTGCCCAACATTGCCAAACATTGCCCAACATTGCGCTGGTTAGTGCGGTGCGCAGCTATGTGCAATTGTATTTAAATATGCTCAATACTGGTAAAATGTGCTTAGCAGTGCTTTATATTGCTTAAAATAAGGCACTCATGCCTCAGGTGGTGCTGCAGGGCTGCCTATGTCGGATGCACATAGTACACTTCCTACACATGTTTGAAAACAGGTAGTGTCAAGTTAGACATCCCTTTTACTGTATGTGCGAGTCAGAGAGAGGTGTCATTTCCAGGGTTCCTACTGAGTCAGTGTATGTGCTATGCGTTGCCTCTTTGCCAAGGCCAGGGCATACTGGACATGCCTCCTTCTGCCTACTGGGGCAGGCTTAGGTTGTTCCTCCTCCAAGTCACGCTGTGCCTGTGCAGGCCTTGGCAATGGTGGGGGGCTGGTTAGCCCTGCCCCATGCTGTTCCTGCTACAGCTGTTTCTGCTGGATCATATTGTGTAGCATGGCACATATCATAACAATTTGGGTACATGTAGTTGGTGAGTACTGCAAGGCTCCACCAGATGTGTCCAGGCACCGGAACAGTGACTTGAGCATCCCAAACACACACTCAATTATGTTTCTTGTTTGTGCGTGTGCCTCATTATGGAGTTCTTGTTCAGGTGTGTGTGCATTTCTGATGGGTGTCATCAGCCATGGCTCCAGTGTGTATCCAGCATCCCCCACTAGGTGACCATCAGGGATGTCCCCATTGGCAAATCTCTGGTACAGCTGTGTCAGATGCCATATGTGGGAATCGTGATAGCTTCCAGGGCAGCCAGCACACACATTCATTATTATGCCCTGGGCATCGCACATGACCTGGCAGTTGATGGAGGGGAAGCCCTTGCTGTTGATGTAGACCCTAACCCGCTCACCGAATGGTGCTTTGAATCATATGTGCGTGCAGTCTATTGCACCCACTACCTCAGGGTATTCTGCTATTTGGTGGAAAAGATGCATATTGCTGGCCAATGCCTTACTGGAATTGGGGAAATATACGTGGTCACCGACACATGCTGACATGGCATCCAGGAACTGGTGGAGTACCCTGGATGCTGATGCCTGTGAAATCCCCATCATATCACCAGTTGGTCTCTGGAAGGTACCTGTAGCTAGTATTCTTATGCCAACACATACCTTGGTATCCACTGGGATGGGATCCCCTCTGTTGGTTCTGTGTGTGAGGAGTGGCTGGCACAGCTCAACAATTTGCTGTAGGAGGTCTTTGTCCACCCTATAGTGCTCCACTATCTCCAGCTCATGTAGCCCCTGGTAGGTTACCCTGGGTCTGTACACTCTTCTCCGTCTCCTCACTGTGGGTTGCTCAGCAGCATTCACAACATCACCACCCTCAGCACCTTGTACATGTTGGTTTATGATAGCAAGAGCAGCCCCTAACATTTTGTCTGACTTAAGCTTTTTAAGCTTTCCCTCTTTGTATACTGCAGTGTTGCAGAGTTCTTTGGAAAAAAACGGGGGGGGGGTGTTGTTTGCAGAGTTTAAAGTGCTGGGCTGGGCTGGGATAGCCTGCTGCCTGTGTAATTGGCCAATTCTGATATATTTCACCTGGCAACTCTGCTAGTTCTCCTTGGTTAACTTCCTACTACTTTTTTGCCTTCCTTTTCCCTTTCTGTTTCCAGCCGGGGCAGCGCCGTGCAAACACGCGCACACACGTGCACACGCACACACACGCGCGCACATGAGCACACACGAGAGCACACACTGTGTGCATGTTTGCAAGAAATTTCCGATCTTTTAACAGTGTGCACCTTTGGTTTCAGGTTTTCAAATAGAACAACTGTAGGCACGCCTCTTGCAATCCTGAGCAACTCAGGGCAGACACAAGCCACTGTGCTCCAATTAGCTTACAGCCTTTCTGACATACCCCTTCATGATGTCACCTATATTCTACTCTACTACTCACCTACTTCTACTCTTACACTCTTGGGACATGGCTCACATGCTGGGGAAAATTGGGATTCACTATCCTTATCCTCATTTGCATAAGATTGCCTACTAATGCATATTTACCTCTCTCACACTGAGCTTCCTCCCCTTAGCAACCACTACTCAGTGGCCATGTTGTCTTCAGCCTGCCATTCAACTGCATGGCAGGATAAGCTTTTTAGTGAAAATGCCTATTTTTGGCTATTTTTAAATTATTTTCTTGTTTTTTCAAGTGATGCACATTTCCAAGGTGCTGTGCTATGCTTAAATATCGGAGATCGGGGGAAAAAAAGTTAGATTTTAATAATTTTAAGCATTTATAAATGCCAATGGCCTTATATTTGGCCATTAGCATGCTTCCTCAACTGTATGCATTCTTTATTGGAGCTGTCATAGCTCCATTTTGCTATTTGTAGAAGGGTACTCCATTACCAATGGAGTACATTTCTGCAGATAACACTAATCTTCCACGGACAGGTTGGTGTTTCCTGGATTGCAAATTTACCTCATTTGCATAGCTTTCAGCAGCAAATGAGGTAATTTGCTTACCATGACGCTATCTGTGCAAGAGTAGCTTTAGCAGCTCTTGTGCATGACCCTGCTGGCTGTTTCTGGATCGCACGGCAGACATATTGCCTGTTTGACGTCTTACACTACTGTACAACTCCGTGCAAGCTTTCGTAAATTCGGCCCTCTGTCTTTTGTACATTTTATATGTATGGCCAAGGAATTCCATAACCTTCCTGTTCTAAGATACAAAAAATAGCTTTTTAATTAGTAACTGACAGTATATCGTCTAATAGTAAATTTGACATTTCCTTTATAAAAATGTGTGCAGTAAATTCATTGCTCAAACTGGCAGCTATACTTAATCATGAAAACATGTTTTGTTATTAGATCCCCCTTAGTAATCTATTCACTATGGAACAGAGTGAAATATGTTCAAGTCTTATGTTGTATGGCACCTGCCTAAGTCTTACTATATATCTAATAAAGGTTTTTCTAGATATGCTCAAGCACCCTTAATTATGAAGTTCTAAGCACATGAAAAGAACCACAGTATTCAGTTATTGGACAAATTCCTGCTGTATATAACGTAGTCAGGAGATGTTTTCACCTGCTTGTAAAGGAAAGCGTGATGGTCCTAATAAGTCAATAATATTTCCCTGATGTAGCTCTTGTGTCTGTTCTCTATTATTGCATACAACAAATAACAGAGGCTAGGATTCACAAATAGTTCACGCCTTTACTGAGCCTTTACAATTCACAGAGCCCATGCAAATGGATCTCACTTAATATCTTGCTTTATTTTGTAAGTTAACTAACTTTATCTTCTTGAGTACTCCTCCATCTTTTCTAGCCATGGGCATTTCCCTGTCTTTACATCTTTCCAAATTTTCTTTTCATAGAATAACCTGATGCAAAAAAGTTTCCAGCCTAGCTGTATTAACAATAAAGGCAATTTTTTATCATTATTTGTTACTAAAATGAAAATAAAAAAATAAAACAATCTTACATTAGAACACATTCATCCAATTGAACATATGTATCTCATTTACTAAGAGATCTATAGCATTCATAAAATCTGTAACACATTATGAATGCGCTACTCAATGAAACAATCTTTAAATCTATTGGATGAACTCATAAAAATAAAATGTAATCTATAAATGTAAAATGCTTATAGGTCTAGACATGGTGGTTAAGCCTCCATAGATAATCAATGTGTCTAGCATACTCAAAAGCCGTAACACAGTCAAGTAAAATCTTTTTTGTCCAGCAACTCATACAAAATGAACTAGATACATACTTATTTACATGGCTTTGCAGCTATCATCCCTAACAAGACATATCTGCTAATGTGATGAATGCCTTGTAAGCAATAAAGTGCATTCCAACTCATTATTATACCCTTTAATATATTTACATTTTACTAAGAAAATTCAAGAATGTACTGAAGAGGTAA
>NC_056745.1:847769390-848054390 GCF_019279795.1 Protopterus annectens
TGTCTCTGATCATATTACATTTTATATCTTTTTTAAGTGAATCTGCAGAAATTGATCTCTTGAGCTTTACTGTCAAGATTAATTTCTTGCTGTGCATTTCTTGAACACATAACAGCTGGTATTGATCTGACACCTTATCATAATCCTCTGAATGTGCACGATTCTTGTCAACAATGATATGCAGAAACAGAAGTCATATTTTAAGGATGTAAAATTCTTATGGCCACCAATGAAAGAAAAAAAAATGCTTCACATTGATGCTGGTCCATATTACTGCCTTTGCCCGAGTAATGTTTGGAATTAAAATGATCAGGGGATTTACTAATGTATGAGATAGTCATACAGGAATCATCTAAGTAGTTTCCTAGGGTCAACAAATTGCTTAATACTTAGTAAACCTGTCAAACTAATTGAGCTTTATTTCTGTCAGTGTTATGTCTCAGTGGTTATCTTTAAACTCTGGAACAAGATGTAAATATCATGTGTGCTATCCCTGCTTAAGAAAACACGCATGAATGTATAAAAATGAAAAATAAGCACTAGGTTATAACATTTTCCTGCTATGTGAAATGTTTGAACTTGAACTTGAAGTAGTAATAACTAAATGTCATCCAGTGTATGATGAATCAAGATTAGCTGCATGAATGCTAAACTGAATTGTCCGTTTGGAAACAATAGCCTGAAAGTGTATTTCAGTTAGTATACATTCAGTGTTATTGTGTTAACCCTGCGCTGAAGGTATGTTTTACTCTGGACACCCTATGTGAAGCACTGTCCACAAATGGGAAGAAGCAAATTGGTAATGAGATCTCTGGGCAGTGGCAGCTGGTGACTTCAAATGACAGGGGGGCTGCAGGAGACAGCTGAATGGGTGGGGTCAAGGGGGTGTGGTCAACCAGAAAGGGGAGGAGCTATGTACAAAACCACAAAAAACTAACTTTAATTAAATACGCTGCCCTGGGTGGCAAACCATCATTATGAAAGTCCAATCAAGACAAAAATAAGTGTAGAAGAATAAAAATATTTCAATGCATTGGCTGCATGACAGCTTACTTAATATCTAGATGGAAACAAAAGGTTGTGAGGCATGAAAAAATAAATTACTTTTTAAATACATTACTGGAATGCCAGTCAAAATCAAGTATAAGAAAAAACAGAAGCACTCAACTCAAACCACTTCTCCTTGCACTGCAGTTCTAATTATAATATATTCAGCTTTATTAAAGTACCAAGTAACATGCTGAAAGTAGAAATCTATGTGATGCCCCCACTTGTAAAAATGTTTCTTATCCAAAAAAGACCTGCTGCCTGACAACTTGTTTCATGGGGAAAACATGATAAAAGTAAAAAATGAAAAGCAAATGAAACAAGCTCAAGATACATTGCTTAAAGGATTACTGTACAGGTTATGGGCCACACATGATTGGCATTCTGTTTAGTTTACGGGTAAAGTCTGTAGAGATGACTGGAAGTCTCCAACAAGTGTAATGAGCTTTTTAAAATAATGGAATCCTGTCCTTTAATACCCAAGGCTTTTACATTATCTAGTCAAGTATTCTCTGCATGGCAACAACAGAAAGGCTTTCAATGTTGGCAGTTCTTTAACAGTATGCTTATTAAAGCTTACTTGCATCTTACGATCTCAGACAAGCTTACCTTATGGTCATTAAAGCATTGCTACTTAAACACAGAGCAACAGGCACTTTGAGTAATAAGCATAAATCTGAGTAATAAGCATAAATCAACAGTACAAAAATATGACAGAAACCAGACCATTCTGCAAAATCAAGGAAAGATGAAAAGCCACTGTAGTACTTATGCAGTGTGTCCTCCCCATCCAAGGTAGATACAACTACTCCTTGCCTTGCTTGGACACATCCAGAGTCACTACATGGGGGAGTGGGGTGCAACAAGCATGTCACAATTTGAAATCTCTCTGGCTGACTGTGATGGTCCTGACACATTTGTCATACCTCTCAACCTCAAGAGCAAGAAATCTGGACAAAGCCCTACACAGAAGTGGGACAAAGGCCCAACAATAAGGACAATTTTTAAATATTGCTCTAATAAACTTAGAAAGATAATAGAATAGGTCTTGCATTAGTATGAATTTTCTGAAGGGTATAAAATCTGAAACTCAAATGTCTGTCATTTTCTAACTTCAGTCTTTAGTGATTTGTCACTAATTTGCCAAAAAAACACAATTTTATGAAAAATGGACCAAAAATGTGATGCAAAAATATAAAATAGACACACAATACAGCTGCTACCTGTCAAAGAAGGGACACTTGTTGATAGAACAGCTCTTACTTTAACATGCATTTTTCTGAAGGTTATGAAGTCTGAAACTTATTATTGAGTGACTTCTGGCAAATCATTTAGGAATTAAAACTACAAATTTTATGAACAACAAACCAAAAATAAGAAGCAAAAATCTATTCATTCTTTGAAAATCTGGACAGTTGGGAGGTATAGTTCAGCTGGGCCTGTCTGAGTTTGCTGCCCTTCCCCCCCTGACAAAATAATGGTTGAATGGAGCCTCTGCAGCCATTTCAATGAACCATTATACTTGGCTATTCCACTCCATTTACCCTAAACACTAATGTGCATACTGCTTTACTTCTATGATGAGTTGGACTTCATTTGAAAGTTTTATTTTGTATTTTACAGCACAAACACTAAGTCATCTGTTAAACAAAGCAATGCAATCTCACAATGAAAACTTAGCATTAAAACTTCTCTGCCCTTGAAACTCACATTCATTGAAACAGCATTGAAACCCACATTCAAAGAAAATACATTTTGCCAGTGGCAGATAAAGATTAATTTTGGGCTGTTTTCGAATCATAGGCTCCTTGCATATGAAACATACATGTGCTCTTTGATACACCTTCCTCATTGTACTAAAATTATATTCCTTGTACAATACAGTACACTTGTTAGAGGGTGTTTTAAATTTGTTTTGAACATTTTTCCAGTAAGCAATGAAACAAACCATATGCACCCATAATGGCAAAACTGCCCAGTTGAGAACATTTATCATAAAAAAGTCTACTCAGACTTCCACAGTCCACCATTATTAGTAAATATACACAATTCTACAGTCCACCATTATTAGTAAATATGCACAATTCCACAGTCCACCTTTATCAGTAAATATGCACAATTCTACAGTCCATTATCAGTAAATATGCACAATCTCTGAAGTCAGTCATCTAAATAATTCCACATTAAAGAAATCTGTAACTAATGAAGCGGTTGCTACTAGCAATCACCTTTATATTTCATGGTTTCATCAAAAAATAAAGTGTCTGTTGCACCTCAGGAATAAATTGCCTATATTACATTAAAAAAAATGATAAGCTAGTAATAATATTGCAAGAGGAAATGGATGGCAAACTGATAACGAACTCATAGTTAGTATCTTTACCAAGGAGAACATTCTCAGTACGGCAGCATCCACCCCTTGTGGGAGTAGAACCCACAGCCTTCTGCATCAAAAGCAAGTACACAACCTGTTGTGCTATAGTATTAACTAGGCAAACCGCTAAACTTCTAATCCCCTGCAGCTCTCAGCTTCTTGTAAAATCTACTCAATACTCAACTGCATCTCAACTTCGCAGCTCAAGAAAACTGGAAAAAGCCAAAATGTATTGGGGGGGGGGTCAAAAGCCCAAAAACAGGGACACATTAAACATTGCTTGTATAATCTTGGAAAGTTGCTAGAATAAAATGTTGTGTTGCCACCATATATTTTACTGCCAAGGTCCCTGAGCAAAAAACAGTCAGAGTAACATACCACTACGCCACATTAGCTGCTTTGTAAAAGAGAGGAAGACTGAAACTTAAATGGCTATCATTTAGTAAATTCAGTTCTCACCATAGCTGTCAACCTCTTAGTACAAAACACCTGGACAAACCCAGTAATGAGGGAATACAGCCCTCAAACATATTCAGTGAATTCAGTTCTTGCCATAGCTGTCAACCTTAGCACAAAAACCTGGACGAAGCCAATAATGGGGGAATACAGTCCCAAAAATAGGGACAAATTTAAAATATTCATCTTATAAACTTAGAAAATTGCTAAAAAAAAGGTTGTGCTACTATGTATTCTGAAGAACATGAAGTTTGAAATTCAAATGCTGGTCAATTTTACTGCGGACAGAACAAAAACAATTTTCAGCAGAGACGCAGGGATTAATACTGCAGACACGTCTTTGTAAAATGGCAGGGCACCAGAGCAAATCCACACAAATACAGGGAGGAGATGCAGACAGAAGCCACCCCAACCAAGAATCAAACCAGAAAACCTATAGCTGTGAGGCAACAATACTACCACTGCACCATCAATTATGCAAGGAATTAAACATTCAGAAACCTGAAGTCTGAAATTCAAATGCCTGTCAATTTTACTGCGGACAGAACAAAAACAATTTTCAGCAGAGACGCAGGAATTAAAACTGCAGACACATCTTTGTAAAATGGCAGGGCACCAGAGCAAATCCACACAAACACAGGCAGGAGATGCAGACTCCAGACAAAAGCCACCCCAACCAAGAATCAAACCAGAAAACCTACAGCTGTGAGGCAACAATGCTACCACTGCACCATCAATTATGCGAGGAATTAAACATTCAGAAACCTGAAGTCTGAAATTCAAATGCCTGTCAATTTTACTGCAGACAGAACAAAAACAATTTTCAGCAGAGACGCAGGGATTAAAACTGCAGACACGTCTTTTTAAAATGGCAGGGCACCAGAGCAAATCCACACAAACACAGGGAGGAGATGCAGACTCCACACAGAAGCCACCCCAACCAAGAATCAAACCAGAAAACCTATAGTTGTGAAGCAACAATACTACCACTGCACCATCAATTATGCACGGAGTTAAACAGTCAGAAACCTGAAGTCTGAAATTCAAATGCCTGTCAATTTTACTGCGGACAGAACAAAAACGCAGGGATTAAAACTGCAGACACATCTTTGTAAAATGGCAGGGCACCAGAGCAAATCCACACAAACACAGGCAGGAGATGCAGACTCCACCCCAACCAAGAATCAAACCAGAAAACCTATAGCTGTGAGGTAACAATACTACCACTGCACCATCAATTATGCAAGGAGTTAAACATTCAGAAACCTGAAGTCTGAAATTCAAATGCCTGTCAATTTTACTGCGGACAGAACAAAAACAATTTTCAGCAGAGATGCAGGGATTAAAACTGCAGACACATCTTTGTAAAATGGCAGGGCACCAGAGCAAATCCACACAAACACAGGCAGGAGATGCAGACTCCACACAGAAGCCACCCCAATGAAGAATCAAACCAGAAAACCTATAGTTGTGAGGCAGCAATGCTACCACTGCACCATCAATTATGCGAGGAGTTAAACATTCAGAAACCTGAAGTCTGAAATTCAAATGCCTGTCAATTTTACTGCAGACAGAACAAAAACAATTTTCAGCAGAGACGCAGGGATTAAAACTGCAGACACGTCTTTGTAAAATGGCAGGGCACCAGAGCAAATCCACACAAACACAGGGAGGAGATGCAGACTCCACACAGAAGCCACCCCAACCAAGAATCAAACCAGAAAACCTATAGCTGTGAGGCAACAATACTACCATTGCACCATCAATTATGCAAGGAGTTAAACATTCAGAAACCTGAAGTCTGAAATTCAAATGCCTGTCAATTTTACTGCGGACAGAACAAAAACAATTTTCAGCAGAGACGCAGGGATTAAAACTGCAGACACGTCTTTGTAAAATGGCAGGGCACCAGAGCAAATCCACACAAACACAGGGAGGAGATGCAGACTCCACACAGAAGCCACCCCAACCAAGAATCAAACCAGAAAACCTATAGCTGTGAGGCAACAATACTACCACTGCACCATCAAATATGCAAGGCATTAAGCATTCAGAAACCCTTAAGTCTGAAATTCAAATGCCTGTCAATTTTATTTAACATTTTTTAATCAGGACAGTCTGACTTGAAACAAATAAACAATTTTCAGCAGAGGCCCAGGAAGAAATAATGCAGACATGTCTTTGTAACATGGGAGGACACAAAAGCAAACCCACACAAACACAGGGAGAAGATACAGACCCCACAAAGAAGAAACCCCAGCCAAGAATCAAACCCAATAACCTACAGCTGTGAGGCAACAATGCTACTACTACACCATCAAATATCAAGCTTTGCAACATTTACAAACCACAGATATTATGAGGAACAGATCAGATCGAATATGAGGCAAAAATCTGCAATTTTTTTTGCAAATGGTGGTGGGTAGGGAACTCAAGTCTTTAACACCTGCATACAGGGTACAGGGTTCAAGCCTGAGGTATTACCTACCACACCACCATGAGCACCTGGGCATTTACACACACACACACACCAGTAAAGCATAAGCACCATACACACCAGTAAAGCATAAGCACCATACACACGGTAAAAAGCACCCTGCACTTACCTGAATATATCCAGCTAACGTACATCCTTCCCGTGCAATACTCCAAAGACCTGCAAGATGCGTGAAATAATTTTTTTCTTTCTATTTTTTATTTTGAGGGGGCTGCATTCTGGCAGCCCGATGCCACGAGCCGCCCCTGTCTCTGGGTATTGGAGGAAGGGCTCACCAATGCACAAATCTCAGATGCAAAAGCTTGTTTTCCTATGCTTTTTTTCTTGGAGCATTACAGAAGTGTAGCTCACCAAAATTTCAAAGTAAAGTTTTGGATGATGTTTTATTAGTATGCACTACATTTTTGACTACACAACAGCATAGGTTACTAGAATCTGGTCTGATACATGACACTGTAATGTGGAGAGGAATAAAAAATAATATGACAGTAAAACAGAGCAGGAGTAGGAAACCCAGCAGGTGCTTGCAATCAGTTGGAGTCAAGAAGAACTGAATACATTTTCTTTTGGTGTCCGAGCAGTCAGCACTTCTTGTAAACCTCAGGGAGGTGAGAAGTTTGTTTTCATAAGTTCAGGAATACTAGTAAAGAAACATATCATCTCGCTGAGATCTCAGCAAAGAGACCTGTAGAAATATGGCCTCCTTTTTAATGAAGAGAGGAAATTATGACTAATTTGTTCAAATTAAAAGGCTGGTGAGCTAGAGCAGTATATGACCATTAAGAAAGCAATATGGGGGGGGGGGGTGGCCAAGATGGGCTCTGAATAGCAGCAATTTTCTTCAACTCTGTCAGTTTAAAATTTGTATGACAGGATTTTAATAGTAAATCTTATTGGAGGAACTTACAGTCTTCAGTAATAAATTCCTCTCATCTAGTTATACGACTACATATAAAAATTCTGAAGAAATTTTGATTTTTTCCTGTCAAGAATACTTTGGATACTATATCTTCACTGACAACAGAATGGCTACATCAAAAGCAGTACATCAAGAATCTTCTCTAAAGAAGGACTTACATTCTTTACTCATTACTGTACAAAAATTATCTACCAAAATAAATAAAATGAATTTAAAGATTGATATCTTTAAATAAGACTACACTAAACAGATGGAAAAGATACACAAAGATCTGCAGTTACAAAAATCTAAAATTTCAGGTATTGAATTAGCACTAAATGACTTTGACAGTAGAGTACATAAAGATGAGAATAATATAGACTTTCTAATAAAGCAAAATACATACCTACAATCCAAAGTGTATGATTTAGGTTCATAGGTTCATACTAGGCTATCTGCCCTAGGGCATTTATAAGCCTAGCCCGAATGTGTTTGGCTTTCACCACCCATTTTAAATTTATTTTGCTATGCCCTTTTTCGAGGTTAGTATACTGTGCCTCTGTCTAACAGTGACACAGAAGTGATACCCGGGGTAAACCTAAGATCTCCCATCCACTCATCAAGATTCCTCTTGAAGAGAGTCAATGAGGGACTCTGCCTAACCTGGACTGGGATTTTATTCCAGAGTGAAGGGAGCCCCTGGGTTATGAATCTGTCCCTCCAGCATGTTCTATTTATTTCAGTGCTGAGGTTCAAGTCTCTCAAGCGCGTAGCTCGATGGGATTTGGATTTTCTGAGGTGCAGCATGTCCATTAATTCCGGGTTGGACATGGCTTTATAAGTCAGGCACAGATCGCCTCTGAACAGGTGGTATGCCACTGAGTAGAGCTGGGGTTTCTTTAACTGGGCAGCATATGGCATCTGTTTGAGCCCTTTGATCCTCTTGGTGAGGTACTTTTGGGGACTTTCCAGTTGCTGCAAGTATCTGGTAAGGTACATCCCAAAAGGGGCATTGTACTCAATTATGGGCCTGATGAGGGATGAGTAAAGAGGCACGATGACCTCCCCTGATCTAGATGTGAATCCCTTCATGATGAGGTGGGCTATATAAAATATTTTTCTAACCACTTTGGCCACGTGGTTGTCAAATGAGAGATTGCTATCAACTTGGGTTCCCAAGTCCCTAATTACTTCTTCTGTACTTAATGGATTACCACCTATGTGGTAATTTGTGGGCAATTTGTTTTTGCCAAAGGGGATGACTATACACTTTTTGGCATTTAGCTTGAGGCCATGGCTCTGGCACCAGTTGTCTGTTTCTATGAGGCCCTTTTGGAGGATGCTTGTGTCGGCTGGAGAGTCGATTATGGCACCCAGTTTACAGTCATCTGCGAACTTGGTCAGCCACAGTCCTTCCGTGTTGGCCTGTACCTCTGAGAAATATATACCAAACAAGAGAGGTCCCAGGACTGAGCCTTGTGGGACACCACTTGTAACTGGTTTGGAGTCTGACATGGCTCCAGCAATTCTAACCATGTGGGTTCAGTCCTTGAGCCAGTTTGCAATCCATCTAGTGACATAGGGGTTTATATTTAAGCTGGTGAGCTTATCTATAATGCCCGAGTGGGGTATTGTATTGAAGGCTTTTGCGAGGTCCAGGTAGGCTATGTGGACCACCTTCCCCTCGTCAGTGGCCTTGTTGACTGTTTCAAAGAAACCAACCAGGTTTAAGAGGCAGGATCTGCCCTTAACAAAGCTGAACTGGGTAGGATCCAGTGTCTGTAGGTCTCCAATATCTTTATTTATGAGGTCCATGATGATCCTTTCCATAGCTTTGCAGACCAAGCTAGTCAGGCTTATGGGGCAATAGTTTCCAGGATCTGTTGAGGCACCACCTTTATGGAGAGGGACCACTGTTGCTGTACGCCACTCTTTGGGCACATATCCTGTAGTAAGGCTGAGATTGAACAGTAGTTTTATGTTTGGGTACATATCCTGTAGTAAGGCTGAGATTGAACAGTAGTTTTATGTTTGGGTTTAGCTCTTCTTGGAGTTCATGTAGGACGCAGCCCGGGACACCGTCTGGTCCCATTGATGCTGTGTTTTTTGCATTGGAGAGGGCGGCTCTTACCTGAGCATCTGAGATGTCAGGGGGGCAGCACTGTGCTGCGATAGATATTTGCCCTTTTGGTGGGGAGGGGGGGAGAAGTTTGCGCTGAACCTGTCAGCTAGGATGTTAGCAATGTCTGTGGGTTCAGTGTATTTTTTTGTCATTTTGGACTAATTCTGAGCATATCTGGGAATTACCACCCAGGTTCCTAACATAACTAAAGAAAGCCTTGTGATTATCCTTAGTGTCCTGTGCAATTTTTCTCTCGAAGCTGGCCTTAGACAATTAGAAAACCGGTCTCAAAGAAACAACATTAGAATATTTGGCTTACCAGAAAACATAGAGGGAAACAATCTGTCAAAGTTCCTGACAACGTGGGTACAAGAAGTACTAGACCTACCAGAAGCCTTGTCATATGGTATTGAAAGAGCACACAGATCTTTTGCTTCATCTAAAATAAGTAAGAATAACTCTCCTAAATCTGTAATTGTAAAATTCTTATCTTCATATGACAAAGAACTAGTGCTAAAAACAGCTTGGGCAAAAGCTCCTATTAAATTAAATGACAACATAATTCATTTTGATAATGATTACTCTTCAACAGTAATAGCAAAAAGAAAATGTTTCCTACCTTTAATCAAAGAACTCAAAAAGGCACAAATAAAAACTCATCTTTTATTCCCAGCCAGATTAAATTTTTTTTCTACAGGATGGTATCAAAACTTTTGATGATTTAGATACAGCCCTTAATTTTGTTAACGCTAACAAAATAATTGAAAAGTTAGAAGATATGGAATGGGCAAGTGCAAGTCTTAAAAGATTAGCTGAAAATGACAACTGGAAGTCAGTTGAAAAAAAAAAAGAAGCTAAAGAAATAAGGATTTGCTCCATTAATATGAAACTTTAAATCTAAACATAAGACTTTAAAGTAAATTCACAGTTGCAATCACATGTAAGTGAAATATTCTCTTCTCCCTTTTTTTTTTTTTTACTATACTAAATATGTATGTGTGTTCATGTACTACATACTGTTAGCATAAATGTGGTTATGTATGTTGAATGTGTTTAAAAATTTAATAAGAATACTATTGAAAATGTGCTTCTGGTTTAAATGAAAGACAAGGGGAAATGAAAGCTGTTCGTATGATCTTGTGTGAAATAGAGAGATCTGAATGTGGACGTTAATGTAATTACGAATAATGTTAAACTTTCAGGGCTAGGATGTATGTAGAAAGCATTCTGAATCTTATGCAAGATTAATGGGACTGCTTCTGTTTAATAATTATTACTTTAGTGATTGAGCATACAATATGCGTATATTCATTAAATGATGCATTTACATTTTGATATTTTGTTGATAACCCCTGAGAGACTCGTGCACTTTCCAGCTTTTTTTTTTTCACATACCAGTTTTGACAGTTGTTCCACGCAGACTCAAGAGACTAAAAAAAAAAAAAAGAATTCAAGCATTATTTGTTCCCGCTTTACTCAGAACAGCTTTGAAATCCAGCTCGAGAGGCTCCATTCATTATAGGAAGAAGAAACATCCTGATGTCATCATTCTTGACTGTGCAACACAATTTTTATGAACTTTAACCTTATGGGATAGTCGCACTGTCTTTTTAGAATGTTGAATCGCGGTTTCACCGCAAATAAGTATATAAACACAAATAAACAGTTTAAACACTTTCATACATATAAACACATACATAAAACATATTAATACACAATAATCTTCATTTTGTAATCCCATACCTGCATTTGTAAATATAGTTAATATAAAACTATACTATATCAGATAACTTTTTATACAGTGCTAAAGTATACTAAATAACATAAATACATGCTATGAAACATTTGTTGATTGTTAATGTATTTCACATAAACTTCATATATACAAAATTACTAAATGTCATATGAGAAAACGAAATGCCAGCATATGTTTACGACAATCCTTTCTGTAATTCTATGATTGTTAAACAGTTTATGAATATTTTTAATTTTGTTTCCTGTCTTTTGTAATTGCTTAACAATAATTGAACTTCAAGCACAGATATAGTAATTGGATATAGTATATTAAATGTAATAGTAATTTAATGAATAGTTTAAAAGGGAACGGGGGATAGTGGGAAGGAAACAGTGAAGAATATGTACATTTTTTTTCTCTTTCTTACAGAAAATAACACTTTTTGACAGTAGCTGAGTTATTCTTGCTATTTGTTAGTTGGATAATTTGAGTGGTATATGCTACTCGAATTAGGAGTATATAACTCCAGGAAGGGTTTTGGTAGACTTGTTATATTGATGTTTTGTTACAATGTTATGTTATTCTTTTTTATGACATTCACGATAGCAACATATTTTGAGACTCTTCAATATGTCTATGATTTGATAAGTAAGTTTTCTAGCATTAGTGCTTACCAGAGAGGAATACAAGTCATTTACCTTGTATGTATTTATAACACACAATATAAATGTTTCTTTTAAAGGGTATATCAATAAATATTAATGGTCTAAATAATCCTTGCAAGAGAGGAAGCTTGCTTAAATATCTTAAAATACATAAATCACATCTTGTCTTTTTACAAGAAACACATCTAATATCCACAGATATTGATAAGTTAAATACCAAATATTATTCAATCTTAACAAGTTCAGAACATAGTGTAAAGAAAAGAGGAGTAGCTATTTTATGGAATAAAACACTCCCCATGCCTAAAATACTAGAAATATACAAAGAAAACAAAGGTATGTTTTGCTCAGTCACAATAGAACTAAATAAAAAAATATATACTTTAATAAACATTTATTGGATTCCAGGTATTTGTGCAAGCACTGTCAAATTGCATTTAAATAAAATAGTTAGTCTTGCTAAAGGTAATTTAATTATAGCAGGTGATTTTAATTGTATATTAAGTGAAGTAGATACTAACTCCTCAGCAAAAAGAAAAATTTCAACTTCAGCTAAATTACTATTGGACTTTATGCAATAATTTATTTTAAAATGTATAAATAACTTTGCAGATGTAGATTCACTTCCATTCACTCACTATTCCCATAGACATAAAACAAACTCCAGAATAGATAGAATTCTAATATCAAAAGAATTAACAGATGATTTGAATAAAGTAAAGGTTATTTCATGTCCCTTATCTGATCACAACTCAATAACTTTTGAACTACTAACCAAAACAAACCACACTGTTATGATTAAAAGAATTCCAGCATACATAACTAATTTGAAAGAATTTAAAGAATTTTTACTCTTAGAGATACAAGACTTTTCACATTAAATAATACTAATAATGTTTCAGACGTTTATATTTGGGATGCCTTAAAAGCCTTCTTATATGGGAGAATTATCTCGTGGTATAATAATAAAAGGAAATTCTAGAACAAAGAATTATTAGATCTACAAGGTAAATTAGACAAGCTAAAACTTAATTTAGATAGTAATACTAATAGACAAAACAAAGAGAAAGAAATAAGTAAACTAAATACAAAATACCTGGAGATCTTAAACCATAAAACAAAAATCAGAATAAAGAAATTTAAATTCATAACCTTCTCAATGCACCCTAGATCTTTAAATATCTTAGCAAATAAAACAAAAAGACTTAATAAATTTAATCATATTAAGGAGATCTATTCCCCAAAAAAGAAGAAACTTGTGTCTAATATATACAATAGTTTACTGGAATTCAAAGAATTCTTTCATAAGATAAATCAGAACTCCCAAATAACGGATTCAAAAGATTTGATTAAGACATTTTTAACAAAGTATACTAAATATAGATTATCAAGAGATCAAACTAATAATATAGCTAAACCTATTTCTTTACAAGATATACAAAACCAGATAACAAAACTTAAATTGCACAAAGACCCCAGGAATGATGGCATTATCCCAGAATTATATAAATTATTACATAAATCTGCTTTAAATATTCTGCATAAAGTATTTAATATTTCTCAAAGCAGCACATTCATACCCCCTTCTTGGAAATATACCTTTATCTCACCAATAATCAAATTAAACAGAGATCCTACTAAGTGTTCTTCATACAGACCAATCTCTTTATTAAACATAGATTATAAAATGTTTATGTCCATATACGCTGAGAGATTAAAAAGTTTTTTGCCATCACTAGTAAATGATGATCAAACAGGTTTTATTGTAAATAGAACTACTTATGACAATATAAGAAGAACAATAACTTTGATAGATTTAGCAAAAACATCTAATAAAACTTTAACTTTAATAGGTTTAGATATAAATTGTGCCTTTGATTCAGTTAATTGGGACTATTTATTTATTTTGCTAGATGAGTTGAATTTCTCAGATAAGTTTATAAATCTTATAACAAACTTATATAAAGGGAGTCAGGCATATATCACAATTGGCACTGTCATATCAGAAAACATTCCTATTACAAGAGGGACTAAACAGGGATGCCCTTTATCCCCCCTTTTATTTACATTGATCATGGAACCATGGGCCAATTTTGTAAGAGATGATGAAAACATTGAAGGTTATAGGTTAAATTTAGATACTTCATCTAAAATTCAATTATTTGCTGATGATATTCTGATAACAGTAGGAGAAAACTATAGATATATTCCTGCCATATTTAAAAATATTAATAAATTCCAAAAAATATCAGGTTTAAGTTTTAATAACAATAAAACTCAGATCATCCCTATTAATCTAAAACAAAACACAATTCAACAAAAGTATAATAAACGTATACCTCAAAATAATCAGATAACATATTTAGGAATTGTGATTACCAATAACATAAAATATATCATTCAATTAAATTTTAATAATTGTTTAAGTAAAATTGAAGATTCTATAAAAAATGGAATAATTTAATCTTTTCCATGGATGAAAGGCTTTCTATTATAAAAATGACTATTCTTCCTAAAATGCTTTACATTATTCAATCACTTTCATTAATTCCTTCTAAAATGATAATTAAAATATTTAATTCTTTGTTATTGAAATTTTTATTCAAAAGCAAAACCCACAAAACTGCAGACACCCCAGCAGAAAAAAGCAAACGACAAACAGGTCCAAAATATGCGACTGAGGTATGGCTCCAGAGTCAAAGAAAAAACAAAGTATATAAAAGCTCTCCACAGTATTGCCTTTATTCAAGCACAACCGCTTTCACACATAGCTTCATCAGGTGCATACAATACAATGAAAAACACACCCTTAAATACCAACAAAACAGAACACATGACCTTAGCTTATATGTGTTTAAAGACATAACACTCTTATTTAATACAATTTGCTATCTAGCAAAACATTTATTAAAAATACAGTAAATATTCTAGTGTATACTGTAATATATAAAAATAAAAACAACTAAAACTACCTATTAAAACCTCTCTTGGACAATATTCATTTCATGGGAATAAATTAATTTAACCCATGACCAAAATTCGCTCTCAACAACACTATCCATCTAGCCTCTACCTCTTCAGTTCTAGCTCTGATGTCTCCTCCCCTAATAGTCTCATATAACCTGGACAAGACTTTAAAACAAAATTGGTGTTCATTCCCCATACTACTAACATGCTTCGCTAGGGCATTGGTACTAGTACCTTTCTTAATATGGTAGATATGCTCCCTCATTCTTTCTTTCAAGGTGCGGTCTGTCTTTCCAACATAGAAATGATTGCAAACAATGCAATTAGCCAAATACACCACATGGAGGCTCTCACACGTGGCTTGTACCTTAATGTCAAATAACTTGCCAGTATCTGGGTGCTTAAAAAACAGGCTATCATCTATAAACTTACAATATCCACATTTACTACAAGGTTTTGTTCCATAAGTAGTTATGTCACTAGAGGGCTCTCTCAACTTACAAAGTCTCCTTTTCAAATTCTTTTTATTCCTAAAGGTAAACTGGGGCTTTGAACCTACAATACCTGAAATAGTTGGATCTGATATTAAAATTTCCCAATGTCTGTTAATAATATCAGTGTAAGTCTTAACATCTCTAGAATAAGTAATGCAAACTTTCAATTTATTGTCACTTTTCTTAGGGGATCTAGCATTATTTACAGAAAAATAGGGTTCAGCCTTCGTACACCTTAACTGCCTAACAATCTTTTCATTCTTAAAAATCATATTAGAATCATAACCCCTTTGAAATAGTTCAAAGCCAGTCATATTCATCCTCCTTTCATATTCTACTTCCTCTGCACTCAACCTGGAAGCTCTATAGAACTGATTCTGCACCACATTATTAAAAACATAGTGAGGGTGCATGCTGTCCCTAGACAACAAGTTGTTAACCCTACAGCCTTTTCTATACATTTTAGTTGAAATGTTCCCTACACTATCCTTTGTGACTGTCACATCAAGAAAATGAACCTCAAAGTCTGAATAATTCAAAGTAAACTTCAAAAACTGCGTGGATTTGTTCAAGTAGTCCGCAAAATCAACTAACTGTTTAAAGTTACCTTTCCAAATTAAAAAGCAATCATCCACAAACCTTATATAGAAGGATATATGGACACTATAAGGTCCATTTAATAAATATTTATTCTCCCAAACCAACATCACTGCATTGGCATAGCTATTGGAGCATGAGCTCCCCATTGCTACACCATTTTTCTGCCAAAAAAATTGGCCATCAAATAAAAATACATTATTATAAAGTATAAGCCTCATTAATTTCTGCAAGGTAGATATTTCATCTGCCTTATAAAGACCTGCTTTGACAAATAATTCTCTCAAAAAATCTATCCCTTTGTCATTTTATGATCAAATCTATACATGACCAGATTGTAGGTATGCAGACATCAGGCCTCATTGATGAAGATTTGATGAGATATTTTTTGGTATCTAAACCATTGATACCTATCATTCAAGGGTTGCCGAAATTGCATAAGAACTCCAATAGACCGCCCATGAGACCTATAGTCGCAGGTAAAGGGTGGTGTACTGAGTCAATTTCTATTTTCCTTGAGAAAAAATTGAGACCCTTGATAGATATGTTCAAACATGTACTGAGAGATACAGAACATTTTTTACATGATTTGTTTGTTTTTGTGGAAGAAACTGGAATACATGAGTGGGTGACATTAGTTACCCTAGATGTTGTTTCTCAGTTTACAGTGATACCCAATGACAAAGGGATAGATTTTTTGAGAGAATTACTTGTCAAATCAGGTCTTTATAAGGCAGATGAAATATCTACCTTGCAGAAATTAATGAGGCTTGTATTTTATAATAATGTATTTTTATTTGATGGCCAGATTTTTTAGCAGAAAAATGGTGTAGCAATGGGGAACTCATGCTCCAGTAGCTATGCCAATGCAGTGATGTTGGTTTGGGAGAATAAATATTTATTAAATGGACCTTATAGTGTCCATATATCCTTCTATAGAAGGTTTGTGGATGATTGCTTTTTAATTTGGAAAGGTACCTTTAAATAGTTAGTTGATTTTGTGGACTACTTGAACAAATCCACGCAGTTTTTGAAGTTTACTTTGAATTATTCAGACTTTGAGGTTCATTTTCTTGATGTGACAGTCACAAAGGATAGTGTAGGGAACATTTCAACTAAAATGTATAGAAAAGGCTGTAGGGTTAACAACTTGTTGTCTAGGGACAGCATGCACCCTCACTATGTTTTTAATAATGTGGTGCAGAATCAGTTCTATACAGCTTCCAGGTTGAGTGCAGAGGAAGTAGAATATGAAAGGAGTATGAATATGACTGGCTTTGAACTATTTCAAAGGGGTTATGATTCTAATATGATTTTTAAGAATGAAAAGATTGTTAGGCAGTTAAGGTGTACGAAGGCTAAACCCTATTTTTCTGTAAATAATGCTAGATCCCCTAAGAAAAGTGACAATAAATTGAAAGTTTGTATTCCTTATTCTAGAGATGTTAAGACTTACACTGATATTATTAACAGACATTGGGAAATTTTAATATCAGATCCAACTATTTCAGGTATTGTAGGTTCAAAGCCCCAGTTTACCTTTAGGAATAAAAAGAATTTGAAAAGGAGACTTTGTAAGTTGAGAGAGCCCTCTAGTGACATAACTACTTATGGAACAAAACCTTGTGGTAAATGTGGATATTGTAAGTTTATAGATGATAGCCTGTTTTTTAAGCACCCAGATACTGGCAAGTTATTTGACATTAAGGTACAAGCCACCTGTGAGAGCCTCCATGTGGTGTATCTGGCTAATTGCATTGTTTGCAATCATTTCTATGTTGGAAAGACAGACCGCACCTTGAAAGAAAGAATGTGGGAGCATATCTACCATATTAAGAAAGGCACTAGTACCAATGCCCTAGCAAAGCATGTTAGTAGTATGGGGAATGAACACCAATTTTGTTTTAAAGTCTTGTCCAGGTTATACGAGACTATTAGGGGAGGAGACATCAGAGCTAGAACTGAAGAGGTAGAGGCTAGATGGATAGTGTTGCTGAGAGCGAATTTTGGTCAATGGTTAAATGAATTTGTTCCCATGAAACCAATATTGTCCAAGAGAGGTTTTAATAGGTAGTTTTAGTTGTTTTTATATATTACAGTATACACTAGAATATTTATTGTATTTTTAATAAATGTTATGCTAGATAGCAAATTGTATTAAATAAGAGTGTTATGTCTTTAAACACATATAAGCTAAGGTCATGTGTTCTGTTTTGTTGGTATTTAAGGGTGTGTTTTTCATTGTATTGTATGCACCTGATGAAGCTATGTGTGAAAGCGCTTGTGCTTGAATAAAGGCAGTACTGTGGAGAGCTTTTATATACTTCATTTTTTCTTTGACTCTGGAGCCATACCTCAGTAGCATATTTTGGACCTGATTGAAATTTTTATGGTATCCTAATAAATCCAGAATAGCTTTGCAACATCATATAAATGACTGGACAAATGGTGGTATAAGATTTCTTAACTTGGAACTATATTCTCTATCCTCGATCATTAACATAGTCTCTTTTCTAATTGATAACACATATTCTTCTAAATGAAAACAATATTTAATCTTGTTAGCATGGGACTCCTTCTAACAAACTAAACATACAAAAAACACTAATGTTAAATAATCCTATTTTGTGGGTATTAAAATATATCTTTACAGTACATTCATATAAATTTAATAAATCAAACTATTTGCTACTCATCCTTAAAACATTTAGGAACTTTATTTTTAAATACACTAATTACAAAACATTGATTTTCCTGCTTTTTCCAATTGCTTTTACTCAAGGAATATTAATCGCGACTGATAATGCAAAAATCCTATTATTCAAAGAGAAACATCTTGTTTATTGGTCTCAATTAATAGACAAAGATAGGATAAAGTCTGTTGAGGAACTAAAATTTGAATATGACGTTGACTCTAACTCATGGCTTTACATACAGAAATGTAGACAATATATTATAAATAATTTGTATCTAATTCTCTTATATTTAATATATCCATTACCTAAAATAATTTTATTTATGACTACACTTATTCAAAATATAAACACTGACAAAAACATATTAGCACACATAAACAAAATACCTAGAAATGATACAAATTTTCACACTGATAAATATTGGGAATATTTCAATAAAATTAATAAATATGCTCCTAAAGATCAAGACAAACAAAATATACTAGAATCAGCCTACTACACTACATCTTCCCTAAAGTGGAAGTTATACACCTGGAAATATATGCATAGGTCATTTATAACACCTCACATTCTAAATAAAATTAACAAGAACATCAATTTTTGTTGGAGATGCAAAGAAGTATTGAAAGCTCACTGGTTTCATATGTTCTATGACTGTAGTCTTCTAAAAAAAATACTGGGAAGATATAAATAGTTTTCTTCAAGGTTTACTTACAGATAACTTTTTGATTTCTAAATCTTTAATTATGTTTAACACTCCAATACATCAAAGTGTTAAAAAATCCAAATATACATTAATATGGACTATCTTAGCAGTAGCAAGGAAAATTATAACAAGTAATTGGAAATCAGAAACTTCCGCTACGTTTCAAGAATTTAAAAATCTTCTTACTGAAGTTTGCAGTCTGGAACTTTTGACCATTAAGTCAAGAACTAATAGAAATACGTCTAGAATTAATATGGGGGAAAATTTACTAAACTTGCTAGAAAATTATTGATTGTATATGAACAAACCAATAATTTAGTTAGACATTTATGTGAACATCATTTGTAAATAGTTATGATGTTATATATAGAATGGTTGTGTTTTTTTAATATTGTTAAAAATGGAATATTTTATGTAATATATTTCTTTATTCAGATTTTAATAAAAATCTTTTTCAAAAAAAAAAAAAGAAAGCAATGTGAACACGGTTTTACCTGTTAATATGTCTGAGGATAAATGCAGCTGGCAAACAATGTGGGCAGAAGATATTGTTTAAAGCACAACATCAGACAGAGCAGGACAGGAGTTGCAGTTCAGTGAATGCAACGCGTGAGTCCAAGATGCAAAATTTTCTGACATAGATGTAAGGAAGATGTACAGTCAATACAGTAACTGCTTTGAGGTTGATAACACAAGGGCTAGCCATTAATTAAACTGATTACATAGCTTAACACTGAGATACATGAAAGCATACATTTTGGTAAATGTTAACTCCTGTTAAGAGGGAGGCATGACTGTACTAAGGCATTCTTTGATAATGACCATATTTTCTCTAGTACCATGGTTTATGATTACAGTTACAGTGTGTGTGTGTGTGTGTGTGTGTGTGTGTGTGTGTGTGTGTGTGTGTGTGTGTGTGTGTGTGTGCATGTGTCTATAGTGCTTTGTTGGAGAGGCTTTACCTTTGTTGAGAGATGGCATAATGGCTAAGGTGTTTACCCCACAGATGCAAAGTACAAAGTTTGATTCTCACCTTTATTATGTAAATTGGCTAGATTTGAATTGGCTTATGAGGGCAGCCACCCTAGTATGGACCTATTATAACATATACGGCAACCAGAGCACACGGTAATTAAAATTTAGCAATGATAGTTTTTTGGCAAGGGTTATCCTTCATTCATGTATCTGCATTTATATTTTACGATTATTTAATAACTCATGTACATACTTTACTACAAACAGATACCAGGTAACTGGTTTTAAAAAACAGGTTAGAACTATAGTGCACCAACTGCCTTTAGTATGTTTTTCTTTTGACAGTACTCATTGCACAGGATCTGGTTTGTGTGTTCTGTTGTTGAAAAAGTACTCATTTTTGTCCTCCCCATAGGTTTACAGTTTTAATAATGTCTCATTGTCTAGTTTACAGAGCAATTGGAGTTTTTTTTTTGTTATGTAGTTTTTCTAAGCTCTACTTCAAAATCTTTGGTTGTTTTCATGCTGTCCTTAACAAGTAACCGATGCTGTAATGAAGCCGCACTTGTGACAAATGGATGCATCTGAACAGTTAAGTGACATGACAAAAATACCTCTGGTAAAAGAAGTCAAGTGACATATAACATGTGCTAGTATTAAGGGTGTTCAGATAATTCAAGATTATTTATAAATATTACAGACTTTTCTAGCTATGGTCTTTCTATGTAGCTGCCAAGCCGGAGATCTTGATGTGTTCCATAATTATGAAGAGAGTGAACAGGACGATGGTGCCATGAGTTAACAAAAGCAAACACGTTCATCTACCCAAAGCAACATTCCCACATCCACAGTAATGCTGAGGATGCATAGCTTGAAATGAATTAGTCAGGTGCTGTGGGCTTCTAATTAGCTTGCTGAGGTTAAAATGAAAAGGTGTCATTTGTCTGATAAAGCTGAGCTCCCTGGGACTATTCATCATAAAAAAATCAGCAATGATGTGGTTTCTAAAAGAGAATTAGCAGTGATTCCATTCTTGGGGGGGATTTCTACCTTAGGAAATCACCAATGGCGCAGTTCCTAAAAGTGAACTAGCATTGATTCTATTCTTGGGGGGGGGGGGATTTCTACCTTCGAAAATTACCAGTGGTGTGTTTCCTAAAAGTGAACTAGCAGTGATTCCATTCTTGGGGGGGGGGGGTCTACCTTAAGAAGTCACCAATGGTGTGGTTCCTAAAAGTGAAGTGGCATTGTGGGGGAGGGGGCATTTCTACCTTCTGTGTGCTTGTTTGAGTATATAAATTGTTGGCATGGGCTTACCCTTCTCCCAACATGGAAGGCACAGTGCTTATCAACCCACAAAAAAGCTTTATTTTGGCTTTTTCATATGGATGAGGTGAAAACTGGTTATCTTCTTCCTGTTTTTATCTTACCCAGATGTAACTGAATGAGTCAAACTGGAAGCATGATGTTCAGATCCAATGAACACAATCAGAGCACTGTTGTAATTTAGATAAGAAAAAGTTGAAATATGGTAGGGCAGTAAAAGTCAACATGCCTGAAATGAATACAAATGCTAATGCTGACCCGTTCACCATATGTGTATAGAAATGTGACAAGCACACTACAGTGGACACAGAATTAAATTTGATATTGTCTGCATTGAAGTGATGAAAGGAGTAGGGAAAAATTCAAGAAAATGAAAATTGTGGGATATTGTATTCCATGATAGCCATTTCAAAATGTGTTGTATAACTGATGCCTGCTATGACTGTATATGTTTTTGTTTATTGGTGAATTACTTCCACCAAAATTATGTAGCATGACTGAAGGTGATTGCTGCAGTAGTTAATTAGAAAGTTAGAAATGAATGTAGCCCAAGCCAAAAGAATAAAGTCAGCACAACAGGACCCGAAAAGCAACAATTAAGTACAATGCTGTAAATCCTTTTGCGTGGCCAATACCAACACAAACGCAGCTTATTCAAAAGCTTTTATTAGATCTCCAAATTAAAACCAAGCACTTTCTCCCAGTCATTACCGGGCTTTCTCAAGGTAAAACATTTTGGTAACTCATGCCATTTCATTTATACTCTAGACAAGGTCACATGTCTCAGTTAGTTAATGCCTATTGATATTTTAAAGTAAAATACAAAGAAATGTAAAAATATAAAATTGTAAAAATGCAAAAATGTAAAGTTTAATATAAAGTTTTGTATAAAACAATCTTGTATCAAAACAATAAAGCAGCACTATTGTGTTAGTTAATCATATTATCAGGACAAGTAAACATACCCCCAATAAAACCCCAAACTTCCTCCTGTTTTTCTTTTATGCTTTTACTTTTAAAGCCTTGTCATTAAGGTCCTAGTACAACCCAAGCAGAACCCTGTAAGACAAATTATTTCCACCTTTACAGTCTAGCTTGTCTCATTTTTAAAACACTATTAATGTTGATGTTCTCATTCATACCGGGAAACCTATTAGCATCCAATTTAAGTTGCCAAAGTAGTTCACGGTATTCTAGTTTCGTTTCCCAGTTGCCACCTCTAACTTCAGGGGCAACTTGCTCAAGGACAATAAACCTTAAACGCATATTTTCACATGTCAACAGATGTTTGTAAAAAGCATTGCTTTCCTTGTGGTTACTGATGTCGTTCAGGTGTTCATACACCCTTCTTCTTAAAACCCGCTCTGTTTTTCCAACATAAAACCCTTTACATTCTTCACAAAACCCTAGATAAACCACACCTTTCACCCCACAATTATAATGTTTTTGGGGTCTGTAATTAAATTTCCTAGAAGGCAAATATAAAGTCCCCCCATTTAACATGGCATAACATTGTCTACAGTTCCCACAAGGAAAAGTTCCCAGTTTCTTCTTGGTGTTGTCATATTTAATGTCTTGTTTAGCCTCCAGTATTTCTTTAAGGTTTTTGTTCCTCTTTCTAATAAAATGAGGGCAAGGTGTGGTATAAGGCTTTGTGTCATCATGTGAAGTGAGTAGAGGCCAGTACCTTTGAATAACCTCTTCAAATTCATCCGAATTAACTGCATAAGTGTAAATAAAACTGTTTCTAAGGTTAGAACTGTCTTTTGTTGTTTTTGGATGTACCATGCTTGAAGCAGTTCCTAACAAGGGTGGGTATAATCTGTCCCTCCCCTTACTAACTTCTTGGCTCATTTTATTTATAAGGTCTTTTAGGTAACCCTTTTCAAGAAAAAAACCTTTTAAAATCTCAATCTCTTCACAAAAGGCCTCCAAAGTACGAGACATCCTTGATCCCCTTATTAACTGCCCTTTTACTATGCCTTTCTTTTGGCTGTAAGGGTGATTACTTTGGAAGTGCAGAAATGAGTTTAAGTAAGTAGTCTTCTTGAATATTTTTGATTGAAAACAATGATTGGTATTGTCTTTGTATAAGGTGACGTCCAGGTAATGTAGCTGATTCCTGTCAATGTCATGGGTAAAGCTCAAGAAGGTTGTTGAGTTGTTAATATAGGACAAAAACTCTAAAAGATCCTGTTCACTACCTTTCCATAAAATACATATATCATCCAAAAACCTCCTGTAGTACAAAATCTCTTGACACCAACTACTTGCAAACACATGTTCCTTTTCCCAATGGTACAGGACAATATTGGCATATAGAGAGGCACAGGGTGAGCCCATTGCTACCCCTTTTCTCTGCCTATAAAATTCTCCATTAAAATGAATAAAATTATTGTCAAGAACCATTTCAATGAGTTCCAACAAAAGATTAGTAACTTTTGGACTGAAACCTGCTTCTTTTGACAATGTGGCACCAAAGCATTCCAGGCCCAATTGGTGTGGAATGCTCGGAAAAAGTTCCACCACATCCACTGTAACCATTAGGATGTTTTCATCAAATGTTTTTTGATCAATTCCTTTTAAGAATTCCCAGGAGTCTTTACAAATATGGGAAATCCTGGAAACAAAATTTTTAAGGAATAATCGATAAACTTAGCTAGTGGTTCAGTTATACTTCCAGCCTCAGCCACAATAGGTCTAAATCTTAGTGGGTCCAAGGTTTTGTGGGTTTTGGGAATACCAAAGATCTGTGCTATTTTTGGTTTAGCAACAAATAAATAGTTATATAGTTGCTCGTTGATTGCTTTTTGTAACAAAAAGTCTTGGATTTGGTAGTTAATCTTAGGAAAAGCTATATTGATTTCATTTTTCGAAATAAGTTCGTATTGCTGTGCATTTTGGAGCATGGTATGTATACTGGATTCATAGTCAACCATGTACATAATTACAGCTCCCCCCCCCCTTATTTGGTTTCATTGTTCTGATACCTTCTTTCTTAAAAAGTTCAATCAGGGTTAGTTCGTCTTTTGTAAGGTTCGATGCAGGTCTGGTGAAATTTCCTTGCCCTATACATCTAATGTCCCTTTCTACTAAGGTTTCAAATACTTTTAAGGAGGGGTGTGTAGGGGGGGTTGAACATGCTTTTCCTGGATAACTCCTTGGTTAAATGTTCCTGACCTTTAAAAAGTATGTTCAAGTTCATTTGCCTGACAAAAAGCTTCAAATCAATTAAAAGGTTTGTGAGTTGAAAAGGTTTTGCAGGAACAAATTGGAAACCTTTTGAAAATAATTCAAAGTGGTTGTTTGTTATTTCACAGTCTGTGAAATTGAAAATAGTAAAGTTATTCTTTCTATGTACAATTTGTTTTTGTTTGTAACAACAGGAGATTCATACATATTAATAATAATGTTGTCTAATCCTGTGGATAATTCCAGTTGTTCTGCTGGAAATTCCACCCCTTCCCCCTTCTCGGGGGTTGCTGAAAATCCTGCACAGACTGTTTCCTATTTCTTTCTGCTATCCTTTCACTTCTCCTTAATGTGTCAACAGTCACAGGCCCATAGCTATCAAATCTATTCCTTTCACCCCCATTTACAACAACCCCTTTGTTGCTGTTACTTTTCCATGATTTGGAAACAGGTAGCGGGAAGGCCCTCCCTTCTTTGTATTCATTTAAATCACGCTCCAATTTCCTCATTTTCCGGTTCAAAACCCTCATACAGTGTTGGTCAACCTCAGTAAAAGTTTTGTCATAATCCCTTCTAAAACTAACAAATTTATTGTCATTAAGTAACCTCTCATTTAAATCATTCAAATCCTTTAACAATCTGTCAGCTCTATTTTCATATTCAGTTACCATACATTTAAGCATTTCAATGCCAGCCCTATTAAAAATAGTACAAAGTTGATCATAAAACACAGTGCCTGTCTGCACATTATTTGGAAATTTGAAAAAACGCAAGCCTTTAGGCACCCTTTGTACATTAATACACTCTTTTAAATAGTCAATTTCAATTTGATTGTTCTTAAAAGAATAAAGTCTTTCTTTAAAATCACCAAAATCAACTTCCGCATTTCGAATAAACTCATGATTCACAGTACCTGGTTGGAACGAGAATTGGTGCCTAGTCCATGCGCTAAAGTCAAAGTTCTGCCTCTGCTCATTACTGCTTGAGTTAGGTATAACTTTAGGTTTAGTCTGTACTGCACCATCGTTGTTCTTTGAAGTGTTGGCAAGACTGCTACCCTTTCCTTTGTTTGAACACTCGGGACTTCTAGTGTGCACAGGTGAAGTACAGCGTCTTCCAATGGAATCAACCATTTGTTGCTGATTCCCAGGTAAGCCAGAGGATGAAACCATGTTACGCTCATTTAGGGAGTTAGTGAGCTGTGTAAGCAACAAGAGAATTTGATTAAATTCTCCTCGAGTAACCGGAGCGTTCTCAGGGTCCTCTCTGAGTAAAACTGGTGTTTGCATAAAAATGTCACTTTCCGTTCCTTCTGCCATAACAAAACCAGTAAAGTCAGAAATGAATGTAGCCCAAGCCAAAAGAACAAAGTCAGCACAACAGGACCCGAAAAGCAACAATTAAGTACAATGCTGTAAATCCTTTTGCGTGGCCAATACCAACACAAACGCAGCTTATTCAAAAGCTATTATTAGATCTCCAAATTAAAACCAAGCGCTTTCTCCCAGTCACTACCAGGCTTTCTCAAGGTAAAACAATTTGGTAACTCATGCCATTTCATTTATCCTCTAGACAAGGTCACATGTCTCATTTAGTTAATGCCTATTGATATTTTAAAGTAAAATACAAAGAAATGTAAAAATATAAAATTGTAAAAATGCAAAAATGTAAAGTTTAATATAAAGTTTTGTATAAAACAATCTTGTATCAAAACAATAAAGCAGCACTATTGTGTTAGTTAACCATATTATCAGGACAAGTAAACATACCCCCAATAAAACCCCAAACTTCCTCCTGTTTTTCTTTTATGCTTTTACTTTTAAAGCCTTGTCATTAAGGTCCTAGTACAACCCAAGCAGAACCCTGTAAGACAAATTATTCCCACCTTTACAGTCTAGCTTTTCTCATATTTAAACACTATTAATGTTGATGTTCTCATTCATACCGGGAAACCTACTAGCATCCAATTTAAGTTGCCAAAGTAGTTCACTGTATTCTAGTTTCGTTTCCCAGTTGCCACCTCTAACTTCAGGAGCAACTTGTTCAAGGACAATAAACCTTAAACGCATATTTTCACATGTCAACAGATGTTTGTAAAAAGCATTGCTTTCCTTGTGGTTACTGATGTCGTTCAGGTGTTCATACACCCTTCTTCTTAAAACCCGCTCTGTTTTTCCAACATAAAACCCTTTACATTCTTCACAAAACCCTAGATAAACCACACCTTTCACCCCACAATTATAATTAGAAAGTTATATCAAAGAAAACCAGAGAAAGAGGGCTGGGAATAATTTGTAAGAAATATACAACAGATAACAACAATGTCACATTTAGAAAACTGACAGTCCTGAGGACCTTGACAGAAATATGTCAAGAGAATAGATATGAATATTTATGTAAATAGACTGTACCATGCCTCTGTTACAGGGTTTGCTGAGGTTACCAACTTGATTTTTATTTTGAATGAGACAGTTTTGTGTTCTGACCTCACCAGTAAGGACATGACATTGAGTGGGATGGAGAGGTGGGGTCAACACTCTCTCTTACTGTGGAGTACCAGGACCAGTATGTTTGAAATGTTGGTGGGTGCATGCTATCCGGTCAAGAGTATTTGTATTAATAAAGGCCAAGAATCATTGTGCATGCTAGTCTGAGGCAGTGTACATTTCGCAGTGTTTAGAGGGGTAGTCAAAGTTTTCTATGAAGAGGATATTTTGTTTAATATTAAGTGTCTGTTGGAGGTCTAGGTATAAGCTACAGATTCTAGAGACATTGAGGGTGACCTACAGATTGCTACGATATGGTATGGAACTTTGTCTATGGTGAGTTGTACATGAATCAATAACAGGTCTTTGCCCTATTTAAGCAACCTAAAGTTATGCTTATTGCTAACATAGATTGAGACTCTTCATCTTTTTGTCCCTGTCTGTCAAACTGATGGTCCAAATGAGTGGAAGACACCGAAGCCTTGCACTGCAAGAGTACATTCTGTGGATTTAAACCATGTCTCAGTAATGGCACAGATATTTATGTTCTCCAGAGTGGGGAGCACTGCAGGAGTACATTCTGTGGATTTAAAACATGTCTTGGTAATGGCACAGATATTTATGTCTCCAGATGGAGGAGAGCTTGCAGGGTGTGGAGCTACTTATTTAGGCTCTTAACATTGAGTAGTAACACCTTTAGGTGTCTTTGGGTTTTGTTTGTTATGTGGGTACGTTTGTCAATTTGGCATTGCCTAAAAAGGCGCTAAGAGAGTGGATAAAGTTTTAGCCAATATTCAGAAGACTAGGGGAGACAGATGCAAACCATCATTTGCAAAGAAACATGTCCTCCCATAATGTGAAATAGTTTTGCAGAAGTTTCAGGCAGAGGACAGAAACACATTAGAAGTGTGGAAGAGATAACTTGTTGGAGATGTGCTGATGAAATAACTAATGGGACACTGGAGAAAAGATCAAGAGAAAAAAAGCAATACTAGTCGGATAGTAATACTGAAAGCAGCAAGCAGATGCCATGCATGGAAATTTGATGAAGAAGTATCTAGACATTTGTGAGGAGAATGAAAGAAAGACAAAAAAGGAAGTCAGTATTTTGTGAAACAGTGTTTATGGTAGAAGAGAACACAATCTGACATGGATTCTAAAGGCTACGAAATGTGGTGCTAAAGTAATTACAAAGTGTGCATGTGCCTATGTGTGTGTGTGTGTGTGTGTGTGTGTGTGTGTGTGTGTGTGTGTGTGTGTGTGAGTGTGTGTGTGTGTGTGTGTGTGTGTGTGTGTGTGTGTGTGTGTGTGTGTGTGTGTGTGTGTGTGTGCATGCATGTGTGTGTGTACATGTTTGAGTGCATGTGGTATGAGTGCATGTGTGTGTACTTGCATGTGTGCACGTGTGTGTGTACCTGTGTGCATATGCACATGCATGTGCATGTACCACATGTATGCTTGTGTGGTGTGTGTATGTGTATGTGTGTGTGTGTGTGTGTGTGTGTGTGTGTGTGTGTGTGTGTGTGTGTGTGTGTGTGTGTGTGTATGTTTTTGTGTGCATGTATGTGTCTGTGTGTGTGTACATGTTTGAGTGTGTGTGGTATGAGTGCAGAGTGTATACTTGCATGTTTGTGTGTGTGTGTGTGTGTGTGTGTGTGTGTGTGTGTGTGTGTGTGTGTGTGTGTGTGTGTGCACGCGTGTGTGTGTGTTTGTGTGTATGTATGTGTCAGTGCGTGTACGTTTGAGTGTGTGTGGTATGAATGCGTGTGTACTTGCGTATGTGTATGTGTGTGTGTGTGTGTGTGTGTGTGTGTGTGTGTGTGTGTGTGTGTGTGTGTGCATGCACCTGTGTGTGTATGCACATGTGCACATGTGTGTGCATGTGCCCATGTGTGTGTGTGTGTGTGTGTGTGTGTGTGTGTGTGTGTGTGTGTGTGTGTGTGTGAGTATGAGTGTGTCTTCACATACTTTGGTGTTTGGTGTGTGTATGTGTGTGTGTTTGTATATTTCTATGTCTGTGTGTGTTTTGTGTGAGAGCATTGTAACAAAACAATATGAATGATTACTATAATAGCAAATGTAAAATAATAGCCAAATTATTTAATTTACAAAAACAACATTGACAAATCAAAATTTGAATTTCCTATTGAAAGACTGCATTAGAAAGGAAATAAATCATTACTGTTATACATCTGCAACTTGAAGAAATCTGAATGGCGCCATTAAACTCTGAAAGCTGATGAAGCATTGTAAGAATGTATTATACAAGTAAGTAAGCAAATGTCACTTTTAGGGCACTTCACTTACTTAGTTGTTTTGCTAGGATGACAGAGAACAATCATGAGAGACATAAAGAAATGGCACAGGATATCTTAAAGCAGTAATGGCTCTGGCAAATATAAATTCATATTCCATATTCATTGTTCCACCTGATGTCTGTCTTTAATAAAAATAGATTCTTGTCTCAGTGATTGAAGCATTTGCCTGCTCAGATCTTATTGCAACTGCTCTTGAACAAAACAAAGTGTGCATACATCAGGAATAATTGTTGAAATCATTTGGACTTTGCTTTATCTGGGAGTAAAGGAATATGTTTGGCTCCTGGCACAGAAAGTCTGACAGTTGGTAACGAGGATTATGGAGTTGTTGGCAAGCTGTTTCCTATGGTCCAGGTTTGATTTCCACAGCCTCACTTAACCAGACAGCCTCCCAGATCAGCCTGAAAAAGATCCATGGTGATCAGTGCACTATTCTGGTTAATAAAATCATAACAGTAATTTAACACTGACAACGATCCATGGTGATCAGTGCACTATTCTGGTTAATAAAATAATAACAGTAATTTAACACTAACAAAGATCCATGGTGATCAGTGCACTATTCTGGTTAATAAAATAATAACAGTAATTTAACACTAGCAAAGATCCATGGTGATCAGTGCACTATTCTGGTTAATAAAATAATAACAGTAATTTAACACTAACTTGTTTTCTTCAACTTTTTGTTATTATTCTCATTGTATTATTTTACTTTAGAAAGAAAAACAGACAGGCCCTCTTGTTTTGGCATTATAATGTTAATAATCTACTTAAGTACGATTAATATTTTTTTTCTATTATGTGCTGAAGCCAGAGTTAATTAATTTTGTGCATCTGTTTCCAATAAGCTTGGGAAATCATTATATTGCATGTTTTACACATTTATTATTTATTTTATTTTACCTGCATTTGTTTATCTAGTTGGACTAGCTGGGCAAAACATTCATTTTCAACAGAGACTCGAGGAGAATAGTTCCGAATAATACAAAAATAAAATGTTAAAATTACGTATATTTTTCAGAGAGATTACATGAACCCAAGTACCTTTAGAAAACCTAGGGTTTGATTTAGAAAGAGCTGCCACTAGCAATAAGCCCTAAAACAGGCTGTTACCATTGGCAGCATCCCTTTCTGATTCAGAGACAAACCCATTGCAGTGATACTACACGGTCTGTAGAATCACCATCCTGAGTTGCCTCCTTGGCCAAGCTATATACTAATGAGGCATTTCAGGAGAGAGGCTGATACAAACTTGCCATGTGCTTTCCCCAGAAATGCCAGTGGTAAACATACCTCTCAACCTAGAAACATCAAAAATCTGGACAAGGCCTGTGAAAAATAGATACAAATCTGTACGCTGATTAACATAAAATTTGCATACGTAATTACGTACCCCCCACTCCAATGGAATTGTGGCATACCAACTTTCAAACGCAAACTGAAGAACAGACAACCAAAATATGGCACCAGAGTCCCCCTGCAGTCATTCCAATGTCCCATTACATGTCTACTTTGCCCCATTTACCATAAACACTGTGTGTATACTACTTTAATTCTACAATGATTTGTATTTTATTTTTACATTTTACAGCACAATGCACAAACAGCAAGACATCTGCTAAAAAAAGCCGCTAAACAAAGCAATACTGTCTGTCTCCCAATGGAAATAGACTTGGCATTAAAACCTCTCTGCCATTGTAACTCACATTCATTAAAGCAGCATTGAAACCCACATACCACACCCAAAGAAAATGCGTCTGACCAGTGATGGATAAAGATTACATTTGGGCCTTTTTCAAATCATTGGCCCCTTGCAAACAAAACAAGAAACATACATGTGTTCTTTTATACACCTTCCTGGCTTTATTAAATTATATTCATTGTATAATACAGCACATTTGTTAGACAGAGATCTCATTTTAAAATTGTTTGAATATTTTTCCGGTAGGCAATGAAACAAAATGCATGAACCAATAATGATAAAACTGCCCATAAAAGTCTACTTCCACACCCACGGAATAGTATATTATATATATATATATATATATATATATATATATATATATATATATATATATATACATACATATATATATATATATATATATATATATATATATATACATATATATATACATATATATATATATATATATATATATATATATATATAATGACAGTAGAGTAAGCCATAGGCATCTTGCACAGCTTCTCGCACTTATTTTCAATTTCATTTTTTTTTACGGGGGGGGGGGAAACATTTTGGAAAGTTGTTAGAATAAAATGTTGTGTTACCACAATGAATTTTACTGCCAAGGCTTGAACCCAGGACCTTGTGCACTACAGTCAGAGCAACATGCCACTATGCCAAATCAACAGCTTTCTGAAAGATAGAAAGAATGAAACTTAAATGGTTATCATTTAGTGAATTCCGTTCTCACTTGTTCTCACCATAGCTCTAGCTAGTCTCAACCTCTTAGCACAAAATACCTGGACAAAGTCAATAATGGGGGAATACAGCCCCAAAATAGTGACAAATTTTAAATATGTATCTTATAAACTTAGAAAAATGCTAGAATAAAAGGTTTTGTGTTACCATTTAGTTGCTGAAGAATATGAAGTCTGAAATTCAAGTGCCTGTCATTATTTAGTGAGCTCAATCCTTCAGCAATTTGCCACAATCCTGAAAATACAGACTAAAAATATGAGGCTTTAATTCAGAAGTGCTGGTGGCTAGGGACTTTACGCTCTTTTTACCCTGTACCCAGTGTACAGGGTTTGAGCCTGAGTACCTCTAGCCACCAGGTGTTTTACATTGGGGGCATTTACATACACACACATACACAATGCGTGTGCGTAAATTAAATCTCAAAGAGTGTGCATGTCAGCTACTTGGGGTAGGGACACAAATCACAGGTATCACATTGCCATTGGGGAACCTTATTGGGTACATGGGGAGAAACAGATAGAGACACCCAGACCCTGGATGAGTATGTGCTCTTAAGGGAAATTGTGCTTGATGCAGATCGGTCTGCATCTGGAAGTACTGAGTGTATCCATTTGTATTTTGAGTGAATGTCCCTCTCCAGTATCAGTCGTGAGCAAGGGAGCCCGCAGGATTTTTTGCAGGGGGGTGCAAACCCAGAGCCCCACCCACATAGCTCTCCCCACCCCCTGCCAACACAGCCCCGCCCAAGTCCACCCCAAGCCCCGCCCACACATCCATTCCAGTGTCCCATTACTTGGCTATTTCTCCCCATTTGCCGTAGACACTGTTCAAATCTGTGTGCATACTGTTTTATGCTTTAGTTCTACAATGATTACAGGCAGTTGGATTTAATTTAAAACTTTTATTTCAAACATTATAGCCCAAACACTGAGACATTTACTAAACCTAAACAAAGCAATAGTCTTACAATGAAAACAGACTTGGCATTAAAGCTTCTCTACTTTTGAAACTCACATTCAATGAAACAGCATTGAAATCCATATTCAAAGAAAATGCATCTGGCCAGTGGCAGGTTATTTACC
Organism: Protopterus annectens; assembly: GCF_019279795.1. Classification (NCBI taxonomy): domain Eukaryota; kingdom Metazoa; phylum Chordata; order Ceratodontiformes; family Protopteridae; genus Protopterus; species Protopterus annectens. The sequence goes on from NC_056745.1 coordinate 847,802,473, forward strand.
TTTGAACTGTTTTCAAGCAATAGGCTCTTTGCACACTGTTAGGGCCATGCAAGAGTTTTGATTTACCTGATTGTATTAATTATAATTACAATTGAATTATATCCCTTGTATTATACAGCAACACTTGTTTGAGTGTCTCTGCCGAAGTAAAAGTAATCTGAATAATTCCACATTAAAGATATATGAAACTAATGAAGATGTTGCTAGAAAACAACTGTATATTTCAGTGTTTCATCTACAAATTCAGTGCCTGCTGCAGTCAAAGAATAAATTGCCTATGTTAAATTAAAAAATGGTAAGCTGGTATATTGCAATAGAAAATGGATGGCAAGCTGAAAAACAGGTTCATAGTTATTAGGCGTCTCATCCAAAGGAGGACATCCTCAGGACTGCAGCATACGAATGTACATGCTGTAGGAATAGAACCTCAAGCCTCTACATTAAGATGCAAGTATTCTACTTGTGGTGCTACTAACATAGCTTTAAAACTTTATACCACAGTAGAGATACCATTTGCTAAACAAAACAGTTGCACATTGTAAATAGACTTGGCATGAGCAGCAGTAAACTTCACTTCCCTTAAAACTCACAGTTCCTTGAAAATGCACTTGAAAATAAATTCCACCTGCTAACTCTAGCTTGGGCATTTCACTTTCTCTCTCCCTCACAAACATACCATACCCCTCAAGGCCTCAACCTTAGTGCAAGAAATCTGGACAAAGCCTAAAATAAATAGGGACAGATTATAAATATGGCTCTCAAACTTAGAAAATTGCAAGAGTAACAGGATTTGTGTTAGTATGCATTTTTCTAAATAATATGACATCTAAAACTGAAATCTCATTATTTAGCAACTTCAATCCTTTTAGGAGGAATATGGGGCAAAATCTGGACATTCTGCAAAAACCTGGACAGCTGAGGGGTATGCTACCTCCCTCATACACACACACACACACACACACACACACACACACACACACACACACACACACACACACACACACACACACACACAAAATAATTCTGGTCAGACTTGAATTAGTTCTGGGAAGGTTGCACTGAACAGCACCGTGCTTGATCTGAAGTGGGTGAAATCCTGGTAGCCAGTGATAATAACTGATCTGCAGCTCAGCAATGTGGAGCATTAAAGCATTTTTAGCAGAGCATTGTTTCATCACTACCTATTGTGTTTGCACGTAAGCTGTAGTTATTTCAAACATTTGCCTTTCTTGATTACTACAGAGTACATTTACCCACCAGAGCTATTGTGTTTTGACTTCAGTGTGGAGCTTACCTAGTTGTTGCAGGGCTTGGCTTTTAAGTAAGGTAGCAATGCTTATTTACCATATACCATTAAAGCCACCCAACTAAGTGTACTAACACACAGACACTGCTATAAGACACTGGTCTCCAATAAAATGTAATGAGCTTCTGAAAATACTGTAATCCTGTCCTTTTATTACAAATACTGTCATATGCATTTCAATACCCAAGACTTATACATTATCTAGTTATGTAAATATTCTCTGCATGGCAACAACGAAAAGGCTTTCAATGCTGGTAATTCTTTAACAATATGCTTACTAAAGCTTACTTGCATCTTACAATCTCCGACAAGCTTACCTGATGTTCATTAAACCATGGCTACTTAAACAGAGCAACAGGGCACTGTGACAGCATGCAGTTCCTGAATAATAAGAAGCTTAAATCAACAGTATAAAAATCTGATAGAAAACCAGAACATTCTGCAAAATCAAGGACAGATGAAAAGCCACGGTCGTATTTGTGATCTACCTTGGATGGGGGAATGCTCTGCACACTTACACTGCGTAACTGCTCCTTGCCTTCCTTGGACACATCCAGAGCCACTACAATGGAGGGTGGGGTGAAATAAGTATGTCATAATTTGAAATGTCTCTGGCTGACAGTGATGGCTCTAACACTCATACCTCTCAACATCAACCAAGGCAGCAACAAGCGTAAAGGACTGCCACCAGTTCCGTAGTAAGAGAAAACAGTTTATTCCAAATATTCCAAACCACAAAACACGCAGCTAACAAAATAAGAGCATCTACATGCATTTCTGAAATAAAAGTAATCTATAACTCTGATCATTAGTTATATACAATTGTAAACCCTCCACATTCTTCCAAAATTGCCATTTTGGAGGAGGGATTATTAGGGGAGAGCAACTTTTGAGCCAAAATTGGGGACAATTGAGAGGTTTGGATATTCCTAATCTACAGTGATTTGCACGTACCTCAACCTCTTAATGCAGGAAATCTGGACAAGGCCAAATATATTGGGGGAACATACAAACACTACTAAAAATTGCTCTTGTATAAACTTAAGACAGTCTTGCATTAGCATGCATTTTTCTGAAGGTTATGACGTCTGAAACTATGTGTCATTTAGTGACTTCATTCCTAAATGATTTGCTAGAAAACCACAAATTTTATGAGGAACAAACCAAAATAAGAAGCAAATATCTGTTCATTCTGCAAAGATATGGACAACTGAGAGGTATAGTTCAATCAGGGCTGTCTGAGTTTGCTACCCCCCCCTTCACAAAATCATGGTCGAATGGGGCCTCCTTGCAGCCATTCCAATGTCCCATTCCTTGGTTATTTTGCCCCATTTACCATAAACACTGTAATGTGCATACTGCTTTACTTCTGCGATGATTTAGGATTTCATTTGAACATTTTATTTTGCATTTTACAGCACAAACCCTAATACATATCTGTTAAACAAAGCAATGCAGCAGTCTCACAATGAAAATAGACTAACATTAAAACTTCACTGCCCTTGAAACTCACATGCATTGAAACAGCATTGAAACCCACATTCAAAGAAAATACATTTTGCCAGTGGCAGATAAATATTAACTCTGGGCTGTCTTCAAAATCATAGGCCCCTCGAACATAACATACACATGCTCTTTGATACACCTTCCTGACTGTATTACATTATATTCCTTGTACAATACAGTACAGTTGTTAGAGGACATTTCAAAATTATTGTTTTGAACATTTTTCCAGTAAACAATGAAACAAAATGCATACACCACTGACAAAACTGCCCAATTCAGAACATTTCCATCATAAAAGTCTACTTAACCTTCTATAGTCCACCAGTATCAGTAAAAAATATGCACAATCTCTGTAAAATCCACATTAAAGAAATTTGTAACTAATAAAGAGGTTGCTGCTTTATATGTCATTGTTTAATCTACAAATAAAGTGCCTGTTACCCTTGAAGAATAAATTGCCTTTGTTGCATGCAATAAAAAAATGATAAGCTAGTAATACTGCAATAGGGAATGGATAGCAAACTGATAACAGGTTCATAGTTACTAGGTATCTTTACCAAAAGGACTGCAGCATCCATCCCCTTTACAACACAGTACAGCATCAGCAATGCATTTACCTACTGTGGGAGTAGAACCCACAGCCTTCAGCATCAAAAGCAAGGACACTATCTGTTGTGCTATTAACAATGCAAGCAGACTAAACATAAGCAGCACTAAACTTTTGCTTCCCTGCAGCTCTCAGCTCATAAAATCTACTCGACACTCAGCTGTATCTCTGAACTTTGCAGCACAAGAAATCTGGAAAAAGCCAAAATTTATTGGGGGGGGGGGGCAAAAGGCCAAAAACAAGGGACACATTTTAAACATTGCTTGTATAATGTTGGAAAGTTGCTAGAATAAAATGCTGCGTTACCACCATACATTTCACTGCCATGTCTTGAACCCAGAGGACCCTGTGCAAAACAGTCAGAGCAACATACCACTATGCCAAATCAGCTGTTTTGTGAAACAGGAAGACTGAAACTTAAATGGCTACCATTTAGTGAATTCAGTTCTCACCATAGCACAGCTGTCAACCTCTTAGCACAAAATACCTGAACAAAGCCAATAATGGGTGAATACAACCCCCAAACATTCAGTGAATTCAGTTCTCACCATAGCTCTCAACCTCTTAGCAAAAAACACCCAGACAAAGCCAGTAATGGGGGAATATAGCTCCCAAACATATTCAGTGAATTCAGTTCTTACCGTAGCTCTCAACCTTAGCACAAAACCTGGATGAAGCCAATAAATACCTGAACAAAGCCAATACTGGGTGAATACAGCCCCCAAACATATTCAGTGAATTCAGTTCTTACCATAGCTCTCAACCTTAGCAGTCCAAGACATGATCTCATCATAAATCAAAAATACATTTCTTAAAAATATTTACAGTACAGTAAAACAAATTCAGTATTTAAGATACACATAGCACATTTTGTACCACATGTGCAAAGCATTTTCAGATAAATTTGACATCCTGCATGAATAAAGTAAGGATGTAGGAAAACAAGTGCGACCTTCAAAGCTCTTTGTTATAAGCCACTGAGACTTTTCAAAAAGCCATCCATCTTCCCAGTGACTGCTAAATTAATTTTAATCAATGATGCATATGCTACTCTATTACCTGTATGTTTCATAAATAATTTACTAAAACATCATTAATGCATCAATAAAGCTCACTTGGCAACATCAGAAGTAGAGCGATGAACATGACGCAATAAGCTGCTCCATCCATCCTAAATCTACAAACTTAATGTAATGCCTCTGCCATATCTTCTGTTCAGCATCAATACCCCCACACCCTTTGTGGGCAGCCTCATGTGATTAATTCATACAGAATTCACTGTCCTACATCCCTGGAAGAGTAATATCACACTCTCTAAGAACAGTTCCAAAGCAGATAACACACTGGTATGGAAAATAGTTTAGGATTCCGTAAAGCGGACATTAGCATTACAGGATAATGCTTAACTGCATGAAACATTCTGCAAGGGGTTGTGCTGTGGTTGATATATGGTATATGTTGGGTGGGAGGACTTGTATGCATTGTAGACTGGGAAGGTCTATGGAGATTCCTAACCTGAACAAGTAGTCATTCCTATAGTTCTGATAAACTAACATGAACAACAACTTTTACAAAGATGAAGACTTTCATTTGAAAATACCTAATTATCTTACTTGCACACACCTCTCAAACACTTAAAAACACACACGCACACACTTACCTCTCACTTGTACCCTCGTCCCAACATCTTTTAACATCCCCGGCCCTAACTACCTATTTCTTACTTGCACACACCTCTCAAACACTTAAAAACACACACGCACACACTTACCTCTCACTTGTACCCTCGTCCCAACATCTTTTAACATCCCCGGCCCTAACTACCTATTTCTTACTTGCACACACCTCTCAAACACTTAAAACACACACGCACACTTACCTCTCACTTGTACCCTCGTCCCAACATCTTTTAACATCCCCGGCCCTAACTACCTATTTCTTACTTGCACACACCTCTCAAACGCTTAAAAACACACACACACACTTACCTCTCACTTGTACGCTCGTCCCAACATCTTTTAACATCCCCGGCCCTAACTACCTATTTCTTACTTGCACACACCTCTCAAACGCTTAAAAACACACACACACTTACCTCTCACTTGTACGCTCGTCCCAACATCTTTTAACATCCCCGGCCCTAACTACCTATTTCTTACTTGCACACACCTCTCAAACACTTAAAAACACACACACTTACCTCTCACTTGTACGCTCGTCCCAACTTCTTTTGGATTTGAAATTCAGCTGGGTGGAGGCGGAAGCTAAAGACGTAAGCAAACAGTCGCACAGCCGGAACAGATGAAATCATGTCACAAACACCTGTTCCGTCTGTGCGACTTGACGCAAAGAAAAAAAAAACATTTTTTTTTTTTTTTTTTTTAAATTAAAAGAAAATGAAGTCTCCAGGCCAGCCGAATCCAGTGGGGTGCAAGTGCACCCCCTTGCACCTGCCTGCGGGCGCCCTTGGTCGTGAGGATTCAGGCTTCTTCACTACTGGCCCAGCATGGGGGCATCACACATATTAATCCCATATTCCACTCAATTCTATTAACTGCATGCATTAATTATTAGTTCAACTGCCTGTTCATTCAAAAGCTGGGCTTTCTTTTGTTGCACCATCTTTCCTAACCATCCACAGTCCTACTTTTGTAATTGTGCTAGTTAAGACATATTAGTTATGTTGCTCACCTTCTCCTGTGATTAATATCTGTCTGATTCAACTCCTCAAAGCTTTTGCAGATCTTGTATTCCTTTATTCAAATTTTTCTTTCAAATTATAGTCCCATGCCAAAGTAATAGCCCCACACTGCACATTTTATTCATCTTTTGCTCTTTCCTTCTCTTACATCCTCTCATTATTTTCAGACTGTTCCAGTTCTTGTTCATGTTTTTCACATTATTACTTCTCTTAACATACACAGGAGACATTTGTGAATATTTGTTTATACTGTATAAATGGGTACAAGTACCTTGCAGTGATGTATGTTAGGCAGCACTATTAATGGTTAACAGGTTAGATCCTAAAAGTCACATCAAAAACACAACTATGTAGTGGAATTTAATGTAAGGAACCTATGCTAATGTGTGCCATGTAGATAGCATACAGAGTGGCATGTAAATTAGCATTTCACTGGCAAAACATAAACACTTGAGTTACATAAAGCATTGCCATGTACTCACTGAAACAAGAGTCATGCCATAATCTTAGTGTAGGCAGCCCCTTTCATATCCTTTGGTTCAGGTATCTCTTTCACATTATTACTTCTCTGTACATACACAGGAGACATTTGTGAATATTTTTTATACTCTATAAATGGGTACAAGTACCTTGCACTGATGTATGTTAAGCAGTATTATTAATGCTTAACAGGTTAGTTCCTAAAAGTCACATCAAAAACACAACTATGTAGTGGAAATTGGTGTAAGGAACCTAGGCTAATGTGTGCCATGTAGATAGCATAGAGACTAATAAATAATAAACCAGTAAATCTAACAAAATACCCCCTGATAATAGACTACACAATATGGGATATATACCAATGGAAAGACTCTAAAATGAGGCAAATGAGACTTGAACTCAAACTTCCTATGAAATATAGTATTATCCTTAACCAACTTCATCATCTTATAAATGCTAAATTCTCACAAATACACACTGACTTACAGAACATAGATTTAGTTAAATTAATACTTGAAAATTTTGCGATTAAAGGGAGAACAATTTCTAGGACTTATAAAATTGTAATGAGCGCAAAACATCAGAATTCTTTATTATTTTCAAACTATTGGCAAACGAAAAATCAATCACTGACTGAAGAAAATAAGAAACTAGCCATTGAAAATACAATCAAATTCATTCCTTTCAAGAAGCTGTTATATACACAAATTATGATAAATAACAATCTATATTATACCTTATCTAAATTAAATAAATTCAATCCTAACTTTTCGCCCATATGTCCCCATTGTCCGGATCAAACAGCTGATATTTTACATGTCATGTGGAACTATACTAAGATACACAACTTATGGTGCTCCTTGAGAGTAAGATTAGAGAAGATGGGATATGAAAAATCTACCCTTACTTGGGAGACAGCTATATTGTACATTAATATCAATCAACTCCCCAAAATATTAAAACATGTTTTTATTACAATGTGTGCCCTTATTAAATTCTTTATTACAAAGAATTGGAATGTCAAGTCAACAATTACATGGGAACATTTTAGCAATCTTGCTATCAAATATATCTCACCTCACAAATTAATTTATTCAAAAACAAAAAACAAACGCTATTACCAAAAATATTGGGGTTACTTGCTAAATATAATTCTTAACAAATAAAATTTGCCTACAAATTGTCATGAAAAGCTAACCTTTAAATAAGAAATGAATGTAGTATAACCAAACTTTCTTGCATCTTCTCCCTTTTCTTAGTATATGTGTAACTAGATATTTTCCCTAAACATACAAATAAATGGTCACATTTCTATTTTTACTTTATATATAGACTATACTCATTCTAACTATCCCTTATGAGACCAAATGAACATAAGAATTCTCATACTTTACTTGACGATGTAGTGACTTCTTGTGTGTATATTGTATATATATATATATATATATATATATATATATATATATATATATATATATGTAATTTTCTCGGAACAAGATTGTTGTCTGTTTTCTTTAGATAGGTATTTGCATTGTTTATTTGTGTTTTTGAGTTACCGTATTGTTGTTATTATTTGAAAAAAGAAAATTGAAATAAAGAGATTTTGGAAAAAAAAAGATAGCATACAGAGTGGCATGTAAATTAGCATTTCACTGGGAAATACCCCATAAACAGTTGAGTTGCATAAAGCATTGCCATGCACTCACTGGAACAAGAGTCATGCCATAATCTTAGTGTAGGCAGCCCCTTTCATGGACTTTGGCTCAGATATCTCTTTATTTTGACATTCCTCTGCAGTTGAGGGGTGGCTGCCATTCTGGCATCTCCACCTCATCTAGTCCCCCCCACACACACACATATGCAAACACACACTTCAGCCAGCCAGAAATAATCCTTTATTACCTGAGCTGTTCCTGAATGCTGCAGCTGTTGAAATCCCATTCCTTCCTTCCAAAACACACACACACACACACACACACACACACACACACACACACACACACACACACATACACACACACACACACACACACACCCTCTTCAGCCAGAAATAATCCTTTGCTACCTGAACTGTTCCCGAATCCTGCAGCTGTTGAAATTCCATCCCTTCCTGTTGAAATTCCATCCCTTCCTTCCAAAACATTACGAACCAGCAGATCGAGTGAGCGAGCTGTTTCTGAAGAACCTGCACTGTTCCTGAATGCTGTTGAATCCAAAGAGCCAGAATCCATTTGAAAACACTTTAAAAGCTAATGTTTGTTGAAGCCAAAGAAAGTGCTCATTTGAATAAAGAGTCAGAATACCCGAACCAGCAGATACAGTAGTTATTATTACAGCTCGCTCTGTTTCTAAAGCGCTCGTAGTTTGAATAAATACTGAGTCTGTTTCTAAATTGCTAAAGCGCTCATTTGAATAACCTGCTAACTGCTCACATTCGCAGATCATGGGGAAATCCAGAAATGTGCCCTTGGAGACTTTGAGCTCAATTCCAACAGTCTGATAGCCCTGACGGAGCTGACATCATCGCACACTTGATGATGTCAGCTCAAAATAAAAAAATGGGGTGGGATTAAAAATAAAATAAAAACTAAAGCTGGGAAAAGTTGGAAATGGAGGGGTGCCACTCAGGAATCATGGCACTCCAGTATTTGGACCCCAAAACTCGATAAAAAATTAGTTATTTGGGACAGTTGGGAGGTATGGTGGTAAGGCATTTACTTAGGTGACTGAATGAGAAAATTGCTTAAGTACGTAATTTAACATGGTTGGCTGAGTTAATTAACTCAACCAAAAGTTTGTGTTTATGTATTACATTCAATTGGTGAGACTGGACTGTGGAAAAATTCTAGGGATTTAGCAGACAGGAAGTGGTAAGTGTGTATGTGCGCATGTGTGTAGCTGCATGTGTGAGTGTATGTGGAAGGATGAGTGATCTCAGGTGAGAGTGTGCGTGTGTGTGTGTGTGTGTGTGTGTGTGTGTGTGTGTGTGTGTGTGTGTGTGACTGTCTGTCTGCAGTAGGTGGTGTATTTAGGGGAAAGGAAGGGAAGGTGTATATATGGCTGAAGGGGTGAGTGTTTCCATAAATGCGACTGTGTGGAGGACAGACAGTAGCTCTTTAACCAAGCAGACCTTTAGCCTTCTGGGCTAACACTAGATACTAGGAATCTAATGTAAAATACTTTAAGTCATTATGATAAAAATAAAATTATATGAAGGAGAAAGCTTTAAACCCTGTATCCTTGGTAGAGTGAGTGATGTCTTACTATAGCAGAGCTGTAGTCCCCTCTGATAACACTAGGCACTAGGAACTCATTTAAATATTACACTAATTCACTTAAAAAATTTTAAGATAAAGGGATAAAAGGTTCAAAGCATGCACACTTAGCTTAGCCTTCTTAACTGAGCAGAGCTGTAGTCCTGTATACCAACTGAGGACTTTGTAAAGGGCTAGCTGTTGTATACTAATGTGTTTTCTTAGCAGAAGGAAGTATAAAACTTTAATGTCTGCTATCACTGACAATTGTAATGGTCAGCAAGTTACCAGGGACAGGACAGGTAAAACAGGAAAAATCAGATGTGCTCTGTAAAATCAGGGAAAGTTAAGGGGGTGGGGGTGTCCATGTGGGGACGGGGCAGACAGTAATCTGTACAACCATGCTGAAGACTTCCAGGCAAAGTGGGGGAAGGGGGGATTACTAAATGATGCCAGTTTGAAATTTTAAATATTATAAGGACTAACTTTAAAAGATATTACAGCCATGCTGAAGACTTCCAGACAAAGTAGGGGGTGGAGATTACTAAATGATAACAGGCTGAAATTTTGAATATTACTAGGTTCAACTTTAAATGATAATAGATAGAGGTCCAGAATCATGATGCATTTCATGAGCACTAAAATGAAATTCCAATGTCTGACATTATTGACTTACTGTAATCATCCATGATTTACAAAGGGCAGAAAAATAATAACAGGAACAAGAAGTAGAAGCCGATGTTGGAGAATAAACGCAGTGGTACACCACCCATGCTTTAAATGCAGTGTACATTCCAGATAGAAATTGGGAAGCTGAATAATCTCAAAAGCTCAATTTATTAAATAAAAAGTTAGTAGAGATGTGCTTTTGCTCCTGAAATAGGAACTTCATCAGAAATAAAGGTCACACAAAATAATTTCCTTTTATACCTAAAAAGTTAATGACAGTTCACTATCATCATCTTCTTTCAGCTGTTCCCGTTAGGGGTCACCACAGCAGATCACCTGTTTCCATTTCTTCCTGTCCTCTGCATCTTGCTCTGTCACACCAACCACCTGCATGTCCTTTCTCACCACATCCATAAACCTTATCTTAGGCCTTCCTCTTTTCATGTTATCTGGTAGCTTCATCCTTAGCATCTTTTTCCCAATATACTCAGCATCCCTCCTCAGCACATGTCCAAACCAATGTAATAGTGCCTCTCTGGCTTTGTCTCCAAACCTTCCAACCTGGGATGACCCTCTAATATACTTATTCCTAATCCTGTTCACCCTTGTCACACCCATTGCAAATCTTAACATCTTTAATTCTGCCACATCCAGCTCAAACTCCTGCCTTTTTGTTAATGCCACTGTCTCCAACCCATATAACATAGCTGGTCTCACTACCCTCTTGTAGGCCTTCCCTTTCACTCTTACAGGTACTTGTCTGTCACAAATTACTCCTGACACTCTTCTCCACCCACTCCATCCTGCCTGTACTCTCTTCTTCACCTCCCTTCCACACTCACCGTTACTCTGAACTATTGACCCCAAGTATTTAAACTCATCCACCTTTGCCACCTCTACTCCTTGCGTCCTCACCATTCCTCTATCCTCCCTCTCATTCACACACATATATTCTGTCTTAGTCCTGCTGACCTTCATTCCTCTTCTCTCTAGAGCATATCTCCATCTCTCCAGGGTCTCCTCCACCTGTTCCCTACTCTCACTACAGATCACAATGTCATCTGCAAACATCATAGTCCACGGGGACTCCTGTCTCAGCTCGTCTGTCAACCTGTCCATCACCATTGCAAATAAGAAAGGGCTCAGAGCTGATCCTTGATATAACCCCACCTGCACCTTAAACGCATCCGTCAATCCCACCGCAGACCTCACCGCTGTCACACTACCCTCGTACATATCCTGCACCACTCTTAAATACTTTTCTGACACTCCTGCCTTCCTCATACAATACCACAACTGCTCTCTAGGCACCCTGTCATATGCTTTCTCTAAGTCTACAAACACACAATGCAACTCCTTCTGATATTCTCTGTACTTCTCCATCAACTCTCAGAGAGCAAAGATCGCATCTGTCGTGCTCTTTCCCGGCATGAAACCATACTGCTGATCACTAATCATCACGTCCCTTCTTAACCTTGCTTCCACTACTCTTTCCCATGACTTCATGCTGTGACTGATCAATTTAATCCTGCTGTAGTTACTACAGCTCTGCACATCATCCCTATTCATAAAAATCGGTACCAAAACACTTTTTCTCCATTCCTCAGGCATCCTCTCACTTTCCAAGATTTCATTAAGCAATCTGGTTACAAACTCCACTGCCATTTCACCTAAACACCTCCATGCTTCCTCAGGTATGTAATCTGGGCCAACAGCCTTTCCATTCTTCATTCTCTTCATAGCTATCCTTACTTCCTCCTTGCTAATCCATTGCTATAATACCAGAAAACAATACGGTATTATTTAACAGCAACTGAAATTGCTGAGTCTAGCAAATAACATTAAAACTTGTTTCAAAACACGAAAAATTAATACATAATGTTATTTCTTATCATAAAAGTACAACTGAAGCTGTACTAAATAAATATCTGTCTAGAATGGGAGAATACAATGCATATTAAAACATGTGGAACTGATAATACATAACTAAAATGCAATAAAAAATGCATGAATGGAAATGTCATTTACAATTTAGCTGCCCTACGTTTGAAAACTGCGATCATAGATATTGTGTCATTCAATCTGGGGGGGGGGGTTCATTGCCATAATAGCTCCCTAAACTCAAGTCTTGTCTCACACTCTCCACTTCTGTGGTTAACATTAACTTTATCCAGTATACCAAATGTAAAACCTGTGAAATTACCACATATCACAGAGTGTTTATACAAGGCGTTATTAGTAGTATGTGTTCTAAGGTCATACATATGGTCTTAGATTCTTTTGTGAAGGACTCATTCTGTTTTGCCTATATAAAAAGAAGGGCAAAGGATAGTCCATCAATAAAGGCAGCACGAGGATGTGTAACTGAACCACTGGCAGCCACAACAGGTCTAAATTTCAAGCTCTAGATACCTTTGTGGACTTTTGGTATATGAAAATTGTCTGAACCAATGGTTACTTCCCATTCAAAAAAAGATACATATCGTCAGAAATTTTACCTTCTAGTATAAATCATATAAGAATAAACCAATTTTATGATATGCAATATTAATTTCATTGCAAGAAACCTGAATATAGGTGGAGGGTCTTATAAAATATTATTCATAGCAGCAGAACAGTCAATAGAATCCATAATCACTAAACCTCCACCTTTATTTTGTTTCATGATTCTAATGGATTTGTCATTCCTGAGGGTGTCAAACAGCACCTTTTCTGCTCTAGTCAGATTGTAACAATTAAAAGCATTGTTAGTTTTAGATTAATCATAATAATCATTAATACATGCCTTCTCAAAGCCTTGCAAAATTTAATTCATGGGGACATTATGTGTTCTCTTTCTTTTAAAATTGGTCATACTATCATAAACAAACATGCACATATCAGAATTAGCAAAACTACTAGCCAGATTGAGCTTCCTAGTAAAACGTTTCATTTCTGTCCAATTTTAAATTACATTTCATAAAACTGATTTATTTTTATATGATTTGTTACTAGAAGGTAGAATATCTGAGAATATTTATCAGTTTTTGAATGTGAAGAAAATATTGGTTCCAATAATTTTCGGTTTTCCAAAAGCCTACAAATGTGTCTACAACTTGAAATTTAGACCATTTGTTGCTGGCAATTGTTTGGTTACACATCCTCTTGCTACCTTTATTGATGGACAACTTAAACCTCTGCTTTTGTTTAAAATCCACTCTATTAAGGATTTGTCTGTTTTTTGGGGAAAGTTGACCCAAGATAAATGGTTCTCCAATGTGAGTTACTTACTATTAATGTAGCAAACCTTTTTACTTCTATTCCCAATGTAAAAGGGTTAGATTTTTTTATAGCTTAGTTTTTTTTCCAATTTTAGCAGCTAGTGATAAATAACTAGGGATCTAATAGAAACAGTTCTTGATAACAATTTTATTTATTTTCAAGGAAAGTTCTATAAACAGATTAGGGGTATCATTTTGGTATTGTTAGCATGGGAATGATCAGTTATTTTTGTGTCAGACTTGTTTAAACATAAATGTTATTTAAGATTTTTAGATGATATTTTTATTCTCTGGGAAGGATCAAGGGTTACTATTAATAAATTTATTGCATTTTTGAATAGCAGTACTTCATACTCCAAGTTCACTTGAAATTATAGTAAAGAACCACTTAGTTATTTAGATACTATGATTACAATTAAATATACTGGATTCAGTTCAATAGAAAGTTGACTCAAAATAATTTCTACTTTCATTTTAGCAGTTTGCACCCACTTCTGTCAAAAAATAAGACTTATCAAACATCAGTCCATTAAAATTGCCCAGATGAACTTCAACATGGAAGATTTGATACAAGAATTAAAAAAAAGAGAGTATGTTTCTTGAAATAGACAATCGTTTGCATTTTATCAGAGACATCATGGGCGATGTTTCAGCAGAGAGGGGTCAAAGATACAAATCACTTTTGTGGATAGGTTTGGAGGGAGAAAATAATGAATGTGTTGAAATAACTACAACAAAGTCACTTCCACTGTCAATGTGCTTTGATTGTGGAGTATAATAAGTGGAGTAAGAAAATATTCTTTAAAATAATTTGAATATTTAAAAAAATTAACCATGAATTGTTTGATGTGGTTGAACATCAACCGGTCTTTGTATATAAGGCAGCATTAAATGTTAAGGAACTAATCTAAGGGGCTAATAATAGCATGATTAATGGAATAGAAATACACTCAGGTGGCACTAGAAAATGTTGTGCCTGCATGCAATGTTCATTTATTTTAACAGATTATGTAATAACTCCAAAAAACAAGTTGAAGAGTAGGATTAAATTAATTACAGGAAATTGTAAAAGTACAGGGTTCGTATACATAACAATCTCTAAAAATTACCCTTGTTTTATAGTGGCAAAACAGAATGAGCCCACCACAAAAGAATGTACAAACATATGTATGACCTTAGAACATATAATACTAATAACGCCTTGCATAAACATTCTGTGGTATGTAATAATTTCACAGATTTTAGGGTTGGTATACTGGATAAGGGTAATGTTAACCCCAGAGGTGGAGAGTGGCAAATAAGGCTTGAGTTTAGAGAGCTATTTTAACAACTTAGGTTAGAGGCAATGAACCCCACCTGGACTGAATGACACAATATTTCTGATCCCAGTTTTAAAACCTAGGGCAGCTAAATTTTAAAAGATATGTCCATTCATGTGTTTTTTTATGCATTTTTAGTTAAATGTTATCAGTTCAAGATGTTTTAATAGGTACTGTATTCTTCCATTGTGGAGAGATGTTTATTTAGTACAGATTCAGTTGTACTTTTATGATAAAAGAGAACACTTTAACTGATTTACAAGTTTTAAACTAATTAAGGGGAACTTATGGTTTGGTACAGTACTTTTATTTATATTATGATTACATTGTGTATTAATTTTTAGTGCTTTGCAACAAGTTTTAATGTTATTTGCTGGACTCAGCAATTTCAGTTGCTATTAAATTATATTGCATTGTTTTTTGGTATTATAGTGAACTGTCACTTTAACTCTGCAGGTATAAAAGGAAGTAATTTTCTGTGACCTTTAGTTCTCATGAAGTTCCTGTTTCAGGAATGGAAGCACTTAATTGCTAACATTTTATTTATTTAAGATATTCAGTTTTTGGGATTATTCAGTTGACCGTTTTTTATGTTGAACGTACCCTAGATTTACAGCATTGGTGGTGTGGTTCTGAAATAATAATAGGATATATTGGGTGCATTCTGTAAAGTAAGGGAAGGGTTAATGATATAGTGGTTTGTCTGTATGCATGAGTTGGAGTGAACGCATGTGCATGTGTGAGAATGAATGAGGGAGTGCATGTGACAAAGCCCACCAAAAGCGTTTACCGCAGGTGTTAATTAGCACTAGCAGTAATATAACATGTTGTGGAGATGTACATCTTAGCCAGTAATGAAGTCTTTTCCTCACTGTAGCTAATGCATCTCTGCTACACCATGATTGCAGAACTACTTCATGACTGTGGACTCACCTAAGGCCAGTTGTATATAGCCATCTGTGATGCCCGGTTAATATCCCACAGAACTTCCAACAATATGTGATGTCCCTTACTATCCTGGGTCAGTAATTAAGGAACTTCAGTCCTCACCACTGACTCCACTGTGAGACTGTCACTTAAACAAGAGAAATATTTCACAGTTTTCCCCTAAGAGCAAGAAAAGATATCATTTAACACAAGTATGTATGTATGTATGTATGTATGTATGTATGTATGTGCATGCTCTATAGCCTGGGACTAGACTGAATATTTTTGCCCGTCCCTAATGTAACTCCTTATTACATACTCCAGAACAATGTGTCCCAGTTTAAGACCTCTGATACATTCACATTTGAATAAATTTAATTTCACACATCCAAATACTTATGAGAAAGCCTGGTACAGATTGCCAGCTGTGTTCCTTCCCCCAAATAATATGGTAACATTCTGCCACCAATCAGAGTATCTACATGCCCTTTCAAAGGGGTATCCAATAATTAAAATTAGATTTCAAAACAAATGGTAGTATATGACCTAAAGCAGCCAGGCTTTCTGAGTGGCCTAGGAATTATCAAAGTATGTATAAGCACTCTCACATCATTTAGATTACACTAATTGACCAGCCACAATGTAAGATAATAAGAATATTTAATAATGAGCAAAATAATTAAAAATGTAAAACAGTAATTTCTATAAACAAAACAGAATTCAGTCACCAGGAAAATGAAATTAATACCAAAGGACAGAAATCCAACATTTAGAAAAATTCTGACTTATTAGCTATAATTCCCTATCTATCTGAAGAACACTGACCTTGATCTAACTAAATATTAAAACAGAGCAAAGGCAGGCTTACAGTTCTTGGTGAGTCCTTTGGGTATCCACTGCTCAGTACAACTGTGAACATAATGCAACTCAGCTGAACAACTCAACTGTCCAAACTGTTTTCCACAGGCTCTTTTATAAACTAGTTTAAATGTCTCAACTGATCCAGTTCTTATTTTCATTTCACGCTTTGAAAAGTGTTTATTAAATTTCCATTCTATCTTTCAGAGTCTGACAGGAAACACAGATCATCTGAACACATTCCGATTACATCATCTGTAGATCTGCTGACTCTTGAGACAGTCTGCATTTAGAATCTCTTGTACAAACATACACAGTTAGATGTGTAACAGAACATTGTTCAACTCTTTAAACATCCTGTACAGAGTATTAATATATATGTAAGAACTTATTTACAATATCGTAGCTAGTCATGCTGGCATATAATGCACAGGTCAGTCTGAAATTATGTACATAAGTTCAGTCAGACATGCTAGCACAGATGACCATGTGTAATTTCTTCTCACCAGCTTTGTGCCACTGTTTCTAGCAAGTGGCATTAAGGCATGATCATAAAAGGCAGAGATTCATTTAGGGTGGTGAGTAAAAGGCATCTGAATTTTGCTTTGCTTTGCTTAATCATAGCAAATGGAAAAGGCCTGCCTAGCCAACACCTGTCCCATAATGTAGTACTAGAGACCAAGGTAAACCATGGGCATGGGAGGATGCCAAAGGAAGCAAACTGGCAAGATGAAGTTACATTGGAAGTTGTACCAAGTGTCACTGCCTTTTGTCAGTCACACAATGCATCAGTAATTTAGAGAGTTGATACAATAAACAGCAGGGCTCTGTCTGTTTTGGGACACTTGTCTGTCTTTGCTTTAGAGTTTGTCTTGAGTTTTTGTATGATTTAAGCATGCTATCAGAGCATAATTTACCATGAAAAGTGGGGACTCAGATAATAAAGTGGAATGCTAGTGCTTAGGCAGCAGCAGAACAGACTGGGAGCATGGGGTCACAGAGCAGACATTCAGGGTGTAAGAGGGATTGTTGCAAACAGGTAAGTATTTTTATGCTTGCTGCAACATTTCACTGCTAAGATATGCCTGAAATGTTTCTTCTACTTACATGAAACTCAAAGGGTAAAAAGGTCACACAGACTACATGAGACATAAGGTAATACATAGAGAAGACTCTAGCTTGGCTAGGTCTTTTCTTGTAGTTTCTACTTACATGAAAATATATCATTTAACACAAGTATGTATGTATGCATTTATTTATATCATTAAGCAAGTAAGCCTACTAAGCTCACGTTCCATTTTCAGGGGTGACACAGAGACACTGTCAGAGAAAATGATGTGCTCCAAATCATACAGTTTGCCAATGGAGATTGAGGGGGTCAAACCAAAGGTTAAAAGATGACATTTCAAAGTCTTCATCGTCTAAGCTAAGCTGCCAGACTACTTAACTGCCTTAAAGTTTTAGTCTCAAAAACTTAAAACAGTTTTGTCACTACTATACGTGCACTTTTTTTTTTCAAATTAAATGAACTTTTCTTTTTTTCTCTACAGGAAAATGAAATTACTTACTACAATGCCAAAGACGGTTTTAAGAATAACAACGTAAGTAGGACAAGTATTGCCTTCTTTAATGCTGTTCATGTTTCATTATAGTTCGAATTTGTTTTTTTGTGTGTGTGTGTGTGTGTCTGTGTGTGTGTGTGTGTGTGTGTGTGTGTGTGTGTGTGTGTGTGTGTGTGTGTGTGTGTGCGTGCGCGTGTCTGCGTGTGTGTGCTTGATACTTAGCTTTATTTTTGTGTGGTGAGGGGCAACATGTTGAGTCATGCATCTTTGCAATTAAAAAATAAGATAATCAATTCCCAGTGTTTTTCACAGTTTCATTTTCAAAATTCAGTGTAAATTGTCTGTGTTCCAGATGACATGGAGCATGAGGGCATTAGGGATCTGATGCTCATCCTCATGAGAGAAGGAATGCATGCCACATCAGGGAACTAACTTTTTTTTTTGCTCCTGCCATGCAGGACCTGGTACTTCTCTTCCTACGGAGAGTGTCAGATAAATTGAGGGACTTTTTTCTTTCTTTTTTTTCTTTTTTTCTACATCAGTCTAACATTGAGGAATGCCAGACCAGGGCATGACACTGGGCACCTAATGAGTAAGCTATGGCTCAGCATAGACGTACCTTATAAGAGAAGTAACTGCATAACATAACCTGATAATAATTACAATATGAGCTGCATAGCACAGCCAGTTATATGTACACTTAACTGTATAGATACATATATCAACTGGTAATTCTTTTCATCATATTTCAGATTTAATAAGATCAGAATAACACTTTTAAAAATATTTTTCTGTTCATGTGTAAAAATCAGTTAGCTTCTATCACAACCATAACAATTTGTACCCCATCACTGGAAGTGTTGGTCATGACAAAGCCCTCAACCACACAGTTATGAGAGATTGTCCATTTTCTGGCCATAACATCTACCCTAGCAGATGACCTATATGCCATGCAAATGCAAGAGTGTATTATGCCTTCACCTGTGACTGCATGCTTTCAGGCAGTTGCACCTAGAAGGTTACCATGTAGATGTGACTTGCCAGAGATTCATACATGTCCCTGCCCATTTACTGCATGTTGTGTATCACCAATACCACCACCTGTGGTAAGTGCTGGTACTGCAGCGGATTGCAACATCTTCATCTTCTAAGATGGACTATCTGTCTTTGGCCATTCACTCCCACATGAGCTCCTCCACACCCAGGTCACTAGTCATTTATGGTTTATTTAGGTCATAATCAGGACTTCATCACTCTGCAGGAGAGAGCTGATTATTACGAAACTTTCAGATTAGCAGTAATAGTTACAGAGGTATTGAAATGGACTGATACATAAATGGGTTAAATGTTGGAGTCCTTTTTTCTTGATTTCATAGAGTCATGGGTAAATACTAGGCTAACTGTCCTGAAGGGCCAATTTAAACTTAGCTAGTAACCTGAGGTCACAACCAGACCCTGTGCCTTGTGTCTGGGAAGAGAAGATCTTAACCATTATCTGAAACATACTGACTAATCTGGTAACCTCAGTAGAATTTTGTCTGCATTTTTTGAGTTGTAGAAAGCATTCTGCTGCTTACTCTAAACATAGTAACCCTCATGTGAATCATCTAAAGTGTAGAATCCAATGCTCCCTATTGTATTTATCTCTATTACTAAAACACAGTTATACTTTACATAGCTATCATAATGTTCTACAGATCTAATTTTATTTATTTTATTTTATTTTTATTTTATTTTACATTTGTTAACTGGGAAAGTCCGACTGGACACATGTCCATTTTCAGCGGAGGCCTGAGGAGAAAAGCTCCAATAGCATGTCATAAAGAAATTACACAAGAATATCATACAGAGATATAGGTTCCATAGAAATATGTTAGGTATAGATTAACATCAGCATACAGCATTCTAGTAGTATTGTTTATATAGAGTATAAAATATAAACACACAAGAATTTTTTTTTCTTTCTAAATTATGAGTACTCTCAATATTTTGTTACAGAAATAACCAGTGATTATTAAGCTTTACAATGAAAGGAATTAGAGGACCTTTAGTAGAATCCTTGAACATGGTATTGGTGCAAATTAACCTGTGGAGTAGCATAAACAAAGCCAATTGTTTGAGAAGTGGGTTCTCAGGAGTTTCTTAAATTGAATAGTGGAGGCAGTGGAGGTTATTTGGCTAGGTAGTGAGTTCCAGAGTTTGGCAATAGTGCAGGCAAAGAGAGATTTGCCAGCATCATTTTTGTGTCTGATAACACTTATTAGGTTCTGAGAACTAGATCATAAGGCTCTGGAAGGAATGTGGGGGTTAATTATATTTTGAAGTGCAGTTTTTTTTTCTGGAAGGTAGAAGAGATTATGCGCTATTGTGAGTTGATTAAACAGAAGTAGTTGAGGTAACTTGAGCCAATTGAGTTGGTTAAGGGCGAAACGGTGGTGGGATTTGTATGAGGTTTCAGTAACAAACTTGGCTATTTTGTTATAACAAGATTCCATTTTGCTCAGATCACTCTGGCGGAGATTAGTAAGGATGGGAGAGGCATAGAGAAGGATGGATAAGAGATGAGTTCTTGCAAGAGTAGCTTTGGTTTGTTTAGTTATAAAGTGTTTGTTCCTATAGAGAAGTCATAGTTTTTTATTAACTTTCTTAATGGTTTGTGCTATATGGATGTCAAATTTGAGGTTGTTGTCTATTTCTACACCTAACAGTTTAGTATGTGCAGTTGGAGTGATTTGAATGTTATCTTTGGAGTGAATGGTGAAAGTGTTGTTGAGGGGGGGAGCATGACCTGGGCCAAAAATAATTAATTTAGTTTTTTTGGGGTTAAGAACAATTTTGATGTTTGTGAACCATGTTTCAGCTAGAGTAAAAGTATTTTGAGTTAGGGTTTACAGTTTGTTTAAGGTGGGGGTGGCACTTATAAGGGTGGTGTCATCTGTGTACTGTACTACTGATGCTGTGAGTGAGGAGGACTTGATTTGGTTGGTGAATAGTGATAACAATAGTGTGCCAAGGATGGATCCCTGAGGGACACCTATGGATACTGGTAGCAGGGGGGACAGCTGGTCTTGCCACAGGACTACCTGCTGTTGACCAGATAAGTAGCTAGTAAACCATGATATAATGGAGGGACTGAGGCTTAGGGTAGATAAATTTTGGAGAAGAATGTTATGGTCTACCATGTTTAAGGCATTTGATAAGTCTAAGAAAATGGAAGATACAAATAGTCCCTTGTTTCTATTGTGGTTAACTATATCTGTAAATTATAGTAATGCTGTGGTGGTGCTGTGGGGTGGTTTAAAGCCATGCTGGGTTTTGGAGATTAAGTTGTTTTGTAAGAGGTACCGAAGTAGTTGGGAATGTACAACTCTCTCTAATATCTTGGATAGAGGTGAGAGTATTGTGATTGGGCGGCAGTTGGTGAGTTCTAAGGAGTTGCCACTTTGTGCAGTGGAATAATGTGTGATGTTTTCCACAAGGTGGGGACTTTGTATTCTGCAAGTGACCTGTTTATGAGAATGGACATGGGATAGGCTGTGAAGTCTGCTGCTGTCTGAAGGAATTCGGCTGGTAGGGTCTCAGCAGCTAGTGTGGTTGGTTTGAGTTTCTTAAGGAGCTTTGAAATAATAATAAAAATAAAGGGTGTAGGGAAAAGTTGGTGGTATTGTTTTGAGTAGTAGGGTGGGTTTTGCTAGCATCTGGTATAGGGCTGCTAGTGGTATTGAGGGCATTGGTAAGGGTTTGGACTGTTTCAGTAAAGAACTTTTTAAATTGTCTGGAAATGTTGTCATGGTTGTTTGGTAGTACTGGAGCTGGAGTGGTGGCCGTACCTAGGTATATTATGCCATTTATTGTAGCCCAAAATTTCTTAGGGTTGTTGGCATATTTTTCCTGCATGTTTTAGTAGTAGTTACTATTGTCTAGTTTGATTTGTTTTTTGGCTTTGTTATGAATTTATTGGTAGGTGTGCCTCAGAATACTGTTTTTGTTCTTTTGATATTGACTCCAGGCCTGATCCCTGTCTTTCATTGTAGTCTTAGTATCTTTAGTTAGCCATGGAGCATAGTTAGCTTTTAGTCTTATAGTTCTGGAGGGGGCATGACAGTTTAGGATTTGCAGGAAAGTGGAGTTAAAGTACTGTACGACATCATCTAAAGATAGTAGTTTTAGGGGTGTCCAATTACAGCTTTGTAGTGAATTGATGAAGTCAGTTGTTTTAAAGGTCTTTTTGTTACGTATTACTCTGAGGTTGGGTTGGCTTATGTAATGGGGTCTGTTCTGAATTAGGTAGGTTGGTTGATGATCACTTAGACCTGTCAGGTAGACAGCCAGACTGCCATGCTAGAGAGGAGTCAGATAACAGAATCCAGTCTAAGATGGATTTGCATTTTGCGGTTTTGTCTGTTCTGGTTGGGGTGGATATAATTTGGGTAAATCTATGTAGGTTATTGTGGGTAGTTGGAGTGTGGCTAGAGCAGTTCAGCCAGTCAATATTAAAGTCACCTAATATTACAGTTTCTTGTGGCATGGAGTTTGAGATCCAGTTTAGCAGGTTTTCCATTATAGTAGTGTTATTGCCTGGTGGAAAGTAGCCACCTGCAATAATGATATGTTTGTTTGAGTTTAGTTTTAATTTGGCAAGGATTAGTTTAACATCTTTGATTTCTTCGGTGTTATAATCAATTTGTTCAATGGTGAGATGATTTTTGAACAATATTGCTACACCACCTCCCTTTTTCTCTACTCTATCTCTGCGTATTATGTTATAGCCAGAGGCTATAATCTCATTATTATGGTGTTCTGGTTTAAGCCGTGTTTCAGTTAGCACTGCTATTTCTGGTTTATATACAGCTAGAAGGGAGTGAAGGTCCTGGATTTTGTTAAGTATACTTCTTGCATTTATGTTAATGAAGAGGAGAGAGGTGGTAGGTCCATAGTATAGTGGGTTGGCTGTTTACAGTCTGTGTAGGGTGTTGTGGTGGGCCCTGGATTAGGGTGAATGTCACCACAGTGAATGCATTTGTGGAGTAGGTGAAGATTCAGTTTAGTTAGTTTGTGTAGTAATTTAGTATGTTTTAATGGGGAGTGAGGGTTAGTTCTGACTGACAGTTTGTAGTAGGAGTGAGACTGATCTAGAGGAGGTGAGGTCTAGTGGTGTGATAGGGATGTTACAGAGTTTCAGGGGAGTGGATAGAGGTTTGGTTTGCCATTGTGGGGGGGTACTGATATATAGTGGAGTATGGTAAGAGGAGAGGTAGGAGAGCAGGAGAAAGGTGATGATAGTACATAGGTAGAGTAGTGCTTTTGTTAAGTGGGACTGTTGTTTATAGTTCATCATGTTTGGTGAAGCATGTTTAATGGTAGTATCTTAACGTAATTAGGTTTGATATACTAATCATGAGTGATAGTAAGGGTGTGGTGAAAGGTGTTGGTTTGTAAATGATTTGTGTGGTGTGAAACTTTAATTGGGTGGGAGGGAACTGATAAAGGGTGTGGTGTCTAACTATAAATGTAATTGATATGGCGGTGGGTGGGAATGGGGGTAGAGTAGGGGAGCGGAGTGAGTGTAGAAAATGGATCAGGGCAGAGCCAGTATTCCAAGACACTAAAGAGTTTGGGAGACTGTCAGTGTTATGTGAAAGAGAGCCTATTTACTGCAATATGTATTCTATATGGCGGAAGGTAGTTATGTGGCAGTTAAGTAACCTTAGACTAAATTCAAGCAAAATAGTCAGCATATCAGAGATGCGTTGTGTAATTCACGGAGCTAGAGTGTGGGCAGGATGGGTAGGAAGAGGCAAAGGTGCACTCTAGATTATACAGGAAAAAGAAGTGCAGTGTAACTAAGATGGTAATAGATATATGGGGGGTGATGCCTGCCGCTAATCTGTGATGCAGCGTTTGAGCACACTAAAGTCAGTCAGCTGTCCTTAAGGGAGTATACTATGTAAAGTACACTAAACCAAGAAAGTTGACATACATTCACTACTTTCAGGCTATGGTTCTCTCAAAATTCATTGCTGGGTCCACAGTATTTTCTGGGTGATTTCTTCTTAACTGATGTAGGTATTTGATGGGGGGAGGCCCTTAAATAATGGTTATGGATGGTCTGGAGGAGAGAAAGAGATAGTTAGTACTCAGGGTGTTTGCATACAGGCTAGGACAGGCTGTTTGTTCAAAAATTGCTTCCTTTTCTTTTTGTTTTTGCACTGTTACCATGGTATATCTATCTGTTCCTGGTTAACTGACAGAAAACTCATCCTAAAAACCAAAAAGACTAACACCTTGATTTTTTGGAATACAGCAGAAGCTCATATCCTTTTTTTCCAGATTGAAAAATGCCATGTCCTTAGACTTGTCAAAGTTGTTTGATACTAACTTGCACCAGCAACTGCTCATTCGACTCTCCTCAATAGGACTTTCATCCTTTCAACCAGTTACTACAGATGTCCCTCAGGGATCTGCCCTGAGTCCTGTCCTATTTAATATATTTATTAATAACTGCCACAGCTCAATTCACTATGCTAGTTTAGTTCAGTGTGCAGATGACTCAACTTTGATATGTGTGGCCTCAACAGTAAATAAACTCCAAGAGATTACCCAAAAATCTTCACCTGGCTCAAAGAATCAAACTTCCTACTCACCCCCAAGAAAGCTAAGTTAATGCTTTTTACCAATAAATGTTGCTAAAATCAAAAGCAATCTTATAAAGTCAGCAAATAGTACTGTCATTGAAAATGTAACTAACAGTAATCTTCTAGGCGTTGTAATAGATGAAAGTTTGAAATATGACCAGCCTATTCTGCACATCGTTAAATCTACACATCAGAAACTGTGCCTCCTTTATAGGATCAATGGATTCCTTACCTATATTGCTAGAAAAACTCTAGCCACCACCTTCCTATTGCCAACTGTCTTATATGTTGCTCCTATCCTAACAAACTTAAACAATACTCAAAGAGAAACTTGCTTCCTGCTAAAATAAAATAGCTAAACTTGCCACCAGTCTCCCTCATAGGACCTGCCATTATCATAGCTCAAAGCAATTAAAGTGGCATGATCTGCACAACTACCTAACATATTCACAGCTAACAACAGCATACAGACTCATTCATCTTCCAGAAAAATACCCTGCTCTACAAACGTATTACTGCTCTACTGTCCAGCAATAGTCCTCTGTTCTAGTAACACATTCTTGCTACTTACAGATAAGTCAAATATTATTGCAAGAGAATCGCTCTACTTCTGATATGTTCCTAAACTCTGGAATAGTATCCCCACACAAATAAAACTCTCCAGCAAACTCAATAGTTTTAAATCACTGCTTAAACAGTGTCTTAACCAGTTCTGGTCCTGCAAATGCTCATCACAGGTTAAGACTCTTTAGTCACTGTACAATACTCTCCAAATACTCTCCTTAAACAGAATACTCCCAACTTCTTACTGAAATGAAAAAAAAATTATACATAACTGTTGCCTGTACAGTCCATTAAGTTGCACGTGGGCTTCTCTTTAGTAACTTCTCGGTAAAATCTAAGAATGTATAAATGTAACTACTGTATATGTATAAATGTAAATAGAAATGTAACTACTCTATGTTTAACAGGAACTTCAGATGCCTAGCACTGTGGCCCCTTCAACAACTCAATATTCAATACCACAGTGAAATAACAAGATTGATTTACAGCTATTATAGGGAATAAAATCTTTAATTTCTTTGCACCTGAAAGCAGGTTTGGGGTTTGGCATAATGGTTAAGATGTTTACCTTACAGAAACAAGAAATAAGACAAAAGGTTTAATTCTCATTTTTGAGGGAGACTGGCTAGGCTTAAAATGGCCCACAAGAGCAGCTAACCCAGTACTTACCTATGAAAGCACTCTAGTAATTGCTGAAGAAGTCCTTCATGTCTAATTTGAATAGACTGCTATTTTTTGCCTCAGCCTCCAAAAATAATATGATTTCCTTATAAACCAATGTCTGCCTTATTTACATGTTCATCACTTTGGCCTCTAAACCGTCAGTTTGGCCTCTAAACTGAGCACTACTGATCCTAA
The DNA here is from genome assembly GCF_019279795.1 of Protopterus annectens. Taxonomy (NCBI): domain Eukaryota; kingdom Metazoa; phylum Chordata; order Ceratodontiformes; family Protopteridae; genus Protopterus; species Protopterus annectens. The sequence goes on from NC_056745.1 coordinate 847,828,979, forward strand.
GAGTAAGAATCACTCCTCTCCTATTGTCACTCATCTTTAAACTTCTACATCTTGAATCCTTCCACTTCTTTCCTGATGTAATCATCCCAAGATCCTCAGCCTGTACTTTCTGGTCCCTTTCAACTTCAACTCCTCCTTCTAAATTCTGGGAACACGGTTGTACTGTACTGACCACAGCTTCTTTGTAACGGTCCCTCACTGCTAAGAACTTCTCCTTACTGAACTAAAGCTAGTTAATCAAATAACAAATTCAAATGTATCCTAAAAACTACTTGTACAGACAAGCTTCCTGCAACATTGCCTAACTCACCCACCTGACTGATGTTATCCACTAATTCTGCAATATTATCTTTATCTAGCTAACTTAACTCAACTCATGTGATTTTCTCCAGTGTTCTTCACAACTCCTTCCACTCATACCTCCCCTCATTTCTACTCCTTGTCTTCCCCCTTTATCTCTCTTATCTTTCGTTCTTTTGTTCATTTGTATATATAATAAGCACTTTATTTCTTATGCATTAGTGCTTATAAAGTATTCAGGTATGTTATGCTTACTAGGCTAATGGCCCTGGAGCCTTTACAAGCCTAACCGTTAGGATTACCCTGACATCATGCCACCCGACCTTAATTCCCAGTGCCTCTGTCGAGTAAAGCCACTGGATTGATTCCTGGGGTGAATTTTTTATTTCCCATCCACTCATCAAGATTGCTCTTGAAGAGGGCCAGTGAAGTGCTCTGCTTGACATATATGGGAAGTATATTCCATAGCATGGGCAGTCTCTGGGTTATGAACCCGTCCCTCCAGCATGTTCTGTTGATTGTGTTAATGAGAATGAGATCTCTGCAGTGTGTGGTGTGGAGAGATTGGGATTTCTTTAGATGTAGCATTTCCAACAGAGCTGGGTCAGACATGGCTTTGTAAGGCAAGCAGAGATTGCCTCTAAGTAGGCGATATGAGACAGAGAATAGTTGGAGTTTTTTGAGTCTGTCCATATAGGACAAATGTTTAAGGCCTAAGATCCTCTTTGTGAGGTACTTTTGCAGCCTCTTCGGTTGCTGCAGGTGTCTATCGAGGTACATGGCAAATGGGGCATCGTACTCAATGACTGGCCTAATGAGGGAAGAGTAGAGGGAGACAATGACTTCTTTCTTCTTGGATACAAAACCCTTAGTAATGAGATGTGCCACATAAATGGACTTTCTGACCACAGTAGCAATGTGGTGTTTAAAAGAAAGGTTGCTATCAACCTGTGTTCCCAGATCTCTTATAATGCCTTCTGTGTTCAGAGTACTACCATGGATGTGGTAATGCATGGGAACTGGATTTTCCCAAATGGATGACAACACATTTTTTGGCAGTGAGATTAAGGCCATGATTCTGACACCAGTCGTTGGTCTCAGTGAGGCCTTTCTGTAGGATACCAGCATCACTTGGGAAGTTAATAATAGCTCCCAATTTGAAATCATCTGTGAACTTAGTCAATCAGAGTCCCTTCATGTTGGCCTGGACTTCAGAGAAGTAGATACCAGACAGGAGAGGACCCAAGACCGAACCCTGTGGGACTCCACTCATGACTGGTCAATAGTCTGACTTGGAGTCAGCTCCTTTCACACTGTGGGTTCTACCTGTGAGCCAGTTTGCAATCCAACTAGTGATATAGGGGTTGATGCCTAGCTTAGTGAGTTTTTCTATGATTCCTGAGTGGGGAATGGTATCAAAGGCCTTGGACAGATCAAGGTAGGCTGCATGAACCACCTTGCCTTCATCCACAGCTCTGGTGACTGACTCATAGAAGTTGATCTACCCTTCACAGTACCAAACTGTGTGGGATCCAGAGTTTGGAGATTCCCTATATCCTTGTTTATTAGATCCATGATGATGCATTCCACAGCTTTGCATATCAGACTCGTCAGGCTTATGGGGCAATAGTTCCCAGGGTCTGTAGTTGCTTCTTCTTTGTGGAGAGGGATGACTGTAGCAGTGTGCCATTCAGTAGGGAAGAAGCCTGAGGTGAGGCTGTGATTGAACAGAGCACACAGGTGAGGTGCCAGTTCACTCTGTAGTTCATGTAGAACACAGTCAGTGATATTGTCAGGTCCCATAGAAGCTGTATTCTTGGTCTTGGACAGTGCTGTTTTAACCTGTGCAGCATTAATACTGGATCCCTGTCAATCTACTGGTATTGTGACTTGTCCTTTGGGGGGGGGGTAAAGTTAGCACGGAATCTGTCGGCCAGTATATTGGCAATATCTGGTGACTCGGTATAGGAGGTACCATTGTGCGTAGCTCAGAGCAAATCTGGGTATTGCCATGGAGATTCTTTACATAACTATAGAAGACCTTGTGGTTGTCTTTACTATCTGCTGCAATTTGATGATCAATATTTTTTTCAGTACAGTTTCTGATTGTCTTTTGTGTTACAAGCATAGCAGCCTTGCCTATGTCTGTTTACATAATTGTAATTATGGTGCCATTATAGTATTGCTTGTCATTAGTGTACACTGTTTGTGAGGCATACCCCTACCACCATGAGTATGAGCTTGAAAATTATCCATATCTGTCAGTATTCTACCCCAGTTTTAAGAAACATAATTAAATAAATGATGCCACTATATCAAGGTTTCTACTTTTTAGGTTGCAGATTAGTTGCAGACTCAAAACGGTGGTGTTGAACAAATACTGCAGTTAAAAGTCATAGACATGACATGCACTGCTTAGAGTTAATGTTCAGGAAATGGAAAGCAATATTCCTATCCTTAATTCAGGGAAAACAGAACAAAAGGTCCATTGAAGAGTTACTACACAATATGCATAGTACCTTCGTGCAGTGCATTTTCAAATGAGGCCACTAGCTGGAACAACATTGTGAAAAGAAGACAAACAGCAGCAGTATGAAGCTTAGTATTTTAAAACTACTATATTTCCATAACTTGCATACATATATATCCACAATGCCACACATAAGCACACAGGCATGGAGATATCACATTTAAAGACCTGCTATTAGCTTTGGATAAGCTATATTGTTACTGTGTCAAGAACGTAATCTGATTTAAGTATCTTCTACCTGCTGAAGACCAGGATGTGTCAACACATGCCATGATTTCCTCTTGACCGGAGTACTGAAAGTGAGTGTAAGTGGGTTTCCAAAACAGTGCTAGGTCCTTTGCTACTGGTACAATACTTTTACTCTTAATAACTTTATTATGATTACCAACTAACCAATTATTTTACATCTTTTCATTTCACACCTCCTCCTTTGTAATTTTCAGTACCAAAATTCTAGTTTATAAATTCTGTTGCACAAATATTAAAAATTCATACACGTTTACTACCTCCAGTCATTTTTCTCAAAACTTTTATGATAGAAATTGCAGTAAATACTCGAAAATTTAACAAATGAAAGTTAAGAATGTCTAATATACATTAGATGTATAAGCATGTAAATTTATTTGATTTCTTTAATGTTAGACTTGTATGACATATATGTCTGCTTGATTAGTGATCTTATACAATTATTATGCAAAATATTGTACTACTGTTCCTGAATATGGAACTTTTCTCCTTGCAACACCTCTAAAAGGCGGGTCCTTTTGAGCTCAGTTTGACTATCGAGGTCAACAAATAAAAAATAATCATTTAATTAATTCAGTTAAAGCAGTTCTGCTACTTAATAGTGTATCTCATTACCGCTGCATTACACTGCTCTTGTGGGCCTAGCACAGCCTGCATGTGAATACCTATTTGCACAACTTTCCACCTTCTTTTGATGCTGCTTTCCTCCATTTGTTACCTTTTGGTGGCACATTTCTTTAAACTTTCTTGGTCAAACATGAGAAAGTATCCCAGCTGCAGATGTCAAATGGATGAGTATCCAGTGACTCAAAAAGACGTGCTCTGGGTGCTTCAAAAATACTTTTGAAATATACAAAACTCTTAGTAAGTAAATGGGGTGACCTTTCTAAGACAGAGACACCATGTCAACAGGATCCTTCATCGAGATCTGTCATCCATGGGAACAGTCATGGGTTGGTGATATTTTCTAGGAATATCGTCAGCCTTGGAAAAATGCTGGAACACATACAAAGAGTTATTATCAGCAACCAAGTGTATTTCAACATTTGTTAAAATAAAATTAGCTTTTGTTTTTAATTTTGCATTCTTTTTTATGCAGTATTGTATTCTGTAGTGTTAAGTAGCTTTGTGAATTCTGTGTAGCATCCTTCTGCAATAAACCAGCAAATGCTTCTTCAGTGCTTCTCATACATTCATAGGAAATTACTAGGCTAACAGCTTAAGGGCCTTTACAAGCCTAGCTAATATAACCCAATTTTACCCAATATATGGCCCCTAGAGGCAAGAGGATTGCATGGATCTGTGCCTATGCATTGTGCATCTTACAGATTACCCCTGTCCTTAAGGGACATAGACACTACTACCTCCAGGTGTCTTTCTTGGCTACATAGAAGATGGCATTTTCCAGTTGTAATGTTTTGGACTTATTTTCTTGAATACTGTTGATTGTTTCTACTTCAGTGATATGCCAAAGGTTTTGAGTGTGCATTTGCATCTGAGGTTTGGAGTAAAGGAGTATTTTTATGACTAGAAACAGTATCTGATGCCCTTGGTGTTTGATACTTTTCTTGCTGTTTCATGCCATTATCCTTTTCAGCCTAGTATGTTTGGCTTTCATTAGACTGCTATGATCACTGAAAATGTATCATGTTTATGTAAGGAATCATTGTGACTGGAAGAATAAAACTGAAAAAGTTTTAAAGAAATTGAAAACAATGTTTTAGCATGGCAGCAGTAGTATAAAAAGGCTGTTTTCTTTTGATTTTTATCTTTGAATTAAATTTTTGCAAGCAAGTATAAGTACTTTAGATCATTCTGAAACTGTCTCACAGGTCATCTGAACTAAAAAGTTCTGGTGATCATTATAAATGAGCTAATTCTTTCAGTCACTGCAAGATTCAAAGGGTTCTTTCACTCATAGAGAAGAGGAACTTAGTGTCCATATACATACAAATGCAACAGAAATGTCGAAATGTAGAAAAAGAAGAGCATTTAATTATAGCAGATGATTTGAAGATGTGGCTGCTAAATAAACAAAACATAATGAATTGTGAATACTGGGATCTTCTGTTTTTTTGCTTCTGAGCAGGGAAGGCACCTGATTAACCACTATATTCACATATTATTTGGAGAGTTCGGGAATTCTACTCAGCCTTTGCTTTTGGGTTTGTTTATGTATTGTAATTGCATTATTTAATGCTTCACATTGATTGGGGTATAGAAGCGCTCTTTTTTTCTTTTAATCACATTTAGATGCTGGCAGAATGTTATTGATGATATTTTCATATTGTGACAAATTTACACACATTTTATGTAACGGCAGTGCTTATGTGTAATGGAAAGCCTTCATTGCTTGAAATAGTCACACGCTGGTTTTATAAATTGATAAAAAAGAATGTTTTAATACTAAGAATTGGACTGGGAACACTAATTTCTAGACCTTGATCATAAAATTTGTTACTAGAGTTTTTACATTTTTAAGCATTTTTAAGTATACATGTGATGTTGCTATATCCTGTTGTATTATAAAGTACATTTAATGAACCAGAAGTGTCTTTGCATTGTCACTCACTAGCCATATTTGCATCTATTTTATACTGTATATGTATTTTAGAATGGGTGAAGAAGAAATATAAAAGAAGGGTAAAATAGCATATACAGTTTGATCCCATTTTGTAAATACGTCTGTTTATATACCTTTCAAACTTTTGTAATATTACATGTAAATTGCAAATTCATTCGGAAAGTATAACACGATATATTTAAGATTTAATTATTTCAGATATCATAGGATAAATGTGTACAATGCATAAATATATACCAGGCTGTGAAAAACAGAGAATTACTCTGCTACTGTGAGGGGGTATCAAGCATTTGAATAATCATTTGGACAAATAAACTTTTGTGTTTTCCACTGATATACTGAAGTTATTCAAATGTGAGAAAATTTGACTTAAGTTTGTTGTAGAAACTATTTAAGGATCAGTGAATAGTATAACTGAATTTTAAGAATCTCATGATTTAGTTTGTTAGTTTGTCCACAAACCCTCCCTCAGACATGACAATGCTAGTACTGCCATGTACTAACAAACAAAACATTTTGAGTTTATTTATAAAAGCAGAATTGTAAAACTGATGACTACCAATTCAACTTCCAGGGTACCAGCACTGCAGTAATTATTAAAACAATGCCAATTCATGGACGCAGTATTCCCAGACTGCTCAGACTCCTAGAATCATCAATGACCACTCAATCAAACCACAATCCCAGAACCCTAAAGTGTGTAGTATAACACTAATCACTTATACCACTCAAATATGTGCCAATTCCAATGAAAGGAGGCATGATCAATAAGCAAAATCCCTCCCCTCTTAAATTGAAGACATGCCAAAAAAAGGGATGGAGGTCAGGTTACAAAATGCCTGCTTCAAATGAATAACCCTACAACTCCTGCTCATTAAATACTCCTTTGCACATCTCAAACTTAAATGCATTCTATCCTTACCTCACTTCCTCTCTGGACTAACCTCCCAAAACAATTCCTTCACTTAGACTCCCAGGCAGACTTTTGTGAACAATAACATCTGTCGGGGCAAGCACTTATTTTCCATGAACCCGACCCAGACACAGTGTCCACATTAGAACTGCCACATGACCAACTTAATGTAAGCCAGACCAATAAACAAAATATTTGAGTTTATTCATAAAAAAAATGAAAAACAGAAGAATAACAATGCAATAATTATTATAACTATGCATAGCCATAATGGACGGAAAGGCAACATTTTCACACCATTCATTCTAACCATAACCACAACCACAGAACTCCAGGGAGTAGTATCTGAAACCATTCACTCCTGCCCCTGAAATACATGCCACATTCTGAAGAAAAGGGGATCACCTGACCAAAAATGCCCACTGGACTGCTTGACTATCAGCCTGTTCCCCCTGTTTCATCCAAACACAGTGCAGGACTACCTATTCTTGTACCACAGGGAATTTTCTAACTAAATCCTACAAAATAATGCCATATGAATGTTGAATAAATCAAATCACACATCACCCAGATATATTCCATTTATACCAAACCTGGTCCATGTCAGCAAAGTCCCATCATTCATTAACCAAGAGACCTAATGATTATGCTGCCCTGGCCTTCTGTGATAAATAAATCTCAATACTTCAATGGCTGTTGTCCAAACAACTCTAGGGATAACCACTGACCAAACTATGACACTCCCTTGGAACCTATTCTGCAGTGTCAACAAATTTGTTATAAGACATGATAAAACCCTGTTGTTAGAATGTACAACTCAGATGAAGTTGATGTCATCTGCCAACTTGCCAACAATATCTTTGACAACTGAGAATAGGCAACATCCTATCAATGTCTAAGCCTGTCACTCTTTCACTCTCACTCTTTCAACATTCTCATATTCTGCCAAATGTTTTGTAACATTTGTCCTTCCAATCAGCTTAATAGACACTCCATGATGCTAAATGAACTTTGATTGATTATGTAGAATCACCTAACTCCAACTTGTTTACCAGAAACTGTGAGACCATCTTCTCTAATCAAACTCTTTCTTTAACTGATCACTCACCCACCGTAAACCCAAAAGACTACAAGGGTGAACAGTATGCTTTCCTAGCCCAAGGTAGATTATCATCTACCCAGCTATAACTTGCCAATTTCCCAAACCTGTTTGGCACATTTACTGACACCCTTCTTTATATTGTGCTAATGCCGAAAACCTGCAAAACTGAAAAGGAAATAAACTATCAACAAGACTATTCACTTTACCTGGGACATACTTAACAGCTAATGATAAAACAGTCCTAAGGGAGTGCAAAACCACTTCCTCAATAATATATGCATACTTTCAGATTTTGCACATCATTGCCTGAATGAAATATTGCTCTCATACTGCTCAACTTTTAATGTCAAACCAATATTGCCACCCAAATAAGTATCAGTTCTAAAAAGGTAGTATTTTTTTTCTGTCCCAGAGGTCAATCCTGAGGCCAAGCTGATGTAAACCAATTATTTTTAAGTAAGAATTCCCATGCTTCCTGCCATATCAGGATATAATTATAAATTGTCTTAAGAAATTCAGTCATCTTCCACAAACCCATTCTGTTAAATTGTACCCAAAACTGATTCTAAATAACTAAATCATCTTTGATTCTCTTAGACATCTTGACTCCCCCTTAATAAATTTGCCAGTAATTTCTTAAATGGCCTACCTGGACCAAGTGATCTGCAAAGTTTAGCAACCCAAGAAACTCCATCATATTCTTGACCCTAACTTTACCTTTATATAACATGTTTCATATCTTAGCCAGGAATTTATCCACTTTGTCCTCTGCAAACTGAAAATGGCCCATAGACATGCCTACAATCATGCCCAGAAATGTTAACATGGCTAGACCATACTGTTTATTCTTCACATATGGCAAAGTCAACTCATTAATCAACTCTAAAAAAAAAAAAAAAAAAAACACACCTTTTCTTGGACTCCCGACCATCCTTCTCCAATCAACAAAAAATTATCTACGTAGTACACAGATGTTTGGCTCATCACAATCTGCTCCCACATATATACTAAAGCAAATTTTCTTAAAGTTTGTGAAAGGTACAGCACAACCTCTTGGCATGGACTTACCAAAATAAAGCTTAGCATTTGTGTCCATCCCCAGCATGAGCTATTCGTCCTCCCTGATAGACAATAAATGAAAAACTGACTCAGTTTGCAGCCTAACCATGTATGTGTCAACAAAATGAATCAGCTGCACTGCATCATCCTAGTAAGCCGACTGCACTCACATACCATCTTTATCAATGTGCTCATTCACTGAATAACCATAGAATGAGACGTGACAAATGATTCAGTATTCTCCCAGCTTCTTCTTCAGAACTAAACCAAAAGGAGAAACTCTAAACATTTGAAAAGAGGAAAATCTTAAAGGACCTAAAACCCTAACTGCCCTCACTTTCTTCTCCTGCAAAGCCTATACTATTTATTTTTCCCTTGACTGATTACAGAATGTTAGAAGCCCAATGGCTACTTTCACTGTTGAACTAATAGAAATACTCTAAGTAAAGCCCCTTTTTAACTCTTCCACTGTGTCTTTTTTGGAGTAGTGCCACAGTCTAAAGGTCAATCTGTTAATTCTGATGGGGAAATGCAAAGGCCATTCTAAACACCCTTCCTAAAATGGTGCCACAACCTTGATCCTGTAAAGGTGTCATCCCCCCATCAAGTTGCTGTCCATTGTCTGAGCAACTCTGGTGAGGCACCCCCCCCCGAACCTCTTGATTAGGCTCTCTGTGTTAACATCTGTCCCTAATGCGCAGTCCTCCACAAACTAAACAAATATGTGAAAATCTACAAGCTGTCCAATTGCATCTACCCAAATTAAAAGCTCAACAATCCCTAGCCTTGCTCCACTAGTTCCTTCTGCCCTACATTACCCAGATCCCTTACCTTATGGATCATGGTCCCCAGCCAAGTATCTGTATGCCTGCATTCCCTACATGAATTTGCCCTTAATATTCTAAAATGCTGGTCATACCATTGCAACTCATTTAGTATATTGAGTACCATATATTGAAACAGTGAGCAGAAATACACAAATTAGGGATTTGTCCAGTACCCTAAGGGTACTTTAAGGAAGTAAATAGAATGTTCAGGGTACTTTATGCTAAAAAAGATGTTTCTAGTATGTATGCTGTTGATTTACAACACACAGAAAACAAGGCTTGTATATATATATATATATATATATATATATATATATATATATATACATAGATATATGAGGATAAAGATTACAGTAGTGCATATAAGACAGCTGTTTTACACAACTTTCTTAAATGCAGAAATAGAGAAAATGTAATATGTTCTGTAGATTGGGTAGATGTTTTAGAGAATTTACTTTGATACCATTGATTGTATTTATTTGTAAAAAAATATTTATATTATTCTTACATGATGCAGAGATTTTTGTGAGGTAAGAACTATATAGCTTTAATGAAACCAGTGGATAAGGAAATGCTATGGTTACCTTGATCTTTTTCAAAATTTATTTAACAAACTAATCAAATGTCAATAAATAAATAATAAATAACTATAATTAAACATAATGCACAAACAGGATCTTATTGATAGTCAGATATTAACATGCTGCACAAGGCCGGCAAAGAAGATTGGCATATTTTTGGGTCTATATCAGCATATCGAATGCTAAAAATACCAAATGACTTTCATCGAACTGAAATGTTCGAAATCTCAAAAGAGCGAACTGATGGAACATTGATTTCTTTCCCAGGGAAAGAAATCGGTGTTCTGTGCAAAAAAAAAAAAAAAAAAATTTTAATACTTTAAACACTAAAAGAAGTGGGGAGCTTTGCCCCCACAACCCCCTACTTAAATATACCAACTCCAAGACTGCGCCACAGTGGAGGAAATAGCAAACTTCGATGACGGTCCACCAATTTCTTTCCCTGGGAAAGAAATTGATGTTCCGTCAGTTCGCGCTTCTGACATTTCGAACATTTCAGTTCGATGAAATTAAATTTGGCGTTTTCAACATTTGAAATGCTGATAGGAACCCTATTTTTCTTTTGGAGGAAGCATATAGAGAAACAAAGTTAGGGAACTGAAGAAATAAGGAAGTCTCATTTCTTGAATTATGTGTTATGTTGACAGGGTATTAGATGTGGCTTAAGCTACTTGCATATACATTTTAAGGAAAACAATAGTTTGTGTTAAATTTAAATACCCTATTCATGAAAATGATAGCAAAGAGATGGAGAGTTAAAAGAGTTACAGATTATTTCTGAAAGAAAATTATTTTGCTAGATATTTGAGTCATGGTATCAGCAATATTAATTATCTGTATATGTGGGATATACAAATAATCAATTACCACTTTTCTGAAATATAAATACCAAGAAAGTAGCATCTGGGAAAAGAAAACAATGAATGGAAAGATTTTTAAGAATTGTATATGTGAGTTTGTGGAAGAAGGTAACGTAGTTCATGTGATAATTATATGATCTATTTATACACATTTTTGAAGACATTTAACATTAAAAGTTTTTGAATGTTAGAACATAAGTGATTGAATTCAGGATGGTATAAATTCAATAAGTGAGCAATATGCAATCAAAATCTTTGTTTATATTGCATAGAAAAAGTAAAAGACTGAAAGGAGACATACAGCAACTGGCAATAACTGTTTTAAAAGTTATAAAGGGACTGAACTTATGTTTTGTTTTTGTAACACAGAGATTTAAACATGTTTTAATATTAAAATAGTATAATTGAATGTATTTCGAACATTTACAGAAGTATAACTGGATACAAGCGTTTTAAAAGATCAAAGCAACTTTTTATTGTTCTGATGGAAATAAACATGAACTCAAACACAGACAAAAGGCATGGCCTTTGAAATCTCTACACAATGCAGCCATTTTCAATATGAAAAACAGTCAAATAGCAGGAAAAAAAAAATGTAAAGGGCCTTGGTCACACTCGATGTCACCTGTATGAGATAAATGAATAACTTAACACAGTGAGTACACCAGAAAGAACCGAGGATGATGCATACTGCTGCCCTCTTTCTACATAGCATTCTGTTGATTTCTGTAACATGGAGTGTATGCCAGTTCATTTATGGGGCATCAATGTTTTAGAAGTCATGCCAGATAGGCAAATGTCTGACTGTGGCTGTCTCCCTCTTATAATTAATAGTATTGCAACTAAGGCCCAGCATGTTAATCTTAGCAAGGGTAATACACGGATATTTGCAGATTGTGAAACTTTAAGATTTTTATTCATGACTCTAATTTTAATGTATTTGTAATGCATAGAAAATGCTGTGCTTGTCTGAGATGTACAAGTTCTACCTGCAAGAAGTTGTACAGTTTGGCATGAAACCTGGAAAGATATTACTCAGACAAATTACAAATTCATGCAGATGTGCACATTTAAGACTGTAATTTTGTGTCAGGGGTGTAAATCCTTATACACCCACTTAGACTCTTATTTATGCTTTTCTCACTCTGAGGTAATGGCAGCTTGGAGAAAAAGTAATCATTTGTGAATAAGATAAATAATGATTGATATTTATACATTTTACACTACCCATTGACCTCAGTGGCTTCAACTTATTGCACCTCGCTAAAATATGTGAGCAAACACCTAGCAAGCAATAACTATTCAAACAAATATAGCTTGATCAAGGGAATAAAAAGAGTTTGACTCAGTCAAGGTAAACACAATCAAAACTATCTTTAGAGTTTCAAAATTGAAGAAAACGATTCTACAGAAGAACTTTCAGAAATGTACCATGCAACACATCAAACTTTAAAGTCAGTTGAAGCTACATAGAGTGTGTACAGCAGCAATATAACAGAGAGCATTGTTCAGTCTTCATAAATATGATATTATCAGCCAAAAATCTACACAAATAATGATGACTATACAAAATTCACAGCAGAGTCATATCAGGACTAATATTCTTTTCTGAGAGACGTAGACCACCAAAGTATGTCAGTAGCTGTAGATGGCTTCTTTGAGTTCAAGTGTTTATGCTTAGCATGTGCAAGCTTCTGAAACATAGCAGCCAAAATGAACTCCCACAATTCCTCCAGTATCTCTACAATCTCAAAAAGCTGATCCCCTGTTCTGTTACCAGATTAGCTCCTCCTGAATCAGAGGTTCAATTATTGGGCAGATCTCTTTTCCACCACACCAGCATATTAACTCATAGGAAATTGGAAGGTCATGGTTCCTCTGTAGCTCCTCTGTAGTTTAGACAAGCCCCTGTATGAAATGTGGGACTGCTGCTTCGGTTTTCCAGCCTAAAAGTATTGTTTGAGCCTTTCACACAGCACTAAAAAAGTTTATAAACCATGACTCTTGCAGAATGTCTACAACTTCAACATTTCCAGCTGGATCTTATGCACTCCTCAACCTTGCTACTAAGGAAATCTTTAATATCTGTAGTTGTCTTATCTATAAAAATATATCCAGTTCCAACATCTACTTCTGTCACATTTCCCTTAGAAGATGACATGTCTATTAGAATTAGAAATTTCCCACACTGCCACCTATAAGGGTCAGCATGCCTTTAACTCACACATGACACTATGGATAACTTTCACCTTCCTATTCTGAGCCAATGGAGGGTTTGCCAGAACCTCTCTGTTGCTGATCCAAAGCTACTTTCTAACATCTCATCAGGTTCCTTGCACACTAGCATGTTCTACTGTGTGGTTGCCATACCTATTTCCTTCCAGGGAATATCCTGCAAGCATTACATGGAAGGCATTTTTCTTTAGACTGACAGCTCCCTTCATAGGTATTGTTCTAGACTTTATGACTTAACTGCTCATTCTATAGCATCATCCTCTGCCATGGTGTTGAGCTTTGGGTACTGAAAAAAATGATGAGCTTATGGATGCAGGCAGCAGAAATGAAGATCCTTCATAGAGTAGCTGCGCACACTGGCCATGGCATTTAATTAATAGGTAGTGCCAGAGTGCAGTCTCTCATCCTCCATGTTAATAGGAGTCTGCTGGGGTAGCTTAGGCATCTTCTAACAATTACCCCTGGGAGCCTTGCCTAGGTGATGTGTTATGCATAGCTCCTGCATGGAGTTTCTGAGGCAAACCCAGGACATATTGGGAGTTGAATTTTTTGCCTCTTTCCTGGGATTAACTGGGAATCCCAAAGCTAAGCTTGGGACTGTTACCTGGGATAAAGAAATCTGTTCTACCTCTTGCCATCTTACTCTTAATGTGACCCTCCCCAGGAGAAGTAGTGTAGCAAATATTAACAATGATGATCCAGAGGATGTAGAAAAAGTGCAGGAATTTCAAGGCAATTGATTTTTGCAACCATTTTGCAGTGCCAGCATCCACCCCATGATATTTCTTCTTTCTCCAGGAGGGCTAGGTCATTAATTCTACAGTAAATTTGTATGTACCTATCCAGTCATCCAGGTTCTATTTGAAGGATGACAGTGTAGCTCACAGTTTAACCTGTAGGGGCGGTGTTTTCCACAGATGGGAAAGGCACTGCATGATGAATCTATTTCTCTATCTACATTTGGAAGATGTAGGCTGTAGTATTTGTGAAGATACAGGGAATCCAGGATAACAGAGTATTGAAAAGTGTGGAAAGCCAGGCATAGATTTCCTGTCAAGAGTCTATAGTCTAAATAAAAGTACATTACTTCATGCCTCCCTTGATATGTCAGGGTAGTACAAGCTGTTGATATTCTCAGTTAGGAACTTCTGTTTTTTTTCTAGTTGTTTGATATGCTAGAGAGGTACAGCCTAAAGAGATCATTATACTGGCCTTGGCAGTTGGCTATGTTAAGTAGGAGCATTTTCTACTGTTGTTACATAATAATAATGACTGATGTCTTAATATTTGTAGCAATATAGTCCAGAAGAGTGAAGAAAACAATCATTGTCTTCTCCAGGAATTCTCATAGTTCTGTGCTACTCTCTGACTTAAAACAAACTTTCCTTTGTGTCTATTTGCCCATTCACTGTGAAGAAACAAAGAACTATTGACTTTGTAATAAGGCGCAGTATGCAACAACCAAGTGGGGGGTAATAAAATACTAAGTTATGTAATGCATTATTTTTATTTAGCTGGAATCTTCAACTCTGAGCATATTGACTAAGCATCTTGAATCCAAAGAATAAATTACTGACATTTGTCATTTATTCAACTAGAAAGGATAATGTAGTAAACCTACATCTCTACAGTTAATGAAAATCAATCTTACTAAAACTTTTCTGTCAAAACATATAGCTTAAGAATATAATACATGTAATGTCATGCATAGTAACATGAGCCTACATACAATAGTAGGTACATACGCAGTAATTTGCTGGTGAGGTATATGATGGATGTCCACCTCTTTTCTTCACTTCAGTCAAAAATGTGCCAGGACAAGGCAAACACAGAGGAGAGACTATTTTTTATTTGTTTTTCCATTTAGAATTTAAAAATAGTTAAATGGTTAAGAGTTCCAGGTTTCTGTGAATATGTTTTGCTTTTTTTTTATTTATTTATTTTTTTGTGCTTTAGACTTAACTGTGATTAAACATACATTTAGACAAGTTCACCAACCCATTAAGTAAAGAAATATATCTTTTTTGAAGTACTCCAGTAAGTGTGTGAATAAACAGGAAAATAATATGCTGCCATGTTAAGTTAAAATCATTGTCAGCCATATTATTTAACGATGAAATATAAAAAAGCTTTCTAAGAAAAGACGAAGACTGCATTATCAAGTCTTTAATAGAAAGGATGGCATTGTTATTAAAACTTATGACCCATGTTATCTATATATGAAAAAAAAAACGTCTAAAGGAAATTTGCCACCTTCTAAACCACCTCAGTTTTACAATTAATTTCATTCCAGTTTTTAATCTTCATGTAAAAACTGCACAAACAAAAAGTGTGGGGGGGGTTTGTCTGTTTTGTTTGACTTTAAACCAAGATCTCTTCTGCCTGATTTGGCTTAGCTCAGGTGGATATAAAAGACACCTACTGAGCAGAGTAAGGGCCCTTTACTTAATACAACATAAAAAGCACTATTTGCATATTAACAAAGTGTACATATTTACAGGAACATATATACATATGTCTATTTTCTTACTATTTATAATTTTTCTTATAATACTTTCATTGCTATTCTTCCATAGTTGACCCCTACTCCTTCTTCCACAACTGCAGTCTGATTTTTTTGCAGTATGTTTGACAAATTCCATTTCCCATCAAACAAAATTTCTTTCAGTCTTTCATTCTAAATAACCCATATTATATAACTTACATTCTTATCTGCCCTTCTCACATACTCTTTCTTCTTATTCCTTGTAATAGACATACATAATCATAGTCATATCTATATTGTTTATGTCATTAATATTCTCAGAATTCTCTTCACACAACTTGTTTCATCACTCGTTTAAAAAAAAAAGAAAGAAAAAAGCATGTTCTGTTGTTTATTCATCCCCAGAAATTTTGTTTGATGGGAAATGGATTTTGTCAAACATACTGCAAAAAATCAGACTGCAGTTGTGGAAGAAGGAGTAGGGGTCAACTATGGAAGAATAGCAATGAAAGTATTATAAGAAAAATTATAAATAGTAAGAAAATAGACATATGTATATATGGTCCTGTAAATATGTACACTTTGTTAATATGCAAATAGTGCTTTTTATGTTGTATTAAGTAAAGGACCCTTACTCTGCTCAGTAGGTGTCTTTTATATCCACCTGAGCTAAGCCAAATCAGGCAGAAGAGATCCTGGTTTAAAGTCAAACAAAATAGACAAACCCCCCCCCCCCCCACTTTTTGTTTGTGCAGTTTTTACATGAAGATTAAAAACTGGAATGAAATTAATTGTAAACAGAGGTGGTTTAGAAGGTGGCAAATTTCCTTTAGATGTTTTTTTTTCATATATAGATAACATGGGTCATAAGGTTTACTAACAATACCATCCTTTCTATTAAGGACTTGATAATGCAGTCTTCGTCTTTTCTTAGAAAGCTTTTTTATATTTCATCTTTAAATAATATGGCTGACAATGATTTTAACTTAACATGACAGCATATTATTTTCCTGTTTATGCACACACTTACAGGAGTACTTTAAAAAAGATATATTTCTTTACTTAATGGGTTGGTGAACTTTTCTAAACGTATGTTTAATCACAGTTAAATCTAAAGCACAAAAAAAAAATAAAAAAAAGCAAAACATATTCACAGAAACCTGGAACTCTTAACTACTTAACTATTTTAAACTCTAAATGGAAAAAAAAATTCAAAAATAGTCTCTCCTCTGTGTTTGCCTTGTCCTGGCACATTTTTGACTGAAGTGAAGAAAAGAGGTGGACATCCATCATATACCTCACCAGCAAATTACTGCGTATGTGCCTACTATTGTATGTAGGCTCATGTTACTATGCATGACATTACATGTATTATATTCTTAAGCTATATGTTTTGACAGAAAAGTTTTTCCCTTTACTGATAACTGATTCACTACTGCGGTGGCGGTGCTGTGGTAGCATTGTTGCCTCACAGTTAGACA
Organism: Protopterus annectens; assembly: GCF_019279795.1. Lineage (NCBI taxonomy): Eukaryota > Metazoa > Chordata > Ceratodontiformes > Protopteridae > Protopterus > Protopterus annectens. The sequence goes on from NC_056745.1 coordinate 847,846,182, forward strand.
TTGCCTGTTCGATTCTCAGTTAAAGCGTCTTCTGTTTGGCGATATGCATGAACGGGCATTCCTTCATTGAAGGTTGTGCGTTAGGCCCGGCAAGCCAGCACGTAAAACTCTACTGCCTATCATTAGTGGACCGGAGTTCCGCTGTGGCGACCACTAACTGGGAAAAGCCAAAAGACACAAACAAACAAACCGATAATTGATTTACTATCAGTCTCCATAGAAGTTCCTGACACCCTACTATCTTGGTACACCACTTTTTCCAGACTCTGTTGGCTTTTCTGGTAAGTTTTCCCATGAATTTACATAATAATATTGTTTTGTCACATTATTATACCACGTCTTTATACCGTTCTCTTTATCATCATTTTTTAATTTTCCATGTTATTATTTTTCTTAATAATTTTTCATTTTGTTCATATACATATCCTTTCCTTTTATTCTTATTTTCATTATCTCCCAGAAATTTTTGTACTTGTATTTTAACATTCTTGCTATTACATTCTCATTTTCTTCCTTTAACTGTTTTAATACGCTATACAAGTTTAAAGAAGCAGAATAAACAATTGGATTTAATAAACACAACCCCACTTCATCTTCTCTCATATATAACATATCTGTTTTCACTGGATGTATTCTTGAGCCCCAGTTAAAAGAAAACACCAACTGCACAGTTTACTTTCCATAATTTTTTTCTGGGTAATCGAAACGGATCTACCTGAGAACAACGAAAGCTGTAAACGTGGACAACGAGAAGACCAACACCAGAAGACCGACAATGGATATAATTGACAGTTCAGAATCCCGATGCTGAAAACACCGACATGCAAAACATGTGCAACTGTGTAAATATGCATTTGTGATGGACTGTAGGGTTAGGGTGCGGGTAAGGTAAGTGTGCGATAGTGACGGACCTTAGGGTGCGGGTAAGGTAAATGTGCGATAGTGATGGACCTTAGGGTTAGGGTTTGGGTTAGGTTAGTGCATAGATAGTTGTGTATGTAAGGTTTAGTGTAGGTTTGTAAGGTTTGTGGTGTGCTTGTGTTGTGTGTGTGTTTTTCAGAAAAGGAACTTGTTTTGTTTTGTTGACTGTCAGGATTGTGGTTTGTCGGGCATGTGAACGTTTGTGTTTTTCAACTGTCAGTGTTGTGGTGTCAGTGATCTGGTTGTCAGTGTCATGAGGTATATCCATAGAAACATATGACATATACTCTGTTCTTTCTGATTAATACTGAATTCACCATTTAAGCTTTTTTCTTCCAGTGCTGATCTATACATCCACCACAGAAGACATATTTCATTCATTTCTTTTATCAAACGCTCGTGTTGTATCACAACTACATTGTTTTTCAAAAATGTTAATCCCAGGAAGGACACTTCATTCTTAAAAAAATGTTCACCCCCAAGCTTCACCACATCACCCAAATCCTTATTTTTATCTTTATTGAAGGTCATTCCCATTTTTTTAAGCGTCCATTCAGACAAACCTTTACTTTTTCAACCATATTTTCTACTTACTAAGAACAACTATATCATCTGCATATGCCAAAACTGTTGGAATCAACAGCTGCTAGTGCATCGTATATCTAACATTGTTCATTTTATACGCTACTTCACTCCCTGTTGCATCATTAGTGGAAACAATATTCCACATATCTTATGGAACATCATTGTCTTATACCACACTTCATGCGTATTACTTTACTCATCCACCTATTCTCTAACACTCTTCCTCTATTATTTTGATATGCTGACATAAACAACCTCCTAATTCTATTACCAATTGCATACTTCTCCAGAACATGCCACAAAGCATCATGTCCTACTGTAACAAATGCTTTGCTGATATTGCCTACTGAAAGTTTCATGTCCTCCCTTTTACTTATAATCTCATGCACAATTTCTCTCAAAACCAATAACAATCATTGACATCCTTTCACTTTTGTATCATGTAGTTTCTTCCATAATATAAGTAATCTTTTATTTCAATTTTTCTCAGTATTATTCTCATAGAAATTTTATAATGTGAGTTAATAATGTGATGGGTCTCTATTTCTTATTTCATTCTTCTCATCTTTTCTTCCATATAAATAACATTAATATAACATTCATTCAGTACATTTAAAAAAATGTTTACAAAACATTCTTTTTGTTACTCTATGAATTTCTTGTACATTCCATACCCTATAATATCTGGGCCTGATACTGAGTCAACATATACTTTCTTAAGTACTTCATCTATTTCACGAACAGTAATTTCTTTTTTCCAAATTCTTCCTTAAATTATTCTAGAAATGTTTTTACTTTCCTTTCTCTCTTTTTCAAACTTTTTATGCATGTTTTTCACATGCTATATGACAATACTCATGATTTGCTTGTATTTTATTTAGTTCTACTTTATCATTTTTCATTTCCCTTATTATACTAATATCTCCATTTACTATTTTAACCAAAAATGCAGATATCACCACCCTTCTCACTAGTAAATAACATCTCTGCCTAAACAGTAATGTCTTAATTTTTTTCTCATTTTCTTTTATATATCTCTTTTCCCATATCATAGTATTGTCTTGTATTACTCTTTAAATTCTCTAGTGTATTTCTATAAATTTTTTCATACACTACTTTTTCTTCCTATCTTACATCATCCTACCATTAGAAAAAAACACTAAAACACCTTTTTATACTTCTTTTTAAATTCACTGCACAATTCAGACCATTTTTATTTTGTTTAGGGAAGTCATTCATGGTTATATTATCCTTCCATAACTGCAATACTTCCCACTCTCCAGTTTCAGCCCATAATGTTTCATTTATTCCTACTTGTCTTCCATCAACTCTGTCCATGTTTCTAAATGGTCTGGAAAACCTGTCACAACTGCATCTCTACTGCTACCCCCAACATTTCTAATAACACAAAATAATCAATCTCAGATCTAAATGCCCACTTCTATAAGCCCATTGAATTTTTTCACACAGATAACTCACTTCATGTTTCACTTCCTGTATGTTTGTTGCATCTTTCCCTTTCTTTTACATATTCCCCTTAAATCACAAAGCCCCCCTCCAATAGTGATTTCAGTTTTAACCACAACATAGTCTAATACTTGATGAAAGAGATTCTCTCTTCTTTGCTAGTTACTTATGTGTATAGTGTTATCATTCTATAAACATGTTCTCTGCACCTCACATCCACAACAGTTAACCTTTCACTACCAAAGTTACATCTAGTATTTTCACTGTTTTTTTTTACTCAACACAGCTACTCCAGAACAATTTAATTTCCCAAGTTCTGTATTATATTCATATAAAAGCAAAGTAAAACAACAGATTTTAAGATTGCCAAGATGCTCTTGACTTCATAACAAAGGTAAGTCCTTGCAGCTCATGCTGTGGGCATATCCATCTTGTAAAGACATACTTTTAACAAATGGCCATTGGTTAAATACTTACATTAATTGTAAATACTGGGAATAATGTATAAATTGTCCCCCCAGATTCACGGATCCTCCGTGTAAGACATCATAAGTCTTAGTCAGAGCCTGCAGTTGAACAGTATGGTGTCAGCGTGCCATGTATATGCATGAGGGCACGTTAACACAGCCATATGTCCTACACGGACAGTGTAAGAGAGCAGGGGGTGTGCCCGACTGCCAAGCAGTCCAAATGTCCATGCCCCTGTAAGTGTTTAAAAATAAAGGAAACAAAACAAGAGCGAGTCTGCTCAAATGTCCCTGCACCCAACACCTCACTGCCTGATAATGTAAACCCCCATCACACATCTAAAATGCATAACCATAACATTTTTTTTAAATACCCAAAATAGCTGCCCGTATTTGCACGTGTGTGTGCGTGTGTATCCATTGCTTAGCTACAGTCAGCAATTCTCACATGGAAGAGCATAAGAAAGAATGTTTATGCAAATCGCATGAAATAGCAATAGCGTAATGGTAGAACATTCGCACAAAGAAGAGGCATTCATGGTTCGAGTCCCATCACTCCCTTTTGTATTTATTTTTTAAATCAGTATATGGAATAATACCCAACATATATGTTTAAACATAACTAAAAAGCAGTGAAATAGCCACTGTATCAGTGAATAAAATAAATATTTTAAAGGATCCCAATATAAAATTGGCCGCAGTCAGGCAGCGCTTCACCCAGCGCAATGTAGTTGCCCCTAGCTAACTCGCACTTTACCCAGCGCAATGTAGTTGCCCATAGCTAACTCGCACTTTACCCAGCACAAAATAGTTGCCCAAAGCAAAATAGCACTTTACCCAGCGCAATCGGTTTGCATGGAGGTGCGCGCCACGCCAACCAGCACCCCGTCAGGCAACGTGGAGCAACGTAGAGCAAAGTTGCTTACACACAGCTCTGCCCCCTAACTTGTCTGGAAAATAGTAAAATAAAATGCAGTGATAAGGTTTGAACCCAGGACACTGTGCACCATAATCAAAGTACTGAACCACTAAGCCACGGCAGCTTAGGATAAGCATCCACTGTTAACATATATATAGTAATAAATGTTTGATTAACCATTGCTAAGCAGGTCTGCAATCAGCCGAGAATATTCAAAAATGGCCAATCACAGAAAAGTGCGGGAAACGCGGCATATTTAAGCCGCATAGACGGGAATACACGCCATAAGTGATTGTAGCTCCCATCTGCAGTTAGAATGTCTGGTGCTGGAGAGTGTATATGCTTTTGAGCGCAGCACTGGGGCATTGAGGAATCAAGATATATGGTATGGCTCCTAGTCCATCAGCATGAGACTCGACTCCTGCAGGGTCAGTTCCAAGGAACAGAGTATAAGGTGGAGGCTTGGAACCGGTTGGCTCATGAACTCATCAGTGCCACAGGCGTCCTTCGGACTGGTGAGCAGGTTCGTCAACACCATGCAGACCTGAAGAGGTGGAAGCAGGACCTTCTGAACCAGTGGATCCAGGAGGCCCGTCAAATGTGGGATGCCCCACTACTAAGTAGGTAGCCATGAAATGCAGTATCTAAGATAAGCTAATATAGTCTAAGTAATGTATAGGTATGTCTCAATATCCCTTTATTTACTCCACAGCTGCAGGTGCTCGCGCTATGAATCAGCAAGCCTACGTAGATAGGCTGCTAAGGCTGCGCCACCAGGCAGGTTAGTAAATATTCTGCATGTATTGTTACATGATATATGTGAGTGAGCATGAGAAAAGTGTATAAGCCCAATAATACAGCAATAAAATGTCCTGATTAAATCCTCTGCATGTACTGTTATATAACAAATGTCAGTGAGCCAGAAATAGAGTGTACTAACCCACCAATCAAGCTAAAATAATTCTGGAATTCTATCCCTGCATGTATTGTCATAACATATAAGTGAGCAGGCCTGAAAAAGAGTGTTGTAACCCATCAAGAAAGGTATAATATGTCCTGAATATGTCTTCCGTATGCACTGTAATAACAAGTAAAGGAGAGAGCCTGTAGAAAAGAGTGTTCAATGTAATTAATAAAGGTATAAAATTTGAAGTGTGTCTGTGTCACTTACTTTGAAATGTTGTTGTACCCTTGCACTAATAAATAGTACTGTTGAATTAGGTGCTGTCAACCCACAGTTGTGCAGTCCCATAGGAAGTGGATGAAGGAAGTGGCAGTAGCTTTGAAGTATAAAACATTCATTCCCTGAATAAATCATCTGCATGTACTGTTACATATCATAAGTCAGATAGGCAGGAATAGAGTGTAGTAACCCATGAATAAAGCAAAAACATGTCTGGAATACTATCTCTGCATGCACTGTCATAGATAAAACGTGAGTGAGCCTGTAAAACTGTCTTGTAACCTATCAATAAAGGTATAACATTTCCTGAATAGGTCTACTGTATGCAGTGTAATGTCAAATACAGGAGAGAGCCTGTAGAAAAGAGTTTTAATGTAAATAAGAAAGGTATAATACTTGCAGTGTGTATGTGCCAGTTACTCAGAAATTGTTATTGAACCCTTGCAGTGAAAAAATGTTACTCTGTTGTAGTAAGTGCTGACAACCCCCAGTAGTGCAGTCCCATATAAAGTGGATGAAGGAAGTGCCAGTAGCTGTGAAGTATGCAACAGTCCTAAACAGTTGTGAAATGGCTGACATGCATAGGTAAAGCTGGCACACAAGTAGCCTGTCAAGGTGTTCCCCAGAAACTTAAGTGTGTTACCTGAAAAGTAGGGTTGTGTAGAAAACAAGTGAAAAAGCCATGTGAACACATCCAGATGTGCACATACATAAATAAGTCAATTTAATACAAGTATGTAGCAGTAACATCTGAATCCTGGACAGTTACCATGTCAGATATAGGCCAGGTATATCATGAAGTAGCAAAACCCATAGCGCAATCAAATGCATGTTGTTTAGTGTAAGAATACATGTAGGGGATATATACCTGCAGTCAATAGGAATGTAGTGTACAGTTAAAGTACTAATAAGATGTTAATGGAGGTTTCTTTTTACACCCTACTGCATGTGCATAAACAATGCAATTCCACACCTCAATGGGTATGTGTAATCTCATAACATTTGTTGCGATATATGTCCTATTGTTATAAAAAAATCTGCACCTACTTTGATGCATGTCCCCTGTTAAAACACCACAATATTGGCGGCCTGTTGCCACCAATCATCCCTGCATGCTGTTGGAATGTCCACTGTCGTTCAATACATGCATGATGTTATGCTTGCTGTTCGACTGTTGTAACCCTGGTGTGTTGGGTTAATGGGAATATTACTGCATGCTGTTACAAATAACTTGGAATGCTGTTGTCTATGTTGTAATTAAAAACACCTAATCACAGAACGTATGGGAAGGCCAGTCCCAGCGGACCCACCTGTCCCACCTCAGCTGGCAGTTGCACCTGGCACCAGCAGGTCTGGTGCCTAGCCCGGGCCACCCTCCTCCGTAGATCCTGTGCCACCTTCAGGTGGAAGCACTGCAGGGGATGGGGCTTGACCCCCTGCAAGCGTGGGTGGAGAAGGGCCTCCTGTCACCCTCCGAAGGGTCCGGATTGTGGTACGTAGGGAGATCCAGCGTTTAGTCGCTGATCCTGTACACCAACTCGAGGCGAGAGTAGCTCGACTCACGGGTGAGCCTGCCCCTCCAACTCAACCCCCAGCACAGTGACCCTCGGGTCTGTAAAGGTCCAGTGGTGACTGCCTATGGGTGGGGATATCAGTCCCACTCTTACCAACTGTGGGCTCATGGGCTTGTGATTTCCAAACATCCGTCCCCGTCAATTGTGTTTACCCACGCCATGTGTCATACTCCTCCCCTGTATGCATCTTGTTTGTCTTGTCTGTTTACCTACCCAACCTACCTCCCCAAATATAACTACTTCCTCTACCTCACTTACCACTCTCCCCTGAAAAAAAATCTGTACCCGAAAAAAAATTATGCCCCATACATAGCTTCCCATTTTGCACATATGTCCATTGGACATGTACACTGATAATTCCAATTGGCAGTACAACAAACTATGTTGTCTTCACCCCTCTCTCAGGGGTGGAGGTATCAAATTTCACTCCAAGTTTTCAACATAGGCATAGCTGTTGCTGGCAAAGAAATGGGCAGCTATGGACCTTTCCCACACCCATCCTGCACATCCCAAGCTTGTTTTCCTACTGTCTTTCCCTATCTGTGCCCCCTTTTTCACCACTTTCCTATCTCCCCATTTTCTTTTCTTTTAAAGAAATTAGCGCGGGGGTTAGCAGGAGTAAGCACTTTTAAGCGGTAGTAAGCATGATTAAGTGAGTGTGCGCATGTGTGCGCTTAGCTAAGCGTAGCTAAGCATCACGCAAACCCACGCAAACCCGCTTAATACTGCTTAAAAGTGCCTTAGTCACTCTATGTCAGGGCCCTTGTTCTGCTGAGCAGCAAAATAAAAAACCTCTGTCAGTCTCGAACCCCAGACCATTGACACAGTAGACTGCATGAATTACCACTAAGCCAAAGCAAATATTCAAATAACTTGGTTCTGAAATAAATATATCATGCATTACAATGAGGGAATGTAAATGTAAATTAGGAATGGTATAACACAAACCCTTTTTTTGTTGGCCTTTACCAGCAGTGGTTGTGGAATTGCATGACATGACTGTGAAAGGAGAACCAGACATCCTAGCAGGGAATTATGTTACAGTAGCACCTTACAAACACCACACAGAATCATACCAGGATAAACACTGGCCACAGGAATACAGTGCAATAACCACATTTGTATGGCAGTTAATTGTGTAAGTGAGAAAAAAATACATACTCCCATATATCCTGTGTTAGCATTTGGAAGGGTGCGTACATGCATACACTGAGATGTGTGTACTGGAAGCAGCAACATGCAGGTATGAGTACAACATGCACATAACTGGCTACAACCCTAGCATCAGATAAGAGACATATACCAGCCTTCAGACTGACACAGCGGTTTCCACAGCAAACAAGAATGGGCCCCACCTTTGAAATCTGAAAGGGCTATGCCTACCTAACATAGCATTTTATAGCAGTGGGCTGCAATCACAGTGAGTAATGCAATCACCAAACAGCAGGCTGCATGCAATTACTGAATGGTGGGCAGCAATTGGTGCAGTGGCTGTCACATGCACAAGTGCAGATACCTAGAAAAGCAGGCTGTACCTGCAGTCCACACATGCAATTATATCATTGCAGGTGTTATGAGACAGAGAGTGAGAGAGAGAGAGAGACAGAAACAGAGACCGAAGCTGAAATAGAGGGCAAAAATCCAAATCAAACCAGCTAAAAAGAAAAAGACCGAAGGTGAAATAGAGGGCAAATACACAAATCAAACCATCCAAAAAAAAAAGACTGAAGGTGAAATATAGGGCAAATACACAAATCAAACCATCAAAACAAAAAAAAAGACTGAAGGTGAAATAGAGAGCAAATACCCAAATCAAACCATCCAAAAAAAAAAAAGACTGAAGGTGAAATATAGGGCAAATACACAAATCAAACCATCAAAAAAAAAAAAAGACCGAAGGTGAAATAGAGGGCAAATACCCCAATCAAACCAGCCAAAAAAATTAAAAGATACAAAACTGTAACACACGGAGCAGGTAAATACAAAGGTAAGGTATGTAACTCAAATGTATGTGTTGGCATGTTTTAGATGTTCCCGAAGAGTACTCTACACACTGCAAATCATCCATGTGTGGCAGCAGTATGTATCTATCTGTATCTGCACATGTGCATAGGGCAAGGGACATACTGCAACTGTTAGTGATGGGTGGACAGCTATCTGTCAGTGAATGTTGATATGTGCATATATCCATGTAGGTTGTAGTGTGTGGTCTAGAAGACAGCATACAGTGCACTGGAGTGGCCTTAGATCAACTGGAGCCCTAGGCAAAAGGGTCCCACGGCGCCCCCACCACACTTCCTGGTGCCCCCATCCTTGTGTCCACATAAATAGTGGAAAAGCACCCCTGCTAGAGCGGCGCCCTAGGTGGCTGCCCAGTAGGCCTATGCCTAAGGCCAGTTATGGCAATGTTGATATATGTCATGTGGTGGTTAAATGCTGTGGGACAGATTTGTCAGATCTGATGTGTTACAGACAGTGAGGCCTGCTAATGCTACAAGGGCTGAGGACACCCACATGCATACTGCACAACACTATGCAATGTAATCACATACCTGTACATCCCACAACTGTCTTAAAAGTGAGATCCCCACCATGAAAGGTGGACTGTACATGTGCCTATATGTACATCCATGTGTACAGCAATGGATGTGTACATGTATGTGTATAGATATGCATATATATAATGTATATATATATATATATATATATATATATATATATATATATATATATATATAGAGAGAGTGAGAGAGAGAGAGAGACACAGATATGTACCGCAACAGGTGTGTGGTGAACAAAGCATTGACTGTAGACAAGTGTTGATACTGCAGTGCCATTCCACCTTACCAAAACAGAGTACCCATTAACTAACACATAGGCAGAGATCTACCTAACAGTGAAGGTGTGATAAGGGAACATGGGACACAGGTGGACAGTAGCCTCCATTGTGATGAAGACAGTGCCACACTACACCTGTAATCTGTCTGTGTGGTATGTGTCATGACAACAGGTGTGTCATCTATGGAAGTATAGGGTAGGGTTCCCCTCTACTCATCACAATGCCCTGTGTGGTATGTACTTCACATAATGACTACACCAGGTGAACAGGCCACAGACAGACCTCCCAAAGGGTAATACTGTCCGCAAACAGATGCCCTATGCAGACTACCTCACAAAACCACAACTACACTGTATTGCATACTGGCCACACAGAGGTGACCTCTGCCAAACATACAGAGGTATGTCACACCCATAGCTGGGTGACAACCACCATGGCAACATATCACAACCCCTCGGGGTTACACGCTCTAGGGCCCTAAACCTTGTCAGCTCACTAAACAGCACATGCTGTAGGGATAGGTTCCCATCTCAGACATATGCCATACATCGGAAGAGACCACATAACAATAGCAAACAAAGCTTCTCCTTAGCAGTTGTTATAAATACCCCTGATGATTGTGTGGGAGATTGTTAATACACCCCAGGAAACACCTCTGTGGTTCAGGTTGACAGGGGCAAGTGAAATCAAAGTACATGTGTGTCAAAGGCCAGGGTAGCATATGGCTAGGCTGCCATAGGCAATAGGGCCAATAGCATATCACCTGCCTATGACACTATTCACTCACACATGAACTTAATGCAATAGCTGCTATGTGAGGTTGAATAAGTGTAACGCTGAATTTGTGCAAGGTCTGTAAATGTGTGATAGCTTAATGTGATATTGTATCTGACATGGTAGTGCCTAACCTAGCTGTGAGGACAGCAACTGATGTGTAATGTACTGTTAGGCAGACATAGTAGTACGGCATATGATGTGACGTAGTTCTCCGTTGATGAATGTGGTGTCTCATTGTAGGCTAAAGCAATACATATATGCTTAGTGAGTGTTACTGCAGGTGACTCCATCACCAATATGAACTGTAGTACTACCTGAAGCTGTAGGGCTAAACAGCACAGTATGTTGTGCGTTCACATTGCTTGGAAACACTGTCATGTGTGTTTCCTGTAGTCTGCACAGAGGACATACTGCAGGCATAAGGGTGTGTAAGTAGTGGTACACAGCACAGTATGGTACACAGGTAATGCTCATCTGTGTTGGCATACAGTGGTGCGTTGTATGTTTGTCTGATGTGTGTGTGATTATGCCTGTACAATGGCTGCAATCATATGTGTGCTACAGGGATGACGTGTGTATCCAGCAACATCTATAGTCTGTTACAGCAGTATGCCACCTATAGTAACAACTGGACACATCTGTTAGGCAGGGCTATGGCATCAATGACTAGGGTGTTTGATTGGTACTACTGTACCTGTACTTTGCATCCATTGCAATGGATGACATCTCTGTTTGTGCATTGGTGTGATATACACCCCTGTCTTAAGGTTGTGCAATGTGTCAGAAACAGTGTGTTGGGTACTGTTGTATAGTGGTGTGATATATAGAGTCTGCCAGGCAGTGTTAGTTAGTTTTGGCCTGAGAACCAGTAAGTGTTATTGAATGTGTGTAACCACTGACAGACAATAGGATGGTATTTATGCCAGTAAAGTGATATATGTGGGTAAAGGTGTAAAGTGTGCCACAGGACACTCTCACACATATTGTTCATATCTTTTTCAGCCAGATGGCCCACCAATGTAATCCAGCTTACACTGCAGAAGAGGAAGAGGTGATAAACAGCCTTTTGCAGCAGTACACCATGCTGTTCTCCAGAACCAGCCAGCATCAGCAGTAGTGGACTGCACTGTGGCAGGAGCTTGTTAGTTGGGTAAATGACATAGGCATGCATAACCGGACATATGAGCAGGTACACCATCACTGCAGTGATTTAATTAGACAATTCCGGTGGTGTGCATCTGATATCCAAAGACAGCAGCTTGCCACAGGTGGTGGGGTGGCCATACATCCCCCCCTCACCAGAGCAGAGGAGCTGCTCCTAAGCATGGTGGCTCCTGGACAACAGCTACAATAACCTCTGACATGTGTTGTAATGGAGGCCGGAGCCACCCAGCACATCCACCTGGAGCAAGCAGGTAATACACTCTATCTGTAGACTACAGTTAACTGTATTGTTAGATTATGTGTACGTGAGATGTGTACTGTGTGTTTAGCAGTTCTGCTGCCTACTGTTGTGCAATACGGATAGTTTGTATAATATCCCTACACCTGTGACTGTTGACTGTTGTTGTACGGCAGTTTAGCATACCCACTGTAGCAATGCCACAGTTGTGGCCACTGATGAACCCTCTCATATTCTCGTAGGTCCCTCTGGTGTGACAGCAGGGCAGCTGATCCATACTGGTGAATTTGTTATACCTGCAATGTTGGTAATGAAATATGCATGTCATAGGTGAGGTGTAGGCCATGTACACGTAACACACCTATGCATAATGCATTCCATGCATGTTTGCTGTGAGACGTTGCACAGCACAGTAATGTCAGTAGCTTCCTCAATGACATGCAATACACAGAGTATGACACACAGTTGTGGCAACCCCCTACTGCACATTGGATAGGCATAGTTGCAACACCTGTACACAACATAAGATATTTATCACATGCAGTACACAAAGTCATACTACATATGGAAAAACCACACACTCGCTGTAAGGTCACACGTCAGTATCCCACATGTCATCCACACACACACATGATGTACCTCAGGGGTAGAGGCTTATCATGGGGCTGATCAACAGTCTTCAACACATAACACAGTCATGTTAGGCAATGCTCCCAACTAGGCACCTCATACACCCATGTACAAAGTGGCTGTGTAATACTGAACGTATCCATGGCACTGCAGTTCAGGTACAGTATGCTAGGCGGTGGTCTGTCACACAGTAGTAGCTGTGACTGACCACAAGATGCATGATGATGATGATGATGGCACATGGTACTTCACCCCATCCAGTTACAGTGACCACAGTACTACACATAGCAGTCTTTGCTGTGCACCTCATTGTTCTGTGTGTGCAAGCATAATGCACCTATACACACCATGCATAACATGTTGTGTGTGTTCTTACATATGCTAGTATACACATTTTGCACAACAGCCACCATCTGTACAAAGAGTCACATATATGTCCTGGAATGCTATTGGGTGTATAGGTCACATGACACACATTGGGTATGTGTGGTGTTTAATGTTGCAGTCATGTAGCATGCCATGTCATTGCTGCCAACAACATATCTGCAATATGTCCTACATGCACCATAACCACTGTGCAATGTCCATGTCGTGCATTGGGATTCCTTCACGTCTACATGCACCACTCATCCCATGTCTGTACATTGCATGCATTTGCTGCACCTGTGCCCACTATTATGTGATATGGACACAGACACTTTCATCGCACATGTTAATCTATGTGTCACACAGATGACACATGCAGCCATGGTATGTATACCATTGAGTGATGGTGCACATGACATTGCAGAGCAGATAATACTTGCACAGCAACGTAGTGTCCATGTAGACATTGTGTTCCAGGGTGTAGCCACTCACTGCACAACTACACACATGCATCAACGCCATGTATAATGCCATTAGAAAGGGCTGTCTACACTTGCACTGCATGGTGTTGAGCAGCACATGGTCTGCCTGCTGACACGTGTGTGGTGACTGTTTGCCTTGAGATACTGTCACCCACCATCACCCACTATTGTGCATGTGCTGGATTGCTGGTGTGTGTGTGTGTGTGTGTGTGTGTGTGTGTGTGTGTGTGTGTGTGTGTGTGTGTGTATGTGCTGTGGTGAGCAGTGTATTTCTGTGCATGTGTGCATGTGTGCATGTGTTCATGTGTGCATGTGTTCATGTGTGCATGTGTGCATGTGTTCATGTGTGCATGTGTGCATGTGTGCATGTTTGCATGTGTTCATGTGTGCATGTGTTCATGTGTGCATGTGTCCATGTGTGCATGTGTGCATATGTTCTTGTGTGCATGTGTTCATGTGTGCATGTGTCCATGTGTTCATGTGTGCATGGGTGCATGTGTGCATGTGTTCATGTGTTCGTGTGTGCATGTGTGCATGCGTGCTAACATCATGTACAGATTGTAAAGTGCATTTCCTGTCTTCCTTCCACAGGTGCTGTGTTAGGCATGGCTGAGTGTAGCAGGGAACCTGATGTCAGCGCCACTAATAGTGGAGATGATGAGACATGTATTGTGGCACAGGAAGGCCTGACAGAGTCTGTCGTTGGTCCACCAATGGACAGTACACAGTGGTCAACCCCATCTATGCGCACACTCATACTGCCAATACATCCCTCATCACCAATGACCATAGCTGAGGGACAGCATACAGTTGGCATTAACCAGAAGAGTGTGGTACCTATGGCACATGCATCCCCTCACAGCAGCCATAGCTGAATTACCGGAACAGTACCACATAGGCAGATGTCCAGGGGTTCTCGGGGGAAGCACCACTGGTCGTACTGCCCCTGGCAGACATGCCCTGGAGGTATTACAACCTCCAGTATGTTTCGGGCTGTAATGCAGGCACAGGGACTTATGGAACGGTACATCCGACAGGGACTAAGGGCGCAGAGGGCCCATTACACTGCTATCAATGACAGCAACCTTGACCTTGCCGGTGCCATCCGGAATTACACCGAGGTCATTGATAGCCATTGGAGGGAGACATTAGATGTCCTTCACAATGTGTTAGCCATGAGTCAGGACCATGCGGGAAGGATGAGTGGCCAACGTGGACACATGCTAGCAACAGCATCAGCTGGCTTTCATTGCGGATGGACCACAGATCACAGCCGCTCCCATAGTGGCAGCACCAGCCCCAGCAATGCTGAGGCTGGCCTGTCCATTGACCGTCCTACTAGACCACGTGCACATGGTGCTGGCCAGTCCCAGCAGGGACATGGGTCCAGTCATCATACCTCTGCCTCTGATGATAGCACCCAGACAGGGTTGGTACCCGATGCTGCCCTTAGCACCCTGCTAGGCACAGGTACAGTGTCCATGGCTGGAGACAGTTATCTGTATGGCCTAGCAGGTACAGTCTGTGGCTGTCCCACAACTGCCCATATATGGCAGCCACATGGTGGAATTGTGTGCATGCAGACACACACACATTTACCATACAACTAGGGCTCACACATACGCACACACATTACATCAACATTGGCCCATGCAGTACTGTTGTCCATCACACACACACACACACACACACACACACACACACACACACACACACACACACACACAAACACACACACAGACACACACACACACACACACACACACACACAAACACACACACAGACATGCCGATTGGATGGGTCAATGTCGGGCTCTGGCAAACCTACAACACAACCTGTGCATATGATGACACCTGTGCCACCTCCTGTCATCTGTCACATTGATGCAGGAATAGGCTAACATGGTTTTGATGCACAGGGTGACAACATAGAAGTGTAGCAATAGTAGCAAGTTGCCAACAGGAAAGTGTACTGATATCCTTGTAGGTATATCTGAGCAGGCATTATGCATCACAGCTCTGATAGTCATTGTAGCATTGTTTACACCAGTGTTAGGTCTGAGTATGTATTGTCCACCCATGTGCAACTTGGATGAAGTGTACATTGTTGACAGCATGTGTTAGTGAGTGGACAGTGCGTGTGTGATGTGTGCATTACAAATTAGCAGGTGTACATCTGTGAACATGGTGTGTGCACACTGTCTGCATGTACGTGCATAGTGGACACGTGGGATGTGCGACATACCCTGTTCTATGCATTGTTAACATCTAATGATATCTTTCGATTGCCAGTATGCATTCTACTACAGATATGTACTAACATGGGTACACATGTGTGTATGCCATGGGTTGGCACTATGCTGTGGGTGATACCATTAATATCTGTCAATGATCTGCAGTCTGGCAGTATATACCACCTCAGCAGCATGACTATAACCAATCATTAGATGATGTCCTGACAAATGACTCACAGTTGTAGGGAACTCAGTAACAGTTGGAACCTTCCAGTACTATACTATAACAGTAACCAGTGGTATTGACCACCACACGTTCCGGGACCACACCTGTGTGGCATAAAGACCTCTTTGGTACATGAAAACATACTAGGGATATGTCCATCCACATCTGGTAATGCATGCATTGGCCTACACTGCATTCCCCGGATGGGACGCATATCCTACACAAGGGTATCATACAGACAGATACCTGTTGTCCAATACATGCTGTATAGCAGTACGCCGTCTATGGCATGGTCATCCACATTTACTATACATACTATCCTGACAGTACCACATAGGTGGTAGCCCTGAACACGTACGTTGGGTACCAATGTGTACAGACAGACACATGTTATGTAATCTGTCCCTTGGTATCCACATATCCATAGGTATTGTGGGGCCCCTCAGTGTTTCACATAACACATTAGGGGCCTGCATGCATATCCACAGGGCTGATGCACACCGATCATGACTGTCCATTATTGCCAGTCGTTGTTGTGTATGAACATGTCTGACATATACCCCAGCAATTACCCTCACTCACAGTACTCTACGGTACTTGTCATAGATGTCCTTGGCCATGGGTCACTACATTGGCCAGTCTTGGCGCAGACATACATACATATGTGGCCTATGATCTGAGAAGCAGCGGCACAATCTGTCGAAGGTTACAAATGTATTCATGTAGTATGCAGGCTTCACATCTATGTACTGATTGAGGTCACATGTACACAAATCTATTTGACACGCAGATACCCGATGTGTGCAATGCACATACTGTTTGAAACATATGTCATACCGTAGTAAAAGCAAAACACACACTGCATTGACCACCTGTGGCACATATACACACACTCAGCGTTTGCAGGACTTAAACCCCTACCTGACTATGTTATGACACTAGTGAGATACGCATTAACACAACGCGCTATTTGCTTTACTTTTCAAAAGCTCTATTTGTAGGATGCTGACATCATCACACTTGGCAAAGAGAGATTCACCACTCCTAATGTATTTCCACAGTCTCCAAAAATGCCACTCATCTCAAAGGCAGTCTCACACACACACACATCCACAGGATTCAAACCCCTACCTAACTATGTTATGCTACTGGAGAGATACGCATTAACACAGCATGCTATATGCATTACTGGGTGATTTTTGTTCTCCTTGAATATTTGTAGGATGCTGACATCATCAGACTTTCCAAAGGGGGATGTACCTCTTTTAAAATGTGTTTCCACAGTCTCCAAAAAGGTTACTCCTCTCAAAATAAATCACACACATACACACACCCCCCCACACACACTTGGCGTTTGTAGGACTAAAACCCCTACCTGACTATATTATGACACTAGTGAGATACGCATTAATATAACGTGCTATTTGCTTTCGTCTTTTTCAAAACTCTATTTGTAGGATGCTGACATCATCACACTTGGCAAAGTGGGATTCACCACTCCTAATGTATTTCCACAGTCTCCAAAAAGGCCACTCTTCTCAAAGGCTGTTGCACACACACACAGTCACACTTAGCATTTGCAGGATTCAAACCCCTACCTAACTATATTATGCTACTGGAGAGATACACATTAACATGGCACTCTATATGCATTACTGGGTGGTTTCTGTTCTCCTTGAATATTTGTAGGATGCTGACATCATCAGACTTTCGAAAGAGGGATGTACCTCTTTTAAAATGTGTTTCCACAGTCTCCTCCTCTCAAAGGAAATCACACACATACACACCCCTCCCCCAACACACTTGGCATTTGCAGGACTCAACCCCCTACCTGACTGTATTATAACACTAATGCAATATGCATTAACACGACGCACTATTTGCTTTATTAGGTGCATTCATTTCAAAAGCTCCGTTTGTAGGATGTTAACATCATCACACTTGGCAAAGAGGTATTCACCACTCCTAATGTGTTTCCACAGTCTCCAAAAAGGCCACCCCTCTCAAAGCCAATCTCAGACACACACAGACACACACTCAGCAATTGCAGGATTCAAACCCCTTCCTAACTTTGTTATGATATTATTGAGATACGCATTAACATGACGAGCTTCATGCTTTACTGTGTGGTCTTGATTCACATGCTATGTTTGTAGGTTGCTGACATCAGACTGGACATGGTTATATGTGTGCACATAGTGTTATGCAATCCCATGAATGAACCTTGTGGGTAAGCAGGTGTTAACATCTTGAACAGGAATACACAATTCACACCTGGTGTGATCTATCTGTGGACATATTACCATTCCTTCATATGACAATACATATTCATGCACGGATTTTAGGTTTTGTGGATACCACATGTGTCTGTGATGTTGGTAAAGGGCTATTCAAGGTCTATGTGGGACCTGTGTTGCTCCTGTCAGTGATGTTTGTCCTGGGTTGCTGCCTTGCAAGATATGTAGCAGGTTTGGGGAACATGATGTGCTCATTAACATACCACAGACATTTGTGTTGTGTGTTTGTCAATTTACAATATCTCTGTTCCTGACTGTAATCATGATGGACTCCATGGACTAGCATTTCGGACTTCATAGGCTTATAGGAATATAGTTCCCATGGTGTGTTGTGCACGAACACTTGTGGGGTGTGCCACATGTTGCTGTAATACATTCAACGATGTAAGATCCTGGAGTGGCTCAACAGACTGTTCGAGGCAGTGTCTGTTTGTCCTATCATTCACTTATGACACATATGGGGAAGCATTGTTATATACGTGATGGGATTCATTTGGCATTGTGGGGACCAGTTTACACATTCTACATGTGATATCTCCTGGTATGATGTTAGGGCCTTTTGTCACTGGGAGGTGGGTATGTATGTATGGGCCTGTCTGACAAGATGTTGACATTGTCAGTCAGGTACAGTTGACCCTGACTCAGGACATATATGACTGTACATCGATATTTCTGACCTAGCTAAAAGAGGTGTAATGTTTCTGTCTGTACTCCTTTGCAGATTATCTTTCCACAGCAACAACAAACGTGAACACTAAAACCCTGTTATACTCTTTTACACACTTGACACACTACTGATCCTTTGCGATCAGTTGACAGTGTATGTCATCATCATATCCTGGCATGTCCAAAGGTCAGTTTTGTGTGTACTTTTCAGTCCAGCTGGTGCATATTGGAATTCTGACACATTGTTACAACTGCCTTATGTACACAGGTAACACTGTCCTCCTACCAAAAACTCAGATATCTGTGAGAGGTGCAACTGTATAGACGGACAAGAGGCTGAGCTCTCCCAAGCCATGACTGGCACAGTCTATCGGGTGGTGAAGGTAACCACACACACCACAAATACAGTCACACATGCACTGATGACAACAGCAAACCATACACATTGACACACAATTACATACTTGGAGCATCTAAATGTACTCTGCCTAAACAGCTGAGACATCCAAAGCAGACACACAGACAACTGCTAACACACAACCATGCATACATATCATCACATAGTTCACAAAGTCATTGTGCCAGACAGTTACTGCCCATAGGCCTACACAACACACCTCATACAACTGTATTAGGTGAGTGTAATTGTCGGTCACACTGACATCCCACTCACCAGGCTGAACAAGGTGAAGGTCACTTTGTGCTGTGTGTCGGGTGCCAGGACATGCCACATGACACATGCACTGTTGTCAGTCCACTGCAAGTACAAATATGGCTCCATCATTGAGCATTCCGGTGTGTAGACCCTCAAACGTTCCTCCCTGGACAACATGACAAGAGACATAGAGGGGTTCTCTGATCATGTAGGCCAGGACAGTATGACCCTGACCTTGTGTAGCATCTTACCCTCACCAAGTACTATGTCACAGTATACAGATGACAGGATCAGTTTTAACAGTTGCCTAACATATTGTTGTCATTCACAGGGGATCCTGTGTCTGTCAGCCTGGGATTACATGCTCAACATGCCATGTACATTCGCTACGGACACCATGCAGCTGTCACCCCTAGGCTTTCACAGACTGCCTTAGGCTCTTGACACACATATAGGGGCTGTTTGAAGCGAGGGTCAGATGACATAACCACAGCCATAGACATTACAGGGTACAGGAAACGGAGAGTAATGGTGCTCAACAACTGATGTCTAACCCTCAGAATGCATACACTCAGGACTCACATCAGTATGGAATCTGTCGATATATGTGCAGTAACAAACACCTGGTTCAGGCTCACAAAAGCACAGCAGCACCAACATGTTTTATGTTATACCATGGTTTTCAGACACAGGACTCGGACTGGACAACAACAATAGGGGGGTATTCCATATACATCATTCATACACACACCTCCAGGTTGGTAGCAGTACACAAAGCATTGGGGAATGTACATGTGCAACTGAGAGTGGTCAAAACTGCATTTCAGTGTGTAGACTGTTACATCCACACTCCCAAACATTGGAACAACAGTCATTATTCCTGGGAACACTGGGGAATGTGAAGGTCTCTCCAAACACCATTATATTGTGTGACTTCAAATACATAAACATTGACTGGGTATACTACACAAGCAGTGACACCCTCGCACAACAGTTGCTAAGATTGTTACACTCAAATGCTAGGGCAGACCTGGTCACCACACCCACAGGGGGTTATACATGTGGTACCTGATCATCACACACATGGGGACTCTATGTTCCACAACAGAGATATACCTGTAATTGTTAAGGTTGGAACATACATTCATCTCACTAGACATACATATCCCATGCACACACACATCCTATGTGATTTTAGTGATGTACTTCTCATGAGCAAACATCACACTTGTACAAACTGAGGTGGTATCCCTCAATGACCCTGGGACAGTGTTAATTACGACTCAGACAACTACATACTTTACAAGCACATTCTATGGACAAATACTGGAATTCATGGATCATGCTATCCCAGATAACTACAAGACTCACTCCTCCAAAGGCAGGATTCTGTCTACTGGACCATGGCCATTACTGAGCTGTACATGGACAGGAGGAGGCTACTACATTATAGAGCACAATCACAATCTGGAAGGCATCTCTGATCAGTACTATGGTATAGCTATGATCAGTTGTTGATTCATCTAAGGCCCACTTCTAACGGACACTTGCAGCAGACACTGTGGACAATCACAAGGCCTTATTTAGTTATGTCAGGGACCTGTGTGGGAACTCACAAATATGCTGTGAGTTACTGCATAATTACAAATGATACAATGAACCCACTGACATTGCAAACATCCTGGACAACAGGTTCAGTGGGAATGTTTCTCCACCATCCCCCCTGCAGTGCACATGTCCATCACAACAGGGTGTAGCCTCCCTGACATCACAGATGAACATGTGTGCGCTGTCCTCACCATAGCAGACAACACAGCATCAGTGGGACCAGATAGTGTCCCAGACTGTGGCATACACAAGATTCATGACAAACTTCACACTTACATTATGTCACTGTTCAATATCACAGTTACTACAGGATGTGTAACCGTGGAATGGCATACATCTATGGTGTACCCGCTACACAGTGCTGGTGCCACAAGGGACCCTGGACATTATCACAATATATGCCTAACTGTCCTGGTCTGCTATGCTATGGAGTGTATCATCATGGAACACATTTACATACACATTGTGAACCTACAGACACTGGATCCTACACAATTTGGTATTGTTGTGGACATATCTTGCCTCTTGTTGATGTTTGATGTCTTTAAACAGTTAACAGGCCCATAGACATACACAGGGTTGTCCACACAGCCTACCTGGAACTTGCACACCACTTCTACACAATACCCCTCTTGGCCTTTACACATTAGATCACCAGATTCAATATCTACACATATGTCACAATCTGGATTGCTAACTGGATCATGGATAGCACACACATGGTCAGTACTGCAGGTGCCATGTCTGACTATACACCAGTTACACGTGGCATCCCACAGGGCTAAGTCCTGGGACCTCTCTTGTTCTGTATATATTTCTGATACATACTGGCTAACACAGGAGGAATATGGATGACCATGTTTGCAGATGACTGCAAATTGTGTGCCATATTCAACTCCACAGCTGGCACAGGCATCCTCAGAAAGGTTCTCACAGAGATGGCTGACTGGTGCCAGAGCCATGGCCTACAGCGACCTTACTTTAGATGCATAGTTATCACCTTTGGCAGTAACATTGTGCATACACATTACCACATAGGTGATGATACATCACGTACAGTGTGTGTGGTTTGTGATTTGGGGACATGAATACTTAGTACTCTTGCCTTTGACATTCACGTTGCCAATGTTGTTGGACACATCTTCTATTTAGGCAACCTTATCCCATACAGTTTTACATCCAGATCAGGTGGGGTCATTGTGACCCTGTAGTTATTTGACACATGCTTGGATACAATGGCCCATTTTGGATGTACCTTACCCAACACCTGCAGCAACTGGAATATACACAGATTTACATACCGAGTGCATCTAGGGACTCACACAGATGGTGTGCACAATTTGGCTATGGTGACCCCAGCTCTCCTCAGTTGCTTACTGTCTACTTGGATGCAGTCTGTGCCTTTTCTTTGATGCCATGTCCATCACAGCATTGATGGACAGGCTCCACATGAGGATATCAAAGTCCCTTACAGCTACATGCTTCAGGGACAGGTACATGAGCAATGATGTTAATAGGACATGCTGGGGGGGGCATATTACCATCACAGAGGCTCCACTCACTCGGGAATGTGATCACAGTGCCACATATGCACAGACCCATGCTGAACACCTACAGGTGACATCTTCACAGGTGGACAGGTGATCGTATGTTTAGCCCTGGGATATGTTATGGGTCCTTGATAGACAGAGGCAGAATGAAATGAACATATGTAAGATATCTTGTGTGACCTACTATTGATAGGCACAGTTTACTGATTTAGCTTGATTGCAGACTACAAACACACTGTGGCTAGGCTTCTACATACCATAGGACAGATAGCCTAGCGTCAACTTCTGAACCTATGCTAATGTTCAGGATGCACATTGTTCAGTGATGGTACTGATTGCAGGTTTTGTTTCTTCTTTACTTTACCACTTCCTATGAACAAACTAGGTTTCTGCATAACATATTTCATTGTGACAGTATTTCACTATTTTATATTGTGTCTGTTGTCATATCACTGTGTGCACATGGTGGATTGGTGAATAGTGTGAGGTTCCTGGGTTGACACTTGCAACTGTGGGATATGTTTGGCCCACTGATGTACTCAAACTTGACCTAAGTGTGTGAGCATGCCCAGTTCAGACTTTCAGTGTTTTGTTGCCTGACATTTGTCTCAGTTTCAAGTGTGAGAGCATGCCCAGTGTGACCTTGCAGTATGTTGCTGTCTGAGGTCCACTACATTTGTTGATGTGTGTGAACATTACCAATATTAACATTTATACTATATGTGTGTTGAATATCAGGTTTTATTATTACTGCAGGCCTCATCTTTGTGTCTTGATTCGACAGGGATTATGCTATGCATGCAAGGTTTTCATTAGATACTTAGCATTGACTTATCAACATCTTTTCATGCAAGCAGACCACTGACATACTGTCATGGTTTAGTGGTTCTGTACTCTGACTATAGTGCACTGTATCCTGGGTTCGAGGACTATCACTGCTTCATATTTTCATACATGGCAGAACAGACTGCTTCAAGAAAAGTGAAGCAAATATGAACTTGTTAACCTGCTTTTGATGAACTATACCCACATTTGACCAGGCTTGCACAACATTGCTCAATGTTGCCCAACATTGCTGGACAGTGCACAATATTGCTGAACATTGCCTGTAGTTGTGCTACTTAATGTGTGCAATTTTGTTCACATATACTAAAGAGTGGTGAGAGCTGTTTAGCAGTGCTTTATATTGCTTATCACATAGCAATCATGCCTTAGGTGGTGCTGCAGGGCTGCCTATGTTGGATGCACATTTTACACTCCCTATACATGTTTGTTAACAGGTAGTGTCAAGTTAGGCATTGCTTTTACTATATGTGCAAGTCAGAGAGAGGTATAATTTCCAGGGTTCCTACTGAGCCAGTGTATATGCTATGCGTTGCCTCTTTGCCAAGGCCAAAGCATACTGGGCACACCTCCTTCTGCCTACTGGTGCATGCTCAAGTTGTTCCTCCTCCGAATCACGCTTTGCCTGTGATGGCCTTGGCAATGATGGGGGACTGTTGTGCCCGGGCCTATGCTGCTCCTGCTGCAGCTGTTTTTGCAGGATCATATTGTGCAGCATAGCACATACCATGACCATTTGGGTACATGTAGTTGGTGAGTACTGCAAGGCTCCAACAGATGTGTCCAGGCACCGGAACCATGACTTGAGCAGCCCAAACACATGCTCGATTACATTTCATGTTTGTGCGTGTGCCTCATTATGGCATTCCTGTTCAGGTGTGTGTGCATTTCTGATGGGTGTCATCAGCCACGGCTCGAGTGCATATCCAGCATCCTCCACTAGGTGACCATGAGGGATGTCCCCATTGGCAAATGTCTGGTACAGCTGTTTCAGATGCCAGATATGGGAGTCATGATAGCTTCCAGGGCAGCCAGCACACACATTCATTATTATGCCCTGGGCATCACACACGACCTGGCAGTTGATGGAGGGGTAACCCTTGCAGTTATAGTAGACCCTACCCCGCTCACCGGCTGGTGCTTTGATGTGAATGTGCGTGCAGTCTATTGCACCCACTACCTCAGGGCATTCTGCTATTTGCTGGAAGAGATGCATATTGCTGGCCAATACCTCACGGGAATTGGGGAAATATACATCATCACTGACATGTGCTGCCACGGCATTCAGGAACTGGTGCAGTACCCTAGATGCTGATGCCTGTGAAATCCCCATCATATCACCAGTTGGTCTCTGGAAGGTACCTGTTGCTAATATACTTAGGCCAATACATACCTTGGTTTCCATTGGGATGGGTTCCCCTCTGTTGGTTCTGTGTGTGAGGCGTGGTCTGCACAGCTCAACAATTTGCTGCATGAGGTCTCTGTCAACTCTATAGCGCTCCACTATCTCCAACTCATGTAGCCCCTGGTAGGTTACCCTAGGCCTGTACACTCTTCTCCCTCACCTCACTGTGGGTTGTTCAGCAGCATTTGCATTGTCACCATCCTCAACATGTTGCATATGTCACCTTATGACAGCAATGGCAGCCCCTAACATTTCTTTGTCTCAGTGAAGCTTTTTCAGTTTTCACTTCTATTAGCTTACTGCAGTGTTGCAGTGTGTCTGAGAAATACATACTGGAATGTTTTTGGCTGGGTTTTGAGTGCTTTGCTGGGCTAGTGTAATGCCTGTGTAATTGGCTGATTCCTATTGTTTTTACCTGCTAGCTCTGCTAGTACTCCCTGGTTAACTTCCTACTATTTGTTGTGCTTCCTTTTCCCTTTCTGTTTTCTCAGGGGGCAGTGCCGCACAAACAAGTGCAAACACGCGCACACCAGCTCAAACGTGCGCACACATGCTTACATGGACTACAACTTGCTTATTCCTGTTAAAACATGCACACCAGTGCAAACGCGCTTACAACTGTTTACACAGTGTTACATATGCTTAATCAAGCCTACACATGCGCACACACGCTTACACGTGCACACTCTCTTACCGGGTTTACTGGCGGGCACACGCGCGCATGCACGCTCAGCAAGAAACTTTGGTGTTATCCACAGCATACACCTTCAATTTCTTGACTTTACCTGGCTTACCTGTTGACACACCTCTTTCACTATTATGTAAATGTAAGCTGACACATGTCGATCTGCTCCAATGAGCTGCACTCCTTTCATACATACCCCCTTCGTGATGTCACCTATCTTCTACTCTGTTACTCCCCTTATCCTACTCCTACACTCCACTGACTGTGCTCATTTGCTATGTGAACTTGCGATTCACTATCATAACTCTCATTTGCATAGGATTGCCTACTAATGCTTAGTTACATCTCTTAGACTGAGCTTCCCCCCTTAGCAACTTCTACTCAGTGGCCATGTTGTCTTCAGCCTGCCATTCCCTTGCATTGTAAATTCATTTTAGCTATGAAATCCTCATTTATGGATCTTAATTATTAATTTTCTGCTTTTTTGGGCACAGCACGTTTGTGCGGCGCTGCGCTACGTTTAAACCCCGGAAATCAGGATTAAAAAACAAAGTTATTTTATTTTTAATTTGCATCACTTCCCATTGCCACTGGCCATATTTTGGCCATTGGCATGCTTCCTCCTGTGAATGCATGCTTTTTTTACAACTGACACAGCTCCGTTTTGCTATTTGCAGAACCGTACTCAGTTATCAATTGAGTACATTTCTGCAGATAACACTACTCCTACTCGGACAGGTTCAGGTTTCCTGGATCACAAATTTACTTCATTTGCAAGGCTTTCACCTGCAATTGAGGTAATTTGCATAGCCCAGCCCTGTCCCTGTAGGAATAGTTTAGAGAGCTCAGTTGTACACCCCTGCTGGCTGTTCCTGGATCGCTCGGCAGACATGTTGGCTTGCTGGAGTCTTACTCTACTCTTAGACTCCATGCAAGCCTTCATGAATGCGACCCTGTATGTATAGTTGTGAATAACGTACACATTTATTGTCTCTACTTTATTATAGTACTAACTATATATTCCTTAGCCTATGTATAATTTCTTTTTTGTGTCTTGCACCATGATGTTTGTTTTATGTTTGAAAATGGTTTGTCAAGCAGTTGACTTATCCAGTTATCAACCGAGACAAATGAAAATTAAATAAATAAATAAGAAAACAAGGAGGTAATTGACCACAACTCATCAAGAAATTCCATGTCAATGTAGTTGAAGTCAGTGAAGTGTTCTGGTTCACAATGCATGTTTGAATGCTTAAGTACCATACTATGACCCAGATTAATCAAATAATTTCTTACGCACTAAAAGAAATGGGGGATCATTAATTTATGGATTCCAAGTTAGGTAGTATAGCCCTAGTAGATGCATGTAACAGCATACATGTGTTACAGACAGAATCTGATACCCCTATACTGTTGTAGGTGCTCATTTTAGCCAGCATGGGTGTGTTCAGGCCATACATGCATACTGTCATTGTTAGATATGCCAGTAAGAGACATGGCCATCTCTACCTCTTTGACAGCCCCTACTGGACCTGCTCTCACCATCACTGGGAAATACCAAGGATGGGTTGGGCATATATGAATGAGATTTAGTGGTCAGTAGCCATGACAGGAAGGAACACATGAAAAAACAGGTAAGATCTTTTACTGGATTCTAATCGCTGTCCTGAAACTTACTAATGTGTATTGAGTGCTCAGTGGTCCTTCTCAAGTAGGCATTGTGAAAAGTTCTTTCAGATTATTCACTGTAACAAGTCAATGTGCCCAGACTGATTTGTTATCCACAAATATTGATGTTGAAAAATCAGTACTCATTTTTTTATTTACTTTGCTGTTCATATGGAAAGGTTGTGACATTCCTTTTTAACAGATAGGTTTTTGCTGTGGTTAATTGTACTTTGTCCCTTTCAGATGAGAAAGCTGTCGGATTTATTCACTTTCCCCATTCTCTTTGAAATGGAAGTCATATTTTTTCTCTGTATGTCTGAATGGAAACTTATATGAAGAATATATCTGTAAAGTCTGAAGTCTTACACCTAAACTGTATTTGCAGTTTGTTTTCTTACAGATAAGTGACAGGATCATGTACATCTTCCTGTCTGACAGAGTAGCTACATGGCATCACCCCACTTAAAGCCATGTTCTTCTGAAACTACAAACGAATAGCCTTACTATCCCCACTTTCAAAAATTCTAGAAAAATATATACACACTCAACTCATGAATTACCTTCTTATCAAGAACCTACTTACCTAGTCCCCACATGGCTTCAGACCCAGACACAGTACCACAACTGCCCATATAAGCTTCAGCAACACAATCAACCAACTCAAAAAATAATGGACAACTCATTTCCTCCATATTCCTAGATATGTCCAAGGCATTCAATACAGTTTGCCATCATAGACTCCTCAAGGAACTTACTTTGTTAAACCTAAACCAAATCACCCTCTCTTGGTTTCGCAGCTAACTGTCTGACTGACAACAAGCAGTCAGATGGCAAGATGATCTGTCCTCCCTGTTACCTGTCACAGTAGGCATCCCACAAGGTACAATTCTAGTGGCTATCCTCTTTAATATCTTCACCAACAAAATCTACTCTGCCACTAACATAGTCACTATCATTCAATATGCAGATCACTCCACAATCATCTGTGCTGCACCCTCCCTTTCACAGCTCCAAAAAAAAAAAAAAAACAATAATCCTTCTTAGCCATAGAATTCCTGCTCTCTGGCTATCTTCTCATTATCAACCCCAATAAAACTAAACTAATGTTCTTTTCCTATAACAAATCACCTGACCTTACATCCTCCTTCCTCATGCATTCAGCAAACAACAGCAAAGTTGAATCTGTCTCTCACACTAAACTGCTTGTAGTCACCATTGACAACAGCTTGAGATTCCATAAACACTTAGCACTAGTCATAAAAAAGACCCATATAAAGCTTGTCTCTCTATACAGAGTCAAATCATATCTCACTAGCTCCACCAGGCAAGCTATCACCTGGACTCACTTACTGTTTTCCCTACTGTGGGCCTCACCCATCTTCACCAACCTTAAGAAAACTGACCTAGCTAAACTCAAAGCCTGCAGCTCACCACATAGATTGCACTGCTGTGCAGCTCTTTGCCAACTAAACTGGATAGAACTACCCAACCTCCTACCTCTCAATCAACTCATGACCACCCATATCATAATATACCAACTGGACAAGTGCCCAGCACTTCAAAATCTACTAGAACTCTATTCCAATAAAAGAACCCTAAGGTCTTTCCAATAAATTTCTATTTAAAGCCAGAGAATGTAACAACACTTTTGGTGATTCTCTTTACTGTAATCATACATCCAGGGACTGGAATGCCAACCATCAGCATATCCAAAATACCACCAACCCATGCAAGTTTAAACAACTTCTCAGGGCACAATTAACTAACAAATGGCTCTCCTCCTCATGCACAGCTCTAAGCTGACATGCTATATTTTCTAATTTACTCTTTCCCTAACAGTCACACTCCTGTGTAAACACATTTCTCCCCTTCATTATATCCCACACTTCATCTATTTTGCTGTATCTTAACCACATTTTCTACTGTTTCTCTCTTTCTATAGTCTCTCATGGTCCTATGCAAACACTTTTCTCCTCTATTCTTTCTATCTCCCACTTCATCTGTTTAACCCCTCCAAATTTGTCTTTTGAAACCTATCTGGCACTATAACTTGTGCTCATTGTCCACTGTAGAATTCCCCAATTAGCAGCTGATGCATTTTTTTTCTATATTGTGTTCTGATCACACACCATTGGTTTACCTTCTAATCCGTTATTCTGTAGAGATTACTGTTTTTACTCGGTAGCTAAGATTACTCTGTAAATAATGTGTAACTAATATGTCATAGAGTGTGTGCTTGTTAAATTGTACTTTGGAGCTTTTTTCCCCAGGGTCTCCACTGAAAAAGGGCTACTAGTCCAGTCATACCTCCCCGCCTTACCAGTAAACAAATGTACAACAAACAAAATAAATAAATGTTTCAATGTATTTGAAGATTAAATGTTCCCAGATACATTGAAAATTCTGTTACTGAGTAGCGTACTGATGCGTTTTTCTAGAAATGATCCTCCTGCTCTTTATCAGAGTGGCAAATCACTGCATAGATTTTCTGTGCAGGGTGTTAACATTTACCATTTCCAACCTTATGTTAACCATGGTGATACGTAATTCACAATGAAGACACAAGATATGTCAGCTTTAAACAGTGCTTAAGACATTGAGATAAGTACTGTCCAGAGGAAATAGTTTATCTGTTCTTCTCACATACTTTTTTGGTGATCCACAACAGTCTTTCTGGAATGTGATCATAATGTGCTATTCAAAACTGGGCTTCCTATTGAAATGTTGGGACTTGAAATTCAGAGTGCCGACAAGCAGGAAAAAAAAAAAACAAACAGGAAAATTAGGAATATCGAAGATTTCTCTTCTTCTTTAAACTTCTTTTTTTTGCAGGGAGCAACCCCCCCATACCCCCTGATATGGAGAAAAAGTCCCCCACCCCCAAACCTATCTTTGAGATCACCATATTTCAGAGAAAAGAGAATGTTGCAGAAAATGGTAATCTCTGACTTAATATGTGTAAGTTGTTTTTTTTTGGCCAATCAGTCTCCTTGTTTTGAAACTCACTGTAATGGGTCTGAACATTTCAAATGGTTACCTCAGACACTGGTTCTAAGTTTTATTTTCTTTTTTCATACTCAATCTTTACATGTACTGTATTAAAACTGAGTTCTTTCTTTAGTAATTTGGCAATCATTTTCTTCCTTTTGTGTTGTAGCTTGTTTGCCAACCACCTGTCTTTTCCTTTTCGCAGTACATCATTGATATTCTTATGTGCTACTTTTTCTGTTGAATGGATGTTCCATTTTTGCCAGAACCTTATGTTTGATCAGGGGTGTAGCTAGGATTTTCAAATTTGTACTCCCAGCTCTCAAACTGCTACCCCCCTCCCCAGCCAAGCTATGGCCATTCTCGTAATTCACAGTTCGCTCTTTTAGTGTCGATGAAGAGGCATTCGCTGTAATGCCTCTTCAGTAATATAATATAGATTCACTCAAACTCGCTTCCTTGAATTGAAAATTAACCTGAAAGTCAGTTCTTTGAAAAATGCAGCATGGTAGTTGGGGTAGAGGATTCATGCTTTTGTTTTCTGTAACTAAGGTACAGGTATTGAGCTTGAATAAATTACTAACCACCTGCTACCCCTAACTAGGATGTTTCATTCACACACACACCCATACCTACCTCTTAGTGCAAGAAATATGGACAAAGCCTAAAATAAACAGGGACAGATATTGTGAACTTAGAAAGTTGCTAGAATAACAGGATTTGTGCTAGTATGAATTTTTCTAAAGGACATGAAGTCTGAAACTCAAATGTCTGTCATTATTTAACAACTTCAGCCTTCAATGATTTTCTAGGAAATCACAAAATTTATGAGGAACAGACAAAAAAATATGGGGCAAAAATCTGGACATTCTTCAAAATTTGGACAGTTGAGAGGTATGCTACCTACCTACCTCACACACACACACACACACACACACACACACACACACACACACACACACACACACACACACACAGACACACACACCTCTCAACCTCTTAGAGCAACAAACTCATAAATAAAACTGAAGCAAAGGCCCAAAAATAAGGAAATTTTTTTTAAATATTGCTCTTATAAACTTGGAAAGATAATAGAATAGTAGTAGGTCTTGTATTAGTACAAATTTTCTGAAAGGTATGAAATCTGAAACTCAAATGTCTGTCATTATTTTCTAACTTCAGTCTTTAACGATTTGCCACTAATTTGCCAGAAAACCACAATTTTATGAAAAACGGACCAAAAATGTGATGCAAAAATATAAAATTGCCAGACAATACAGCTGGAAACCTATCAAAGAAGGGACACCATTTTAATATGAGCACAGTTAACTTGAGCAGCTGACAAAATTAGAGAATCTACATGCATTTCTGAAATAAAAGTAATGTATAACTCTGATCATTACAGTTATTTATAAAAGTAAACCCTCCACGTTTTCTTCCAAAATTGCTATTTTGCGGAGAGATTATTAGGGGGAGAGCAACATTTTGAGCCAAAATTGGGGATAGTTGAGATGTTTGGATATTCCTAATTCTATAAAGCGATTTATTTGCACATACCTCTCAACCTCTTAATGCAGGAAATCTGGACAAGGCCAAATATATTGGGGGAACATACAAACAGTACTAAAAATTGATCTTGTATAAACTTAAGACAGTTGACAGAATATCAGGTCTTGCTTTAGCATACATTTTTCTGAAGATTGTGATTGTCTGAAACTTAATGTTGGTCATTATTTAGTGACTTCATTCTTAAATGATTTGCCAGAAAAGTTTTATTTTGCATTTTACAGCACGAACACCAATAAATATCTGCTAAACAAAGCAATGCAGTCTCACAATGAAACTAGACTTAGCATTAAAACTTCTCTGCCCTTGAAACTCACATTCATTGAAACAGCACTGAAACCCACATTCAAAGAAAATACATTTTGTCAGTGTCAGATAAAGATTAACTTTGGGCTGTTTTCAAATCATAGGCCCTTTGCACATGAAACATACACGTGCTCTTTGATACACCTTCCTGATTGTATTAAATTATATTCCTTGTACAATACAGTATAGTTGTTAGAGAGTGTTTTAAATTTATTGTTTTGAACATTTTTCCAGTAAACAACGAAACAAAATGCATGCACCAATAATGACAAAACAGACAAATTCATAACATTTCCATCATAAAAGTCTACTCAAACTTCTACAGTCCACCAGTATCAGCAAATATGCACAATCTCTGAACTAGTAAAAGCCATCTACATAATTCACCTTGCTAGACAGCTACACGCACATGCTCCACTATACCAGCAAAGGAAAACGTAATGTCTAAATATTGTTTCAGTGCTTATTCCGTGTAAAATAATGAATCTCCAAGTACCCCTGTCATAACAAGTTTATACACATCCATAAACAAATCAAGCATATTCTTTATCATTAATCAATTTAATAGTTTACTAATGTGTAAGGACAATTTATTTCATAATTATACCAAATGATGATAGAAAATATATATTTCTAAATTTTCAGCTTGATGGATATAATAAACATACACACATTAATAATGTTAATGGTTTGTAGATGTTAATTCATGTCAGACAAATAAATTTATAATAAAATATTTTGTACATATTGATCAAATACTCCTGTAGCAATTGACATCTTATAGAATATAAACAGTATTCATTTAGCTTTTTAGTTTAATATATTGATAAAAAAGTATTTTGTGTAACAAACTTCTGAGTAAATTCAAGGTTATTTACATTTTTACCTATGCAAACTTTAAATGAGGAAATACATTCCCCTAATATTGCAACTAAACTCATATACATAGGTATAACAACAGTAGGATACCAATATTTAGCACTGTTCTGGAAACAGCATCTCTAGGTCAAAATATTAAAGCAATTATGTAATAATAAAAGATAAACAAGTGCATGTTATGGACTGATTTGTTTTTAAAGTAATGATTGTGTAGGCCCCACTTTCCAAGGTTACTGACAGTGAAGGCTAACTCATACAGTAGAAAGATTAGTCAAATTACTTAAAGCTGCAAACAGGTGCCAGGAATAGTGGCTTAGAATGACTAAAGTCAGGTACGTTATCCTAATTCTGTGACTAGAGTCATCGTAGGCAGGTGCCATTCAGAAGCTCACAAGTATATCAACTTCATTTCAGTCAATTTAAGGTACGACTCACCACTATAATGAACATATTCGCTCCTACTACAAGTCCTGAAAATAGTGCATTTGTAGTAGCATCATATTAGAGCAGCCTCAGAACTTCACACTCCAAAACCTGTACAGTGGGTCAAAAAACCCTCCATGGGTTGCTGCTGCTCAAGAATTGCAGGCAGCAATCAGTGAAGGGTCTCTGACTACTGCAAAATGGAAAGAAATCACAGTGTATTTGGCAATAAGATGGAATGAAGAAAAATACCATTTAATATTCAAAACCAGTGCTGCTAGATGTTGCATACATCACTCTGAGCAGTCAGTATAAAGTAAGAACATTTCATTAGCGGTAGCCTCATGTTTATTGGTGGAGCACTAACAGTTGCAGTACAGCATGCAGTGAAGTTCATGGCCTTTGCTCCCCGGCATGACAAGTTCTTCAAGTCAAGTGCCTACAGCAGTCAGCTCCACTCTGTTAAAGTACAGCAAAACACTATATATTACATATTTGTTACCAGTAACTGGTATGCTCTACTAGGGCCCAATTTTTTCAATGATTTGGTTACAATACCTGCTGATGAACTGTATGAGCTGAATAATATAGCAGCATACTTATTACAGATTGATAAATAAATAGGTTGACTGAGATGAACTGTAAGTATGTTCTTCAGCATTCTATGGTTGTATGATGAGACATTTGATTTATGCAGACCAGAGTATGGCAGTGGATGGATCCTGCTGTGGAGGACATACCTGCCTATGAATTTATCCATCTAGTTATCAGCATTTCTAGAAGCATCCTTCAAACAGGGATTTTTGTTTGGCTGATTGGCAACTTTTTAGTGGTGGTAACATTTACCACTGTAAACTGATCCACTCAGAGGAACACTAAGAACAATTAAACTTGCTTCCATTAATCTGTCCATATAAATATTAAAAAAAAAAAAAACAAACAATTGGCTCTAGATACAGCAGCAAACAACCCATATGCAAAAGTTCATGAAGCTATACTATGCTCCACTGACACACACACACACACACACACATACACACACACCTTACCTGATAATCTGTTCATGACACTCGATTGCCTTCCATCTTCACATTTCCTGCTCACGATAAATAATCCATTTGCGATTGTCTTCTTTCCCACTCGCGGTCAGACGGACATGACGTGAGCTCACTTCCGACTGGCTTGTATCCCCCTTAAAGGAGCCAACAACCTTTAAAAATACATACTTTTTTTTTTAAATGCTACCCCCTCTTCTAAGAAGTTGTACTGAAATCAGTACAGTGCCTATGCCTCCCAACATCCCTGTGTTTGATTTGACATCAAACTAGATGATGTGCATTGTAGGACAGTAACTATCTTCCTAAATTTAGTCACATTTAGAATTCTATGTTTTTCTTTTTAAGTTAAAACTTCAATAAGTATTATAAGGAGCTTTATACCATTCAGGTTTGAACCTTAATTCTGCTGGCATTTATTCCTGCAGTAGTCCTTAAGATAAAATATGCTGAGCTAAAGTGTCTGTGTGGTCTGCATTGCTCTGAGCATCACTCATCTCTACATTTAATTTTGATTTGAAGCTCTTTATTTAAGGTTTGATCACTTCTATGTTGTATCTTATTCTAGAATTACATTTCTTTTGTTTTAAGTTTTCTGTTCTGTTGGAGTTTTAAGAGTCCTCCCACCTGCCCTTTCCTTGTTGTGTTCTTAAATTTGGTGGCTTTTGAATTGCCCGCCCATACTGTAAATCTCATTTTGGACATTCCTCCCAGTCCCATCTCATCAGCATATTCTGCTGAGTAGAGAGACAGAGATAATTTGGGAAGGCCCATCCCCCTTAGTATCTGAACCCTAAATTATAGTGTTTCATCCCTTACCACTTAACCTAAAAAATGCACTTTATTCATCTGCTTTTACTGTAGTTGTGTTTCTTCCTACTTTATTACTTTATTTTGCTTTTGTTGCCTGTTCTTAAAAGTACTCAGTTTGATTTATTCTGCTGCATTTATTACTGCTTGTCAATAGCCTGATTAAATTGTAACTGTTATTCTAAGCCTTTTGGTTTAAGCACTTGGGCTTCAGGCCAGTTGTTTTACATTAAGAAGGTTTGTGGTCTGCACTCTTGTGGCAGAAGAGGTAGCTTACATCCTTCAAAGTTGGGAGTTGCTGGTTGAAGGCTTAGTGTCTGTTATTCTAAAAGTGTCTTAGTTCTGGTTTAAGCACTTGGGCTTCAATACAGTTATTTTATATTAACTAGGTTTGTGGTCTACCCTTCTGAGCTGGGAATTGCTGGTTAAAGGCTTATTGTGCCTGCTTATTTGAACTGTTTCTTTTTGAAATTGCTGTGCCTTGTTTGTTGTAGCATAAACTGGATTCAGATCTGCTGAATTTAGCTTTGTTTGTATAACTTGAGCACTAATCCAGGCCATCTTTTTTGGAGAAGGTTCCCCTGCACCCTAGTGGCAGGAGTGTGCAGTTAGAACGTGTCTGACTGAAGACTGCTAGAACAGGGCTCAGTTTTGAACTTTTTAATTGGTTAATTTGTTTAAATCAGTTTGCTCTTGTTTGCTACTGTTATATTTAAGTGTGTATCTGTTCGTCTGTGTTAAATTTACCTAAACAGAGTTTAAATATCTTTAGCATAGTCTGGTTACAAGTTTTGCTGTATTCAGATCTGTTTGTGTGATTCCTGTGTTTACTGCTATGCCATCTTGTGTTGGCTAGGGCCTGCCTGCACTTAGTGGGAGTAAGTGAACTGGTTGGAACTGGTCTGGCATAGGGTGTTGAGCTAAGAGCTCAGGGACAAGGGTTGATTGGTCAATTCCAGTGTTTCTATTTTACTTTCATTTCTGTGGTATTTAAATCCAGCATTTGCATGAGTTTGTGCTTGTTTGCCTATTGCACACTGCCGCTGTGCTGTTTTTACCCTTGCAATGTATCTCAATTGCATTTTTCCTTACAAGCACTCCTGTGTGAGTGAGGCCCTCACCTGCAGCTAATGTATTGATTTTATCCAGCCCTACTCACACCTATAGGTACTCTCCGCAGATAGCACCCACTCTACTATCCCTGACCTGTCTTCCACAGATTCTGATAACCATGGCTGGACAATTTCCTATAGCTTCTCCTGATATTCTGGTTGATATGGGCATCCTGAGACAGTGTAGCAACTGCCTTATTTACACAGACAACCCTCTACTACTACCACCTAGGAACACAATATGTGAAAGACGCAATCACATTAAAAACCTAGAATCCTTGCTGTCTTAGTCACAAGCCAGTACATCTGACACTGAGAAGGTTGTCTGCACAAACACTACAAATACCACACCTCTAACACCACCTACATCTGTACAACACTCTCCTACATATGCAGGGATTCTCAACAAAAACATACCTAAACAAAAGAGACCTCCAAAGCAAAAAAACACACACATCACAGCCCACAGCACCAAGCATCACACATAGTACACATGTCTGTGTCTCACAGCCTCTAAGGCCCGACCACAAACCCAACATATTAGTTGTAGGTTCATAGGTGTGTACTAGGGTAATAGCCCTGGAGCCTTTACAAGCCTAGACCATAGGATTACCCTGGCATTGTGCCACCCAACCTTAGTTCCCAGTGCCTCTGTTGAGTAAAGCCACTGGACTGATCCCTGGGGTGAATTTTCTATTTCCCATCCACTCATCAAGATTTGTCTTGAATAGAGTCAGTGAGGTGCTCTGC
The DNA here is from genome assembly GCF_019279795.1 of Protopterus annectens. NCBI lineage: Eukaryota > Metazoa > Chordata > Ceratodontiformes > Protopteridae > Protopterus > Protopterus annectens. The sequence continues at coordinate 847,883,520 of NC_056745.1, forward strand.
TTGACATGTATGGGAATTCTACTCCATAGCATTGGCAGTCTCTGGGTTATGAACCTGTTCTCCAGCATGTTCTGTTGATTGTGGTAATGAGGTTAAGGTCTCTGGAGTGTGTGCTGTAGACGGATTGGGATTTCTTCACAATTAACATTTCTAAAAGAAATGGGTCAGACATGGCTTTGTAAGTCAAGCAGAGATTGCCGCTAAGTAGGTGATATGAGAGAGAGAATAGTTGGAGTTTTTTTTAGTCTGTTCATATAGGACAAATGTTTAAGGCCAAGGATCCTCTTTGTGAGATACTTTTGTGGCCTCTCCAGTTGTTGCAGGTGTTTAGCAAGGTACATGCCAAATGGGGCAGTGTACTCAATGATTGGCCTAATGAGGGAAGAGTAGAGGGAGGCTATGATCTCTTTCTTCCTGGATGCAAAACCCTTAGTAATGAGATATGCCACATAGAAGGACATTCTGATCACAGGGTCAATGTGGTGGTCAAAAGAGTGGTTGCTGTCAACCCGTGCTCCTAGATCTCTTATAACGCATTCTGTGTTAAGTGGACTACCATCGATCTGGTAATTTATCGGAACTGGGTTTTTCCAAAAGAGGATGACAATATTTTTTTTTGGCATTAAGCTTAAGGCCATGGTTCTGACACCAGTCATTGGTCTTAGTGAGGCCTTTCTGTAGGATGTCACCATCACTCGGGGAGTTAATAATAGCTTCCAACTTTCATTCATCTGCTAACATTGTCAGCCAGAGTCCCCTTGTGTTGGCCTGGATTTCAGAGCAGTAGATACCAAACAGGAGAGGACCCAGGACTGAACCCTACAGGACTGAACCCTATGGGACTCCACTTGTGACTGGTCAGCAGTCTGACTTGGAGACATCTACTTTCACACTGTGGGTTCTACCTGTGAACCAGTCATACCTCTCAACCTGGAAACATCAAAAATCTGGACAAGGCCCATGAAAAATAGGTACAAATCTGTACGATGATTATCATATAATTTGCATACATAATTATGCAACCCCGCCCACTCCAATGGAATTGTGGGATACCAACTTTCAAATGCAAACTAAAGAACAGATAACCGAAATACGGCACCAGAGTCCCCCTGCAGAAATTCCAATCAATTGGTGCATTTTCTCACACACACTTCACAAGAAGATACCTCAACTCATGATCCGATCCACCATATGGGTATATAAGATTAAGATAACAGTGACTGACACTAATTTCATTATATGTCAATGGGATGGGAATACATCCCTACTTCCTTATGTCTAACATGACTCAAACAAAGCAAACTTGAAATGGATTATGGGAACAGAAAGAGTTGAAGAAAAACATAATCACACTGATTATATGTTAAGGCGCTTTGACATCCATTGGTGGTAAAAAAAATATTACAATTCTATAAGAAGCACTTATTTGTGATGTTGACACATTGAAATAGCTCAGAACTTAAGACCGAGTGAAAATATGGGGAACCAGACAATATGCAACAATATGCAACAGGCATATGTACATTGACAAACTCACTTGGTCAAATGGTATAGTTATTCGAAATTACACTGTGTTGTTTAATGAAGGTAGCTAAGAAACTGGCATGGACTCTTTGTGGACTCTGCTAAAGGCCTCAGTCTGAGGTGTGGCAAGGAAGGAGCTGTGGCCAGCAAACAGCTTGGTATTTGTTATTGCAGTAATTCTAGGACTTCTGAGGGAATCCATCATGTTAAGGAGATCTTCCCACTATTTACAAAGGAATGTGTCCAGAATCCAGATCTAATGGATACATAGTGAAATGCCAGGATGGCAGCCACAACAGCAATCAAAGAGAAGGCACAAGTTTGGAAGGAGTTTGGTAAGGCGCTCAAGAATAACCCACAGGTGGCCTCTAATAGGTTCTGACAAACTCTATTGTGGGTCAGGAAATTGGGGCAGAATATTACCCAAACAGTTTTCAGCAGTGGTGCAGGAACACTGACTGACTAGGTAAACTATTAGGAAGTAGAAGATCATTATATTTCATAATCAGTGAAACAGATGCTAGTTTAACTAGGAATTACAGATTTTAGAAAAATGTGTTGCCATATTGAAATATAATAATTGCTAAAATATGCTGTGAATTTACCATGCAAAGGCAAAGCTAACAGATCAACCTGTTTTCAGGGAGTAAAGAATTACCATTTACATGGATACCATCATCCTGACATTCCATCTAAGCCTTTATATGCTGGGATAAGCCATCACATATAATTTGTTAAATGGACCATACTGCAGAGAGCGTTATGCCTTTCCAGCCTATTGCTTAGCAATACAGTACTAACATGCAAAAATGCCCTTCTGATTGTCCATATTTGCACCTAACTCTCTTTCTAAGTAGTGGACTGCAGCATCACTGGCCTGACAGAGAAGCAGACACTATGAAGATATTAACAATAGTCTGAGCAGCCTTTTTCTTGGTGCCTATACACATATCATTTCTCTGTTCATTACTTTATGGGTTACTTAGTTTCAGTACACCTGATACTCCCATATGATGAGATGGAGAATTAGGGATGCAATACTGAAATCCTGTTCTGTGACTTATACTTGTTTGCATAAATATTTTTAAGCAAAATCCTATGTTTAATATGCAGGTGGTAAAGTCTTGTTTAGCCTGTTCATCATATTGCTAAAAAACACAGTATTATCTGTCAGCCTCACCTTTGTAGGCTGTGTTAGAGAAATCCCATATTGAATCTGCAGCACAATTCCAGTTTTGTTTCTCTGTAGTCATGAGAAACAGTCATTATTCAGAGTCAATGTGTTTTAACATTTAAGAAACTGATATCTATTAAAGAATGTTATGGGAAAAGCAAATACAAGAATTATATAAATACTGTCACGACATAAGTTTGCAAAGATACTGTAATATTATGGCCAGGTTTCCCAGTTATAGTTCTTTCACTGTCCGTAACATTTATATATTTTTGTAACAATTCTAGCAAAATTTATTCAAATAAATCTGGAAAAGCTGTGCTTACTCAACACTTCAACATCATTCTTAAACAAAACAGTGTGCCTTTTTAGGCAAGTGTACAGGACAATGAACTGGGCTGGCATTGCAATAGCTTAATAACAAAAAAAGGAAATACATCACTCACTACTCATGATCTGATCTGGTCCATCATAACATGCGAAAGCAGCTTCTCTTCCACTCACGAAAGCAGCCGGCATAAAAAAGTCCTTCCCGCTCGCAACAGAAAGCAGCCAGCAGCATGTTTCCTATCCACCAAAAGTTTCCAGCACTCCCCGCTCGCAAAAGCAGTCTCGCTAGTAAATAAAGTCCTTCCTGTCAGTGCTCACCAGAAATATGTGACAGTCACTGAAGCTGATGAGAAAGCGCTGCAACCTGCAGCTAGCATAACCGCTCGTAAAAGTAAATAAAGTCCTTAGACAGTTAGACTCCTTCTCCCTTCCAGCTCGCCAGAAACGTGCGACAGGCTGATGAGAAAGCAGCTAATATAACAGCTCGAGCTCGTTAATAAAGTCCTTCCCGCTCACCAGAAATGTGACATGACAGCCTGAGAAAGCAGCTAGTATTTAAATATGTTTCCAGCTTCCCGCTCGCTAGTAACAGCCGGAAATGTGCCCCAACAGGCTGGTGGAGCTGACGTCATCGCACACGTGATGACGTCCGCTCAAAAAGCGGAATTTTTTTTTTTTTTTAAAAAGCTGGGAAAAAAATCGGAAATAAAGGGTGCCACTCGGGAATCGTGGCACCCCATTAGTTGGACCCCAAAACTCGGTAAAAACCGAGTAATTCGGTACGGTTGGAAGGTCTTGAACCAGTTTGCAACCCACCTAGTGATATAGGGGTTGATGCCTAGCTTAGTGTGTTTTTCTATGATCCCTGAGTTGGGAATGGTATCAAAGGCCTTGGCCAGATAGAGGTAGGCTGTATGAACCACCTTGCCATCATCCACAGCTCTGGCGACTGACTCAAAGAAGCTGACTAAGTTGAGCAGGCATGATCTACCCATAGGAGACTCTATCATGACACACACAGCGGTGCCCCTCAACAGGCTAGACAAGGAGAAAGTCACAGTAAGTTGTTTGTCAAATGCCAGAATATACCATATCACACACAAGCCTCTTAACAACAGGTACTGTTACAACTCTGTCATAGTCCATGTTGGTGTGAATGACTTGAGACGTACCTCTCTGGACTTTATGAAGAGAGACATGATTGAGCTCACTGAATATGTGTCCCAGGCAGGTACGTCCCTACCCTTAAGCAGCATCCTACCATCACCCAGAATGTTACCTGAATACAAACAGAAAATGGTTGACTTTAACAATTGGCTTAGTTTCTGGTGTCATTCCAAGGGGATCCAGTACCTGACAGCCTGGAAGGACATGATTGACAGACCACAATACTTTGCTAGAGATGGCCTTCATCTGTCTCCCCTGGGCTATAGGCTGCTGGCAAAGACTCTTGCCTCCCCCATAGTTACTTTTTTAGGTAAAGTCACGAGCACAAAATTACCAACATGAAAAATTCTTATAAACAAAATGTAAAGGTCATGCTGCTAAACACTGGGAGTTTTAGCATGAAACTGCACTCATTGCAAGCATTCCTTGCCCTGGAGGATGCTGACATTTGTACAGTAATTGAAACCTGGTTCAAAGCTGTGGATAGTATCCCCAACCTTATCAGCTTACTCAACCTACCATACTTTCAGAACCCAAATGGAGGGCTACAAAGCCAAAGGCGGTGGAGTTTCAATATTTATCAAAGACATACACACCTCCAGGCTGGTCAAATGGTATGACACACAGGAAACACTCCAAGTGCAGTTAACTGTTGACAAAACACCTTTTCAAAACATAGCTAACTACAGACCACAGCCATGACACAGGATGCCCACTCCACCTATCTGGACTTACTTGAATCCATCAAGATTCAGCCCTCTACCCTGATCCTGGGTGACTTTATCTACCCAACCATATAGTGGAAGACCTATTCTAGCCTAAACCGACCAAAGAAACAAGCGTTCAGGACAACAACAAGGTACAGAATGTCAGCAAAACTCAAAACGCCAAATATACGCTGTCTACGCACACCGATGGTTTGTCCAACAAACAAAAATGCCTCGATATATTGTATAATAAAATTGATTTATTCCAAAAAGAGTTAAGCGCTTTCACCCACAACCCATGGGCTTCATCAGAACTGACATCTAACTGTTCTAAAACATTTAAATATACAACATTGGCGCCAAAATCACTTTGGCTTCTAAAAGCTATAGCACATCATTTCCCTATTTTTTATGACCATAAAAACATTCATAATGTAAGCAAGATGCAAGTTTGAATACTTCTGATCAGCATCATGCTAAGTAAAATAAATACATTCATAACGATAAAAATATGAAAAAATAATAATATATGAAAAAATGAACCGATGAAAAGTATGTCACTTCCTTAATTCTAATATAGATTTTACAGAGGTTCATTCATTTAAACCTGGTGGTGTTGTGGCATCTGTTAATAACTGCCACCACAATTCCCTATAAGCAAAAATGTTTTTAATATTACCACCTCTTGGATTGACGGACAAACTTTCAAAAATAGCAAATTTAAAATAATGGTTTTCACCCCTACTGTTTATGTGTTTGTATAAAGCATTTTTTGTGTCTTTCGTTCTAATACTATAAAGATGAGAATAAATTCTTTTTTTAAACTTCCTCTCAGTCTTTCCTATGTAGTAAGAGGGACATGTCATGCATTTCGCTAAATATACTAACATACTAGTGTTACAATTACCATACTTAAATGTTAATTTTGTTCTATTAATGTTTTCCAAAATTAATCCCTTGTCTTCGTTAATAGCAAAGCATTGGTGACATGCACCACATTTCGATGTGTGTGCTAAATACCTATTCTTCCTTGTTTTCAAACCATGTTCTAATAATTTTTTCAAATTGTTTCCCATTTTGTAAACAAAGGTTGGACTGGATCCTAGAATGTCAATCTTCTCTTGGTCTGTCAATAAAATGTACCAATTCCGAGTCAATATCTCCTTTACTTGATTACTATAAGGTCCAAATTCAATAATACATGCTCTATTGTATGTGTTGTTGCCTTTGCTCCTACTACTTATAATGTTACCAACTACGTCATTAGTCTGTTTTGTATTCATACCTAATAATGGTGTATATTTCCTCCCCCATTCACTAATAACATATTTATTAACATCTTGCATCATAACTATATCATACCCTCTTTCTTTGAATAGTTTGTAAATATAATTAACTTCTTCTAACATGTCACCATAGCCAGAAGTCATTCTGAGGGCCCTGATGCATTGTCCTTTGTAAATATTGTATTTTAGTTTCCTGGGATGGTTGCTGTTATAATCCAAATAGGAGTTTGAAAAAGTTGCCTTCCTGTGTATTTTAGACTTAAAACTCATTCCATCAATAGTAATAAGTATGTCAAAATATGCCAATCCAGAAATACAGCAATCTTGGATGGGATAGAATTAGTTTAATTATTGAGATGATGTCAATAGTATTGGAAAACAACTTCATTTATTACGAAGGGGAAATATTTAGACAAACCAAAGGAGTAGCTATGGGGGCAGCTTGTGCCCCCATATATACAAATCTTGTAATGTTAGACTGGGAAGATGGTACTATATTCAATAGTGAGTATATGGAAAATATAAAGTACTATTCCCAGTTTTTGGACAACATTTACATTTTATGGAAAGGAAGCCAGGAATCTTTTAACAATTTTTTAGAATATCTTAATAGGAGTAGTGAGTTTTTGAAATTCACTTCAGAAATCAATAATAAAGGAGTGGCATATTTAGACACACTTATTACTATTGATGGAATGAGTTTCAAGTCTAAAATACACAGGAAGGCAACTTTTTCAAACTCCTATTTGGATTATAACAGCAACCATCCCAGGAAACTAAAATACAATATTTACAAAGGACAATGCACCAGGGCCCTCAGAATGACTTCTGGCTAAGGTGACATGTTAGAAGAAGTTAATTATATTTACAAACTATTCAAAGAAAGAGGGTATGATATAGTTATGATGCAAGATGTTAATAAATATGTTATTAGTGAATGGGGGAGGAAATATACACCATTATTAGGTATGAATACAAAACAGACTAATGACGTAGTTGGTAACATTATAAGTAGTAGGAGCAAAGGCAACAACACATACAATAGAGCATGTATTATTGAATTTGGACCTTATAGTAATCAAGTAAAGAAGATATTGACTCGGAATTGGTACATTTATTGACAGACCAAGAGAAGATTGACATTTATTTATTTATTTATTTTTATTTTATTTTACATTTGTTAACCGGGCTAGTCTAACTGGATATATTTCCATTTTCAGTAGAGGCCCTGGGAGAAAAGCTCCGGCAATTATAGAAATTACAACATTAAAAATTAAACATTTAAAATTTAAAGAATTAAAAGTAGAAATTGACAGAAAAGGTTTTAATAAAAATACAACAAGGACTTGTGCTTAGATATAGAAAGTATGCTGTACAACCAGTATTAATAAGATAGAAAAAGAAGTTAGTTAATTAAGAGTAATTAATCTACTAGAGAGAGTTTATTGGCATATAAATTTGGGAGTATCAGTTAGTCTATCTTACTAGGAATTAGTATGTAACAAATGCATTAGGAGTGTTAGTAATTTAAGTGAGAAAAATAGGAATTTGAAATTTAGGGAGCTATAGTTAGTAACGGGAAATGGTTAGTCAGGCTTACTACAGGGGCATAACCAGTGTGTTTGGAGGTTTTTTTTGAGGTTATGTTTAAAGAGAGGCGAGGAAGAAAGTAATGTTAGTTCACTGGGCAGTATGTTCCAGTGTTTTCCCATTGTGTTACAAAAAAGAGAGTCTCCAGCCAGGTTATTAGACTTGCCTATGCCAGCAAGCAGTTTCTTAGAGGAGCGCAAGGAATTCAGATTTTTGTAAGGCTGGATGAGATTGGAAAGAATAGGAGTACTGTTGGGTTGGTAGAAAATCTTGTGGGCAGTGGTGAGTTGGGGTAGTATCAGTTGGTTTTGAAGTTCAGGCCAGCCTAGTTGCCTTAGATTCAGACAGTGGTGAGTTCTAAAGGTGTTGCCAGTGGCAAATCTGGCAATGGAATTATAGGAATTTGCTAGCTTGGTAATATTATTTTTCTTTAGGTTAGTATATATGGGTGAAGCGTACAGAAGTGTAGAGATTAAGTGTGAGTGAGCAATTGTGGTTTTGGCTATAGGAGTTAGGAAAGGTTTGATCTTATATAAGGAGCCTATTTTTCTGTTGACAGTTTTAATAGTATTATTTATGTGGCAATCAAAAGTCAGGTTATTGTCAATAGTTATTCCTAGCAGTTTAGTGGTTGTGTCAGGGAGTATAATAGTACCATTATTGGAAATAACAGAGAAGTTTATGTGTGCGGATTTGTTTGTGGGTGTAAAAAGAAGGAGCTTAGTTTTTTTAGCATTGAGAAGGAGGCATCTGTTTGTAAACCATGTTTCTACTATGTTAAATACTTTCTGAGTTAGAGTATGTAGTTCTGAGGGGGAGTTTGCTGTGCATACTAGCATAGAATCATCTGCGTATTGTATGCAGGTGGCTTGGGGGATTGCTGTGTGGAGTTCATTGATAAATAGTGAAAAGAGAAGTGGTCCTAGAATAGAGCTTTGAGGGACTCCGTGGGTAACTGGCTGAAGGGATGATATGTTGTTTTGCCAGAGAACTGCTTGTTGCCTATTGCTCAGATAAGACCTAAACCATTTAATAGTCTTACAGTCAAAGGAGAGGGACTTTAGAATGTTGATGAGAAGGGCATGGTTGACCATGTCAAACATTGACATCACAGTGACATTCTAAGATCCAGTCCAACCTTTGTTTACAAAATGGGGAACAATTTGAAAAAATTATTAGAACATGGTACGAAAACAAGGAAGAATAGGGATTTAGCACACACATCGAAATGTGGTGCATGTCACCAATGCTTTGCTATTAACGAAGACAAGGGATTAATTTTGGAAAACATTAATAGAACAAAATTAACATTTAAGTATGGTAATTGTAACACTGGTATGTTAGTATATTTAGCGAAATGCATGACATGTCCCTCTTACTACATAGGAAAGACTGAGAGGAAGTTTAAAAAAAGAATTTATTCTCATCTTTATAGTATTAGAACTAAAGACACAAAAAATGCTTTATACAAACACATAAACAGTAGGGGTGAAAACCATTATTTTAAATTTGCTATTTTAGACAGTTTGTCCATCAGTCCAAGAGGTGGTAATATTAAAAACATTTTAGCTTATAGGGAATTGTGGTGGCAGTTATTAACAGATGCCATAACACCACCAGGTTTAAACGAATGCACCTCTGTAAAATCTATATTAGAATTAAGGAAGTGACATACTTTTCATCGGTTCATTTTTTCATATATTATTATTTTTTTCATATTTTTATAGTTATGAATGTATTTATTTTAATTAGCATGATGCTGATCAGAAGTATTCAAACTTGCATCTTGCTTACATTATGAATGTTTTTATGGTCATAAAAAATAGGGAAATGATGTGCTATAGCTTTTAGAAGCTGAAGTGATTTTGGCACCAATGTTGTATATTTAAATGTTTTAGAACAGTTAGATGTCAGTTCTGATGAAGCCCATGGGTTGTGGGTGAAAGCGCTTAACTCTTTTTGGAATAAATTGATTTTATTATACAATATATCGAGGCATTTTTGTTTGTTGGACAAACCATCGGTGTGAGTAGACAGCGTATATTTGGCGTTTTGAGTTTTGCTGACATTCTAGCCCAAACATGAATGCTCAGAGATTCCTCAACTTCATCAATGCCAATGCATTGGCTCAGCTGATTGACACCCCTGGACCTGGTCCTAAGCAACATGAGTAGCCACTGTAGCACTCCTACAGTGTCATCCTCTTTGCTAAGATTCGACCATAAAGTGATCACTTTTGAAGTCACCATCTCCCCTGATCCCCCCCCCCCCTTGTCAGGGTCAAACGAAAAAACTTTTCCAAAGCTGACTACAATCTCCTCAGAGCAGGTATAAGAAGCTTCACAGCCACTGTTCCTTCAGTTGGAACTAGCACTAATGTCCAAGACTACACCAGAAAACTATATGAGCACCTACATAGCTGTATGGACTCAGCAATAGCTGACAGTACCAAATCATCTTCCTCAAGGAAGAGTAAACCTGTCTGGTGGACAGCAGCAATAAACACGCTCTATAATAAAAGGAAAAAAAATGCTGTCCAGGGCCAAGAAGTAGCAGATGCCAAGTTGGAAGCAATCTTTCCTTTGTCTGAACAAGCAAATAAGGTCACTGGTGAAATCCTCTAAGGCTAACTTCGAGTCCAAATTGACCACATCCACCAAGGACAATCACATGGCCTTCTTCACATATGTCCACAGTCTCAAAGGCAACACCCAAATCTGCTCTGAACTGGTGGTCAACAACACCACATACACAAATGCCACAGATATATCCATCCTACTGGCAGACAGGTTCAGTGAAAACTTCACCCCCTGTCCTCCCAATCCGTAAACCAGGACATCCCCAGAATCTGCCCCCCCCCCTTATCACCAGGGAGCAATTCCTTAATGCCCACTCAAAGGCAAAAAAATACAGTCTCCGTGGGACCTGATAACATCCCTGGCTGTACCCTACATGAACACAGGCATGAGCTCTCAGCTTCTTAGACACCTTATTCAACCAAGCCTGAGCACCGGCTTCATCCCAGCTGAACGGAGGACAGCCACTGTCAAACCTCTACACAAAGGTGGACCATCCACTGACCCAGGCAATTATAGGCCCGTCAGCCTGACTAGCCTGATCTGCAAGGCCATGGAATGCATTTTCATGGACCTAATAAACAAGGACATTGGCAACCTCCAAATGCTTGACCTCACACAGTTTGGTTTTGTCAAAGGGAGATCGTGCCTGTTAAATTTGGTCGACATCTTTGAAACAGTCAGCAAAGCCATAGCATAGACGAGGGGAAGGCAGTGCACACTGCCTGCCTTGACCTAGCCAAAGCCTTTGACACTATTCCCCACACAGGCATAATAGATAAACTCTCCCAGCTAGGCATCAACCCGTATGTTACCAAATGGGTAGCTAACTGGCTCACTGATAGAACCCACTCAGTCAAAGTAGGGGAAGCCACCTCTAGTAGTAGACACGTAATGAGTGGTGTACCCCAAGGATCGGTCTTGGGGCCTCTACTGTTTGGGATATACTTTTCTGAGGTGCAAGCCAAAACCAGTGGTCTGTGACTGACCAGGTTTGCAGATGACTGCAAGCTGGGTGCTGTCTAAAGTTCCCTTAGTGATGCAAACATCCTCCAAGATGGGCTTACCCAAACTCTCAAACTAATGACTGGTGCCAGCAGCATGGCCTCAAACTGAATGCCAAGAAATGCATAATTATCCCCTTTCTGGAAAATGTCAACCCCACTAATTATCACATTAATAACAACATACTAAGCATGTAATCAGTTGTGAAGGACTTGGGCACCCAGGTTGATAGCAAACTGACTTTTGACCACCACGTTGCCTTTGTTGTACGGAAGGCTTTCTACATGGCCCACCTCATAAATAATGGTATTTCATCCAGAAACAAGGAGGTCATAACATCCCTGTACTCCTCCCTTATCAGACCCATTATCAAGTACAATGCCCTCTTCGGCATGTACCTTGCCAAGCACATGCAGCAGTTAGAGAGACCACAGAGGTTCTAGACCAGAAACATCCAGGGTCTCAAACATCTATCCTATACAGATAGGTTAAAAGCCCTGTCCCTCTACTCAGTCTCATACAGACTGCTCAGAGGTGACCTCTGTCTGGCATACAAGGCCATTTCAGACCCAGCCTTGATGGAGTTGCTGCATATCCATAAGACAAACTCCACTCACTCAACCCACATGCAAGGCCTTAACTTGGTCTGTGACATTAATAGAACTTATTGGCGGGATAGATTTGTGTCCCAGAGACTCCCCCATCTGTGGAATAGACTCCCTCTCTATGTCAAGCAGAGTACCTCTCTAGCCCTGTTTAAGAGGAACCTGGATGACTGGATAGGAAACAGAAAATATACTAACCTGGGATCCCACCTGTGTCCCTGGTGAACAGACGAAACATGCTGACTTTGAGAAAACATGGGTGATATTCTTAGCTAGGCTTATAAGGCCTCTGGGCGAGTAGCCTAGTATTATCCTATGAACCTATGAATGTTGTTCACGAGCAGTCGGCTAATGATTTCAGTAATGATATTCTGAGTTATATTACTGGTTCTCGTATTTTCTGTCTTTCTTCCAGCATCCTGAATTTCTACTGGAACAAATCCGTTAGTGCCACTGTTAATAAAATCATCATTATTATTAGTCTGTATCACATAATCTGCTAGGATGCTATATCCAGCTTTGGAAACCTCACATACTGAGATATATTCTAAATAACTCCACTGAGTTCATTGAATTTTCTCTCCCTTGGTCTGCAGATGGAGCTGAAAAGAACTTTGGTAGAGTGATATCTGACAAGCTTCCTTACTCTGTGAAACATAGATTTTCTAGTTGTTGTACCTTTCTGTCACATAAAGGAAACTGACTTCACCTCTTTCCTGCTTTCCCGCCTCATAAAGGTGTCCATATACCAAGATACATAAAATATAATCCTGTTTCTTCAATAGGAGTTATGTTATTACATTCACATTGACATTTATCTGTGCATCATACCTCTCAACTGTCCAGATTTTCAGAGAATGTCCAGATTTTTGCCTCAGAATTATTGTCTGTTCCATATAATTTTTATGGTTTTCTGTCAAATTACTGGGGTGATTGAAGGAATGAAATAAGTAAATAATGTCAAACATTTGAGTTTCAGACTTCATATTCTTTAGAAAATGTATTTTAATATATGTCCTGTTATTCTTGCAACTTTCTAAGTTTATAAGAGCAACGTTTATAATCTGCCCCTACTTTGGGGGCCTACCCACATTATGTCAGGCTTTGTCTGGATTTATTGGGCTAAAAGGTGCATTTGTATCCAGTGGATATTCATTCATTATTGTCTGCACTGCTTTCTGTTCTGTTCCATCTTGCTTGCATGCATTTTATTTTCTAACAGGTCTCCAACTTCACTTTATACTCACATTCTGTCACAACATGCTCAAAGTGGTTTGTGTTTTATAGATTTTGCTTATCATTTGCCTTCCTTACAATAAAAAAAAAAAAACTTACACGTGTGTGTGTGTGTGTGTGTGTGTGTGTGTGTGTGTGTGTGTGTGTTGTGTGTGAGTGCACGTGTACGTGCATTGTGTGTGTGTTTGTGAGATGGGGCAGTAAATAGTTATATTTTAAAATAGTTCCAACTACATGTTGAAGGAATGTAAGTTTGATCCTCATGATCCTTATAACTGCAAGCATTTTAACTGCAGTTACAAGGAAATATGTACCATGTCCAAACTTCCTGCATGTTAGAGTATTTCTTTTTCTCAGCGTTACAGTAATCTCAGAGGAATGTTGGCTCCCCATACTGGTGGAGGATGCAGAAGGCTGGCTTCCTGCAGAAAACATCTGTACTGTGTAACAGTATTTTACACTGCAATTATTTTGCAAGGATCATATTTAATTCTTCTCATTTTCATAACTTACAGTACCAAGCCCCAAGCTGCAAACAGATTGCAAGCAGTTTTAGCAGGGTGTGGCTAGTGGGGAATGATCTTGAATGACTTGGCAAAGAATTCCATCTTCAAAACTGAAAACAGGAAAAGTGTAATTTTAACTTGGTGATGCACTGATTTATCAAATTCTATCTTAATACCTGTATTGAGCATGCTTGTTCTCTTGTTTAAATTCAGATTGGGATCATAATCCCTTCCCTGGAGAAGATTTAGCATTCTTTCTTGGAAGGCAGGAGATTTTGAGATACAGAGATAAAGAGAAAGAGAGAGAGGATTGTGCTATGAAATTAACCTAATGACCTCTATGTTGTTCTTCATGTCATAATGGACTGATTTCACTGCATAGGTTAACCTTAAGCAGGAACATTTCTGCTGTATTCCAAATTTGCAGTAGTCATGTTACTGCGATTCATTAGTTTCTAATTGGGTACCATCTGCAGTGATGTCTTGCAAGCATGGGGCTTTTAAATGACACACATGATTTATTAGAGAAGAGGATTTCCTTCATGCTTCTATATATTGGAAAGCAGCCATGACTGATGAAGCTATGTTTCTCCTATTGCTTCTAATCACTTACTAATACTTAAAGAGATGGTGTTGCATTTGTATTCCTTGTTTAAAGCAAAAGTCAAATTGCACCTCAGTGTACTTCTCAAGACTATGCCAGTTTGTATTCAAATCATACTGCAACTGGCCTGCATGCATATATAATTGTTTGATGTATGCAATTCATTGTACATTTTGTAACCAGAGCAGGGTTTAGTTCCTCCAAAGTGTAATTAATATTGCAACTGTTTTCTGCCATAAAATGATAATTAATAGCTCAGAAACAGCATCTTGACAGGTATCACTGGAGACCACCTGGGACAGTGTAAGCAGTTATTCACCAATGGTATAGCATTACATCTCAAGTCTATTGGCTGTTTATTTAGCTGAATTTTAAAACTGAATAGCCCAGCTTTATGTTAATGAAGACATGACATATGTTCTGCACTGGCAAGAATAATTTTATTGAACACTTTGTTTACATTGGGCTTATATCAATATCCATGTCTACTAAAGAAAGCATACTGTGTATTTTTTTTCTCATTACTATATTAATATGCATAAAACCAGGAGGATATTTCTTATATTAAACCCTGTCCTTGTTTTCTGTTTACATATATTATATGTTTCAATACAAAAAATAAAGTAACTAAGGAACTTTCATTTAGAAGAGATTTAGACAGAAATGGTTGAAACATAGCATAGTAGACTTCTGTTAACACACCATTTATTTATATATCCTTTGTTGACCGAGTTATTCCCACTGGACTTGTCGCCCCTTTTCAGGTGAGACCCAAGGTGGTATTTATACTGCTAAAGGCAATTTGACCAAGGCATTAGAGATATATTCCCTTCTCTTTTCAGTAGGTGTAGTGTGATCTTTTATACCCATCTCAGTTACCCCACCTCAAGCAGATGCTCACCCCATCCCTCCTGATGCTGCAGCGCAGTGTAGTGTCAGCAATCAGTCTATCTGGTGAGGGAAAAGAACCCACAGCTTTCTGCAGCAAAAGCAAGAGTGCTACCTGTTGCACCACTGTCTGACAACTGTATTGATCACTGTTTTGTAAAACAAAAAAAATTAAATCTGGCTAGATACATGATTATAAGAGAATGTACAGTGTAAAACAGCTTTTGTCTTTTATGTCTAATAAATCAGCTCCCCTCTTTTGTAGCTTATCTTTATAGCCCCTGCTATACATATTCTACATCTAATTAAACCCTACTGACAAATTATGCCATAATTAAAAACATTCTATACTCCTAGTAGACTAAGTGTCAGAATTTAGAATGCCAGTGATGAAACTGGACAAGTAGTTGTTGAAGCATTATGACTGTCATTTGTTATGCAATCAATAATACCAGACAGGGAATGTCTTATTGTGGACATAACGCACGCCCAGGGGTGTTCTGAGACCTGATACAGCTTTTCCACAATAACATACGCAAGCTGGAGGACATTATTGTTCTTAGAGAATGGACTATCTGTTAAATTGTTTCGTATTTTTTATTAATATTACTATTTTTTTATATTTTTGATGCAAAATATTTCCTCCACCCAATGTTTTAAACTTGATGTAGTATATGTAATTGTTGTTGGAGGAAGTGTTTTACATCTAAAGAATAAATTATGTAAGTCTTTAATGCCTACACACACACACACACACACACACACACACACACACACACACACACACACACACTTTAAGAAGGACAGATAATTCTGCAGTAATATACATAGAAGCACAGGCAAACAGAAGCACACACATATATACATAGATAGAAAGACACACACATAGAAACAGAGAAAGACAGACACACACATACACACACACACACACACACACACACATGCATGCATGTACATACACACACACACACACACACACACACACGCATGCATGTACATACACACACACACACACACACACACACACACACACACACACACACACACACACATGCACACAATCATTCTTTTTTTCGTATCATTTTAATTTTTCAATCACTAAACAGCACTGTTTAGTGACTGGAAAAAATAGCAGCCATTTGGTTTTAAACTCAACAAGCTTCAGTGCATTGTTTAATTTGCTGCCATGAAGCAGTGGACTTGTTTTTTTTTTAGTGGATATTACCTATACATTACTGGAGAATGTTCATTCTCCAGTCAGGGCGGTGATGTACAGATCACTCATTCTCTAGAAATATTATAAAATCATCATTCAAATAAAATACAGAGACAAAAATTACAACAAATGAAGCAAAAAATAAACAATGGCAGAAGTAATATTGTTGACCAGAAGTATTAGAATACTTTGTAATAAACAAAGGGGTAATATACTAAATAACAGCCTAGTTTCACAACTGACAGTACATATATTAGCATGCATCACTGCATTTTTTCCTGTCATTGGGATTCACCGTGAGCTTACCTATATCAGAGAGAATTTCAAAACATAAAAAGGATGTAAAGATGTAAATCTACAATAAAATACTTTAAGAATATAATCCTAAATGATTACACAGTCATTGCACATTTCCTGTATATGCAAAAAAGATTAAAAAACAATATATTTATGTTTTTGAAGGGAAGTAAGCCCCTCTTTACCCACCACAGAACCCTGCTAATTATAGATATCAACTCTCAGATCACACAACTGTGGCATAAGGGCAAATTCCCAGCCACTGCTGTTCTGCAGTCTCACGTGGAAAGCAGCCTAAAGGCTGTAAACAAACGTGCAAGAGTGTAAACACAATTAAGATGGTTAGTAAATTTGTGGAAGGTAGAATCAATAGAATATTTGATGGAAAACAAGATTCTAATGAGTAGCCAATGAATCCATCTGCTAATGTCGAAGAAATGCAGACTGGGCTGATATTGCCAGAGTTATTTAGATTGATGGTAATGCCAATATTCTGATGACCTGTTTCTCCAAATTATCAATAAGCAAGACCATATTAGACTGAGAAGAGCAAAAGGCAGTCACTATATAACAAATGACCAAAGCTTTGAGAGATTTTACTATGAAATTTTTAGAAAAAGTCTTTTCCACCTTAATTCTGACTGTATAATTCACAGATCATACAGTTCTTATCCTGTTTTTAACCAATGTTTTCATATTATGTCTAATTTGGAATAATTATTTAAACTGTATTTTTTGTATTATTTTTAAATACTGAAAAATTATTATTCTTAAAATGTTTTGTAATACTTTGAAGCTTTTCTCCGCAGGCCCCCACTGAAATTGGGTTTCTACCCCACTGGTCTATCAAATCTCATTAAATAATAAAACAAAATAAATAATCAATGCTACTTAATGAATGTGCCACCACCATAAGGGAAGGAAAGCAGGAATGTTTTGAGAATTTGTGAATAAAATGAGCAAGCAAATGTACTAGCCTTTCTCTTGTGAATGTATAAAAAAGTCTCATTGGCAAAATAACTTGGGGGTCTTCTGAGCAGGAGCTTTATATGGTACCTAACTTATGTACTGACTAATTTAGTTCTTTTGATAACAGCCTCAACAAAGCTTATCCATCCTACCATTAACCTCAGAACCATCTGACTTTCTCCTAAACAACTGATTAGAGTATTATGTTATACTGTATATACTAACCAGAGTTAAGAAAACAGGAAAGCGATCCTAGGATGGAATTTTTAAGCCAACTGTGGTGACATCTCCATACTTTCTAGTGAGTATATTATCTGAAGACAGATCAACAGAAACCCACAAATAGAAGTCACTGAACTCCTCAATGACCTCCATATCACACTAAAGGGGACCAAGTAATAGTTTAGAGCATATTACAGGACTTTGTCTGTGTACTCTGAAAAACATATAAGGTTCCTAAATGTGCTGGATAAACTCCCTATAAACAAGAATTGTACGTCAGTAAACTAGAGTACTTATACCTCCTATGTATTATGTAACCGGAAGCTCTTAAATTTTGTAGCTGATTGCAAACTGGAAATCACTGTGTCTGGTGTACTAAAAGTGGTGTTCAATTGAATGCTAAAAAAGTGTGATTTTGTTACATTCAGTAAATGGATTTACCCCATCTCTCTCAGCTTTCCCTATTTTCACAGAATGTCCAGATTATTGCCTCATAATCATGGTCTTTTCCTCATAAAATGTAATGGTTTTCTGGCAAATCACTGAAGATTAAAGCCACCACATACATTTGAGTTTCAGACTTCCTATCCTTCAGAAAATGCATGACAACACAAATCCTGTTATTCTAGCAACTTTTTAAGGTTATAAGAGCAAATATTTAAAATGTCTCCCTATTTTTGAGTATTTGCTTCCTCATTATTTTAGGCTTTGTCCAGATTTATTGTGCTAGAAAATTAAAAGGTATATTCCTCCCCCAGCATATAATGTAGACCACTTTGAAATGACTCATATGACTCATGATTCATGTGACTTTCCTCTTTTTATCATTCTTGAGAAGCTAATTCTTTATTTTTCAGTAAGTGCCGCTTGATTTCTTTATAACTTCAGAATATCTGCCTAAATACTTCATCCTAAAATTTTCAGTGTCTAAGTATTAGTTTCTCCTCAAGTGTTTGGCAGTGCTCTGTACAGACTCAGACACTTTGAGTGACATTTTTCGTGTAAAAGGCTTCAGTACTTAATATATCGAGCTCATATCCAGGCATGTCTAAAGGTAAGTTCCCTGTGCTTTCTCCTGTCAACCTGGTGAACTTAGGCATCCTGAGGCAATGCAGTAACTACCTCATGTACACAGACAACCCTCTCCTCTTACCTCCCAACACTATGACTTGTGAGAGATGCACATATATAGCCAAAATGGAAGCCAAGCACTCTCCAAGCAAGACTGGATTAGCCAGTCAAAAGGAGAAGGTTAACACCTTAACAACATCACATTCAACACATAGCCCTCCAGAACATACAGCACCACAACCCTAACATAGTAACACAAAACATACACCTACTTTTTTGGAGGGTCTCAATAAAAATCTGCCCAAACAACAGAGATCTCCAAGGCAGAAACGCAAACAACCACCACACCCCAGCACAAACCATGAGACACATAGCTCACATAAACAGTGTGCCACTCAACCAAATCTCATAAGGCAAAACAACTTACCCAATACACTAGTCATAGGTGACTCAGTAGTAAGGCACATTGATGTCCGACTCACTAGGTTGAATAAGGAGAAAGTTATGGTCAGCTGCCTGTTGGGTGCCAGGATCTGCCACATAAGGGGTTGGGAAGGTGGCCTAATGGTTAAGGTGTTTGCCTTACAAACACAAGGTGCAGGGTTTGAGTCTCACAAGGGATAATTGGCTAGGCTTAAAAAAATGGCTTGCAAGGGCAGTTAGCCCAGTACTAATCTATGAACCTATGAACTCAAGCACTTAGGTCACTCTACAACAGGTACAAATATGACTCTGTCATTGTCCATGTTGGTGTGAATGACCTGAGACGTACCTTATTGGACTACATGAAAAGAGACATAGAGGAGCTCTTGGATATTGTAGCTCAGGCAGGTATGACCCTAGCTTTGAGTAGCATCCTACCTTCACCCAGAATGATACCACAGTACAAGCAGAAAATGATTGACTTCAACAACTGGCTAAGTTTCTGGTGTCATTCTAAGGGGATCCAGTGTCTGTCTGCCTGGGATAACATTATCAACAGACCTCGATGCTTCGCCAGAGATGGCCTGCACCTGTCACCACAGGGATTCCAGATACTGGTCAAGGCTCTTGCCACCCCTATAGTGCCTTTTTAGGCAATGTTCTGAAGACAAAATTACCACCATAACAGCTACAAACAAATTAAATCTGAGGGTTATGCTACTCAACGATAGAAGTCTAAACCTCAAAATACACTCACTCGAAGCACTCCTTAAAATGGAGAACATCAACATCTGTGCAGTGACCGAGACCTTGTTCAAGATTCCGGAGAGCACCCCAGCACTACCAGGCTATAATTCATACCACACTTTTCGGCCCCTAAACCTGGACCAAAGCACTAAAGTCAGTGGTGTCTCCATATTCATAAAGGATATGCACACCTCCAGACTAGTAGCCCAATATAATGCATCAGAGATACTTCAGGAACAACTAACACTGGGTAAAACTGCAATCCAGGTTGTAGCCTGCTATAGATTCCCCACCATGTCCGAAGACTCACACTCCCACATTCCTAAACACACTGGAAAATATTAGGGTACAACTCAATACCCTTATACTGGGAGACTTTAACTACCCCTCCATTAACTGAGAAAATTACTCATGTACCAACACACTTGCTCAACATTTTCTGGAATTCATTAATTTCAATGCCCTGGACAACTCATTCTTACCCCCACCAGGGGTAGAAACATCCTTGACCTGTTCTTTACTAACATGGGCAACCGTTGCTCTACACCAATAATCAACTCCTCCTTGGTCAGATCTGACCACAAGTTAATCACCATGGATATCCACATCCCACTCTCACCCCCCCCCCAAAGGAAACCACCATAAAAAACTTCTCCAAAGCCAATTTTGGGCTTCTAAAAACAGAGGTGGCTAACTTAACCACACCCATGCAAATGGAAAATAGGTGCATGACTGCTGAATCATACACCAATGCACTGTATGAGCACATACACAAGTGCATGGAATGGGCCATACCAAACAGAACCAAGATGCTCTCCTCCAAAAAAAAGGAATCCAATCTGGTGGTCCCCCACCATAAACAAACTCTACAACAGAAGGAAAAAACTGTTGCAGAAAAGGGTAAAGTCCCAAGACTAGAAAAACTCCTTTGTTAGCCTCAGCAAAAAACTGAGATCCATCATCAAATCCTCTAAAGCTAGCTATGAAAACAAAATTGCTGCAGATTCTAAAGACAACCACAAGGCATTCTATAGTTATGTCAAGAATCTACATCTGAGTTACAGCACAATGGCAATACATATACAGAAACAAATGATATTGACAACATATTGGCCGACAGGTTCAGTGCGAACTTTACCCCCCTTTCACCCCCCTAAAGGGCCTATCACAATACCTGAGGAATGCCAAGTCCCTATTATCATGGCTACACAGGTAAAAAATGCACTGTCCAAAGCCAAGAATACAGCTTCTATGGGACCTGATAATATCCCTGGCTGTGTTCTACATGAATTACAAAGTGAACTGGCACCACACCCGAGTACCCTGTTCAATCACAGCCTCATTTCAGGCTTTGTTCCTACTGAATGGCACACTGCTACGGTCATCCCACTCCACAAAGAAGTAGTGACTACAGACCCTGGGAACTACCGCCCCATTACCCTGATGAGTCTGATATTGAAGGCTATGGAGCACATCATCATGGACCTTATAAATAAGGACATAGGGAATCTCCAAACACTGGACCCCATGCAGTTTGGGTTTGTGAAAGGTAGATCATACCTGCTCAACCTGATAGACTTCTTTGAGTCTGTCACCAGAGCTGTGGATGAGGGCAAGGTAGTTAATACAGCCTAACTAGATCTTGCCAAGGCCTTCGACACCATCCCTCACTCAGGAATCGTAGGTAGACTCACTAAACTAGGCATAAACCCCTATGTCATAAGATGGGTTGCCAACAGACTCCAAATCTGACTACTGACCAGTTACAAATTGTGTCCCACAGGGATAGGTCCTTAGGTCCTCTCCTGTTTGTCATCTACTTCTCTGGATTTCAAACCAGCACAAAGGGACTCTGGCTGACCAAGTTTGCAGATGATTGCAAACTGGGAGCCATTATTGATTCTCCAACTAATGTAGACATTCTACAAAAAGGCCTCACTGACACCAGTGACTGGTGCCAAAACCATGGCCGTAAGCTCAATGCCAAAAAGTGCATTGTCATTCCCTTTGGGAAAAATTTGGTGCCTATGAACTACCACATAGGAGGTAGTCCACTAAACACCGAAGATGTGATAAGAGACCTGGGTACACAGGTTGACAGCAACCTCTCTTTTGATAACCACATTGCCACTGTAGTCAGAAAGTCCTTCTATGTGGCACATCTCATTACAAAAGGTTTCTCATCCAGGAAGAAAGAGGTCATAATCCATCTCTACTCGTCCCTCATTAGACCTATTTTAGAATACAATGCCCCATTTGGTATGTATCTCACTAGACACCTACAACAACTGGAAAGGCCACAAATATACCTCACTAAGAGGATCTTAGGTCTTAGACACATGCCCTATATGGACAGACTCAAAAAACTCCAGCTATACTCTGTCTCTTATCACCAACTTAGTGGTGACCTGTGCTTCACCTACAAAGCCATGTCTGACCCAGAGCTGCTAGATATGCTACACCTAAAGAAATCCCAATACCTCTGTGCTACACGCTCCAGGGACCTAAACCTCATTACCACAATAAACAGAACATGCTGGAGGAACAGGTTGCTAATCCAGAGACTTCCCATACTCTGGAACAAACTTCCCATTCACATCAAGCAGAGCACTTCACTGGCCCTCTTTTAAGAGAAATCTTGACAAGTGGATGGGCAATAGGAAGTTCACCCTGGGGATCACTTCAGTGGCCTTGCTTGACAGGGGCACTGGGAACTAACTTTGGGCGGCATAATACCAGGGAGTCTTCTTGGGCTAGGCTTATATAGGCTCCAGGGCTGTTATCCTAGTACACACCTATGAACCTATGAACCTATGATTATACTGTTAAAGACCCTGGAACATGGGTTGATAACTCCCTCTCTTTTCATCATCATGTTTTGATATTTTGTACAATTATTCCATGGTAAATGCAAAGTTTACTTTCCAGGTAAACAAATATAAAATAAGTAAATGTAACAACAGCAGTCATAAAGTCATTCTACTTAGCACAGCTAGTTGCCAAAGAACATTGTCCTGATCTAAAGAGGTCATATCTCCTTATACCCAGTACTGCTTAGGCCAATTATTGAATGCAATGTCACCATTGAGATATACTTCAGTAGATGCATCAGACAGCTACAGAGATCCCAGAAGATCACTGGTTTAAAAAGCCTGTACTGCTAGAAAAGCCTGGAAGCACTGTATCTTAATTCATTTCTGAGGAAGATCAATATCTTGTCTTCCATGGCATTAGGGTCCCAGTTCTCTTGTATCTCCTGTATCTCTTGTATCCCATCAAATCAAATAGTCCCACAAATACCACAACCAGGCATCTAAATTTTTATTAGCAAATAAGTGAAACTCAAATGGCAAGATCGTTTCATTAGGCAGTACGTTTTCTACCTGTGAAATAGATCCCCACTGCAAATCAAACAGTGTGCTATATTATCTTCCTTCAGAAGGGGACTGGATCATCATACGGGTATTGAGGAAGGAGAAACACTCTACAGCTGGGTATTGGTAAGGTGTAAACAGGCACAAGACACAGTTGCCTTACATTTCCTATTATATCTTTGGTTCTTATGATTAATAATATAGACCAGTTGTACACAAAGTAAAACAGGGGCTCACAGTGGAGTAATACATAGGTCGAGCTCCACTTTTCAGCCTCAGACATGTACTTTAAACTTTCTTATGCAATGAGCTACAGTTTTGCCTCTAGCAATTGCAATCCATAATTAAGTTGTAGTAATTTCCAAGGCCTTAGACTGTTCTAATGATAATTCTCAACCTCTTAGCACAGAAATTATGGACAAAGCCAAAAATAATGAGGGGACAAAGGCCCAAAAGTATTGCTCTTGTAAACATAGAAAGTTGCTAGGTTTTGCATCGTATGTGTTTTCTGAAGGGTATGAATCCCGTGATGGTAATGTCTATCGTTATTTATTAACATCTAACTTCAATAATTTCCCGGTAAACCTCATGTCATGCAGACCAAAAATATAAGGCAAAAATATGGACATTCTGCGAAAATATGGACAGTTGAGAGGTACGGCTCTAATTCAGTATGACTAGCTTTTTAAATTTGGAAGAAGACATTCAGACAGAAAGAATATGCAAAATCCTGTTATGGCTACAGCAGTTATCATTGCTGAAATAGGGCTGAAGTCTCTA
The DNA here is from genome assembly GCF_019279795.1 of Protopterus annectens. NCBI lineage: Eukaryota > Metazoa > Chordata > Ceratodontiformes > Protopteridae > Protopterus > Protopterus annectens. The sequence continues at coordinate 847,907,817 of NC_056745.1, forward strand.
TTTTTTTTTAACTTGGTCTCTTCTCATATTACAAGAAGGCAGGACACAGGACAGAGAATGGTAGAAGCTTGCCCCTTGTATGGAAAGACTGTATTACATATCAAGCACCTCTGATTAAATGAACAGAAAAACTGTATATTTGCTGGGGGTTTCATTTATTTTATGACTCAAGTTGAAGTTGTATGCCTTTAAATGCCATGTTTCTTTACTTCCCAACTTTCAGATGTTCTTGATATGTTGGTTAACAAGTGCAAGATTCATGTAATTGTCATTGCAAACACTACCTTCCCTTGATATAAATCAAATTGGAATTTTTGAAATGATTACTAAGTAAAATGGTCCTTATTAATCTTATATAATGTATATATATATATATATATATATATATATATATATATATATATATATATGCACACACATCCCAACTTACTTGATAATACTAAATCAGGAGGTAGAAGTTCAAATGAATGATTGCCATAGAATATCCTTATTAAAACTGCTGAAATTGTGGTATTATTTGAAACCTGCATTGCTTCCATTAATTTTAATAAAGTGTATCTGTGTTCTGTAGTATGTTTTAAAGAACTCTAAGAAGGTTTTATTGTACAAATTTCCCCCAAGAAACAGTTCTCTTATGCCCCTCTGTTAAACTGTGTAACTATTTCACTATTATGATTTGTATTTTTGCATCTGTCTGTAACATGTTCCAAAATCCTGTCCTTCCTAGTTTAATATTTTTTCCCATTACAGCATAATTTGCATGATCAAGTAATGTTATACAACAGAAATGAAGAATTGCAATTAAAAAAAAGTTCCATTTCAACAGGCATCTCATTGGTTATCCAGTATTTGTGTGGCAAAATATATTTACAAGATATGCAATGGGGCCAGAGAGCAAAGAACTGTTCACTGTCCCCATTGCATATCTTGTAAATATATTATTCTAGCCACAGTGTTGGTATAATAACCAGGTAAAAGTCAGTAACTCACAATTATGCCTACTGAATATGACACTGTGGAAGCTGTCAAGATTTTAATTCATTCTGAATCCAGTGACAGCACCTTCAGACTTGCTTTTATTTCCATTACTTCTTTGGCTATATATGTATATTGAATGATTTGCTTGTGCAAGCTTCACTTACCATTTCCAGCTTCATTATTCTTAATAATGTAACTCTATTTTTCTGTTATTCAGAACAGAAAACTGCATAATCTTTGTATTTTTGCCAGGTGTTTCAGTGATATGTGTAATATTAGAGGCTTTTTGTCTAAGTTGTCTCCTGTTCATGAATGATTAGATGCCGTGGGTGTGTCACAAGCTTTCATTATGCAAACTCCTTTACTTAAGGTATAACTGAAAGAAACAAATGTGTATTTGCAAAGTTCAGGAAATCACGAGACAATATCAGATAATCTTCAACAGGTGAAGGTGCCTGCATAAATATTCTTAGGTGCATAGATATGTACCTTTGCTGGACCTACAAATGTGACAGCTGATTTTACCATTCACTTCCCAAAGGGTCCCCTGAGCCTGCAGAATTATTTTGTGATATATTTACATAATTTCAGAACAAAATATTGGAAAAGACCTCAAGTCCAATGACATTTCTTTTCAATTTTTAAGTGCTTTACTTATCTAGTCTTCTTTAAAGGAGTGCCTTAAAATAAAATGAATCAACAGACCCAGGAAATTACATACCCATAAGCTTGGCTGGTCCTATATGCAAGGTCATAGAAAGAATAATCATGGACCTGATAAATAATGACAGAGGAAACCTCCAAACACTGGACTCAAACCAGTTCACCTTTGTCAAGGGCAGGTCACGCCTGCTCAGTCTGGTGGACTTCTCTGAGAAAGTCACTAGGGCCATGAATGAGGATACAACAGTACATACTGCCTACCTTCACCTGGCTAAGGCATTTGACACAATTTCCCATTCAGGTATTATTGATGAATTCCTAAAACTGGGCATAAATCCTTAGGTCACTACATGTATAGGCAGATGGCTCATGGATAGGACATGTGTTGTTAGAATGGCTTACTCAAGATCCAGTAAGAGGCTACTTACTAGTTTTGTGCCATAAGACTCAGTGCTGGGGCCACTCTTGATTGGAATATACATCTCTGACATCAAGGCTAATCTAGAAGCTGACCTTTGGCTGACTAAGTCTGCTGACAACTGCAAGTGGGAGGCAATCACTGAATCCCCCAACTATGTTAATATCCTTCAGAAGGGTCTGACTCAGACAAATGATTGGTGCCAGAGCCATGGCCTTAACTAAATGAAAAAAAATGCATACTCATACCCTTTGGGAAGACAAATGTCCATGCAAATTACAACATTGCCTCAAAGAGTATTCTCAGGGTTGAGAGATCTAGGTATGCAGATAATAAATAGCAGCGTTAACTTTGACTGCCATGTGTCTACAGTGGTGAGAAAGTCCTTCTGTGTGGCACAGCTTATATGTAAAGGCATGGCATCCAAATCCAAGGAAATTACAGTCTCGCTATACTCACCCCCCTCTGCTGACCAATGTTCGAATACAGTGCACCTTTGGGCATGTACTTGACTAGGTACTTGCAAAAGCTGGAGTGGCCTCAGAGGTTCCTTAAAAATGAGGATGTAAACATGTTCTATGCAGATAAATTAAAGACCTTTCCATTTACTCTGTCTCCTATCTACTATTAAGGGGTAATCTATGACTAATCTATAAGCCACTGACAAATCCGCAAGACAAACTGCACAAGGGTCACACAATTTAGGGATCTAAATTTGGTCTGTGACACAAACAAAACATGCTGGAGAGACACATGTGTGTCTCAGAGATTACTGCTTCTCTGGAACAAGCTTCCTTTTTACTTAAGGCAGATCCCTTCCCTGACCATCTTCAAATGCAGTTTGGACTAATAGCTGGAGAATCATAAATTCTCTCCTGGGATGGTGTCCTTGTCCCTTATGGACAGGGGTGGTCTGTAAAATGCCCAAAGGCACAGACACAAGCCTAAGCCATCCCCTAGTACTTATGGGATCAAAAATTGGGTAAAATCCAGGAAATAATGGCTAGGCTTGTAAGGGCTCTTAAGCCATTAACCTAGTAATATCTTATGAACTTATGAATCTATGAAAGAACATTGTATCCATTGTTGATATAGACACCTTTAGAATGGATGATTTCTCTTACTGAGAATCACCTTATCTCACCACCTGTGAGGAGGATTTTAAGTACTTTCTGCTTCATTAGCAAATATATTTAATATGCCCTTCATTAGTTGTCTCTTTGTAATTCTGACTTAACTACACAGTTTCCAAATCAGAGAGAAATATTCCTGCCAAACCAATGGACTCACCAACATAGCAAAATTCTTCTAATGCCAAACTGAAGTTACTACTGCTCAGTGCTAGGAATCGTAACAGGAAACTGGACTCCCTGGCAACTCTCGTCACCCTGAAGAATGCTGATGTCTGTGCAGTTACAGATACAGTTCAAGGCTGTGGAGAGCACAGCAGTAGTGCAAGCCTACATTTCCTATCACACATTCAGACTACCCTCTGCTGGTGTGAAAAACAAAAGCAGAAGGTGTTTCCATTTACATAAAAAACAATCACACCTCAAAATTACTTATCCAGATGACCATGAGTTAAATTCCAATTAAATCACCACTAGCTACAGGTCTCCAACCATGAACCATGAAAACCACTTTGGACAACTGAAGTTACTGGAATCACTTAACATTCAGCCCAACTCACTACTCACGGGAAACTTTCATGACCACTAATATGCCGATTCAGATATTCCTAGACTTTGTCAATGCAAATGGTCTTGAACAACTGGTCTGCCCTCCCACTAGGGTCACAAATATCTTTGACATAGTACTCACAAACATGGGGGAGTGTTGCACCCTACTCCCAATATAATGTCCTCATTAGTAAGATCAGATCATAAATTGGTCTCCGTTTGAAATAAATGTAATGGGAGAACCCCCATCAAGTCCTAAAACCCTAAAGAATATTTCCAAGGCAAATTACCTTGTATTAAGTGATAGCGTAGGTAATTTTAAAACTCCTCCTAACCTCAAAAACATGGAGGACTGTGTAGAAGTATACACACAAATGCCAAGTACAACCACTTAAACAACTGCATAGAAGGGGTAGCACCTGATCAAACTAAACTAAGGTCCAACTGGATAAACAAGTCACCCTGGTGGACCCCCTGGCATAAATAAGAGTATGCAACAGAAAGAATACATTTCCGTCCAGAAGAAAGAGGGACGGTGCACAACAGAGAAAAAAAAAAAACTCATTAGTCTTAACAAACAAATTAAGGAACTAGTCAAATTTTCAAAAGGTAAATACCCTCACAATTCAAGGATAACCACAAAGAATTTCTTTAGTTATGTCAGAAATCTTGAGGAAAACTCTGAACAATGTGCTGAGTTGACTGTAGATGGCACTACCAATAAACAGAAGAAATGGCAAACCTGTTGGCTAATAAATTCAACTGAAATATCACCCCCCTCTTCATCTCTGGTCACTCCCCATAAAATCCCCCCCCCACCTTTCCTTTGCCTGTTATCACAAAAGAACACATTGTCACTAGAAACATATTATCACAGGGCCCTGACGGAATGTCAGGGTGCCTATTAAATAGCTTGAAACATGACCTAGCAGACCCACGCAGATCCCTGTTTAACCACTGTCTCCAGACAGGCTTTGTTCCAGCAGAGTGGAAAACAGCAAAAGTCATTCCTCTGCACAAGGGTTGACCATCAGTGGACCTAGGGAGACTACTGACCCACAAGTCTGACTAGCCTCACATGCAAGGCTATGGAGAGGGTAATAATGGACCTGATTAACAATTATATAGGACATTTCCAAGCTCTAGATCTGCCCCAGTTTGGCTTTGTCAAGGGCAGGTCCTGGCTGCTCATCTCCTGGTTTTCTTTGAAAAGGTCACCAAGGCCATGGATGAGGCTAAGTCAGTGCGTACTGCCTACCTTGATCTGGCCAGGACATTTGTCACAATATCCCACTCAGGTATTATAGATAATCTCACAAAATTGGGCATAAACCTCTGCATTACCAGATGGATAGCCAAATGGTTCAGAGATGAGACACATGTTATTAGCGTGGGGGAATCCCCATCCAGCAAGAGGCAAGTCACCAGTGGCATACCACAAGCCTCAGTGCTAGGCCTCCTCCTGTTTGTGATGTAATTTTCAGATGTCAAGGCAAATGTGGATGACCTTTGGCTAACCAAGCTTGCTGATGATTGCAAGTTGAGAGCAATCATTGACAACTCAAACTGTATAGATATCCTTCAGATAGGACTGATGTAGACTAATGATTGGGGTCAGAGCCACAGCCTTAAACAAAATGTGAAGAAGTGCATAATAATACCCTTTGGTAAATCAAATACCCCTGCAAATTACAACATTAATAGCACCCCACCCCCCGTAATGGACCCGGTGGCAAGAAATCTGGATAGTCAGGTAGATAGTAATTGGAACTCTGGTCACCATGTGTCCATGGAGGTGAGGAATTCCTTCTATGAGACTCAGCTTATAAGTAAGGGCATGGCATCAGGATTTATGGATGTCATTGTACCACTGTACTCGGCCCTCATAAGACCAATAATTGAGCACAATTCACCTGCCGCCAGGTACATACAACAGTTGGAACATCTTCAGAGGTTTCTCACCAAAAAATACAGGATATGACCAACATGTCATATGCAGACAGATAAAAATCCCTACCACTGTATTCAGTTTCATACAAATTACTAAGGGGTAATCTATGCCTGACCTAGAAGACAGAATCTGACCCAGCCCTGATTAAAATGTTGCATATTCGCAAAAGGAACTACGTGAGGGTTACCCACTCCAAGGATCTAAACTTGATATCTGACATGAATAAACCATGCTGGAGAGAGAGATATGTGTCCCAGAGATTGCCCCTCTTCTGGAATATGCTTCCTCTTCATGTGAAACAGTACCCTTCCTTGAGCAAATTCAAATCAAGTCTGGTACAATGGATGGGAAATTGCAAATTCGCTCCTTATGGACAGAAGCAGCCTGTAAAAATTGTCAAAACCCCACTTAAGAAAATTTATCTTTCCTCTAGGGATAGAAAATTGGTTAAGATCTGGCTAAAACGGGCCAGGCTTGTAGGGGCCCTTGAGCCATTAGCCTAGTATTCTCCAACGAATCTGTGAAAAACAAAAACAATCAGACAGTACTAGTCACCCTAGTATTACTTATACTCCCAGTAAACAAATGTAAAATAAGTAAATAAAATTACTGAGTTACATAAGAAAACAGTGCAGTCATTCTATTCCTAAGTAAGTTATCGTCTGGTCTTTTGCGAGTTGGTCTCACAATGGGGCCATCCAAGAGCTAACCTAGGGTGTGTTACTGCTTTTATTCTTCATTAATAACATTATTTAAGATGGTACAGATCATATTGTCTCCGTTACAAGCAGACACTCCTTTCTGCTGTTATTTTTTATCCCAGCAGCTGAGTATCATCTGTCTGTTATACCCACCTTAGCCTTCATATTGCTCATCCCAGCCCACATCCTGGGCTGTTGAAGATATCAGAGGCCCTAGTGCAGTGTCATACTGCTACTGGGAAATCCTTCATAAATTCATAATCTCTTAGCCTTCCAACAGTCTTAGAAGATCCACAATCACTGCCTTGAGGAAATGCATGTCTGTTTTAATGCATACTGCTACTGGGGAATCTTTCTTAACTTCTTAGCCCTCCAACAGCCTCAGAAGCTCCGAAGTCACTGTCCTCAGGAAGTGCATGTCTGTTTTAATGCATGCACAACCTTCTGTCTAAGTGGTCCACTGGTTATATGGCATAGAGTTTATCAGGCTGAAACATTGCTTATTACAATGTGGCCAGGTTGCCTCCTGCTCCCAGAATGGGCAATGTTGGCCATTTACTCCCATCCTACCATGTCCTTTCCATCCAAAGCCTAGGTTACTGACACTTGTCTTCTAAAGTGCAATAAGGGCTTTATCACTCTGCATTATAAAGTAATTTAGGTCAAGTTCATTTTTACTCGGTATCTGCAAAATATTGCATGTCAGGTAACTGGAAATGCTTACTGTAATGTTTTGTGGTGCACAAAGTGTTATTTACCTAAAATTTCAGTGGATGTAAAAAACATAAATGTATCTAGTTACACAATAAGTTAGCTATTGATAATACAAGTAGGGCATATACCCATATGGTTTATGATTCAACCAGAATTGTGCATATTTAGGTTTGTAGCATTTTGTCTGTTTTGGATTGTTGTTTTTTGTATTTTAACCTACTTCATACTAAATATCATACATCTAAAATTATATACTTGACACTAAACTGATATACCCGTCTTAAAATTATGTTATACATATTCACCTTGTTCATGTTTATATAATGCTTTCTTCACAGTACTAAGCGCTGTGTTCTTTTATCCTACCGTTAACCATTAACGCTAAATATTAACATTGTTTCAGCACTATTATGCATGATAGTCACACAAAGATTAAGACATGAATACAAGATGAAATTATTTATCAAAGCAAGTACATAATTGATATATCCATAGTTGGAGGAGGCTGAAAAAGAGATAAAATGCTTTGGTAAATTGCATTTAAGGATTGCAGAAGTGTTTAAGGAGACCTCTAAAGCTATTATGTTTTCTTCTGACACTTTGCATATTTCATACTTAAAATATGTGGGCTGCCTAGACTTAAGTTAATGTAATTTCTTGAGAAGCTTTTTTCAAATTCCATGGTAATATTGCAATATTAATGATTTATGAGGAGAAAGATATTAGTCACACATATTTTAAGATTTGCAACTTGAATTCCCTTACTGTTTTACAGAAAAATAATTCTGCATCTGTAAATATTAAATATTTTTTGACATTTGAAACGAAAAACAATATAAGCACTACTGAAAATGTTTCATCTTTTACAGAAGCCACACATATGGAATAAATGTTAAACTGAAATCTTTTTGTCTTGTAATGCCTGTTCTTGGAAGATGATTAGTGATATATATAATTCAATTAAGCTTAAGATTTCTATATGTTTGTACCTTAGGACACAGTACTGGGTTGTCAGACATCCTCATGTCATTAAAGTTTTTTGAAAGTATGCCTGAGAAGACCACAGAATGTTATTATTATTGATCTGAAATAGAAAAATATATAGTTTCATTATAAATACATCTGTGTCTGTGGTCTGATTAGCATAGGACTCCCCCATGTAAAATAGCATTATATTTCTTCTTGTGAAACAATCCAATTGAGATGGCCTTTATAATTTTCTTTACATTATATAGGGAGAGAAAATCAGCTAAATTTAAAATCTGGAATGTTAGTTTACTATATATGTATATCTTCCATCACAATATGTTGTTCTGATCATTTACATTGATTAGCTATAGCTTGGTCACAACAAGCAAGCTTTGTTGCTCATTTAGGCAGCTTCCACTATGAGTGAGTGAAAGTGAATATACCAAGAACTGGAATCCCCATACTGCATTTGCTGAAAAAAACTCTGCTAGGAAACACTTTTTAAGTGCTCACACTTCCTAAACTTATATATACCAACTCCACAGTCTCACCACCTTAAAGAAAAGGGGAATTCCTCCCAAAAGGACATCACTGCTGGTACAACTTGCCAACAGTGATTTCCTCTGCAGGAACTTCATTCGGCAATGGGTTGATCCTCAGGCAATTGAAGCTCTAGCATTCAATCCCTGTCTGCCACTAGGTTACCTTTGTTGGCCTTATAGAATTCCAAGCTTTTTTTTCTTTTTCCTTTTTAGACAGTCAATGGGTATGAGTGCCATAGAACTGCTAAGCTTGCATAAACCTCTACCATTTCATTCTTTGTCAGGCTTCCTGTCTTGATAATATTCATATGGGTAAGGCTTAGCTATATAAAGTGCTCTGAAAAAAAAAATAAAAACTGTTATAATTTAACCCTCATACTGAAAAAACATTCACTTTTTATAAAACAGTAATTCTACCATACAAGTAATAAGGATATTGATTACCAATCTTTATTGTGCTGTGTTATCGAATGCATATGCATTAGTAGGGGAAAAACTTAAGTAAAATGGTACTTTACATACAGTTACTGAATAAGTAGTTCTGAATACTCCCTAAAATTTAGAAATATTCTCACTTTTTATGTAAATTACCTACTATATGGAGAAAGACCACATCATTGGCTCATTAGTATATGTTTGAATCACACTTTTTTAAAAGTAACTATGTCAGACCTGTGTTGGTGGTGATGCTTACCCTGATAGCCCATATATCATGTTGGCAAAAGCACCCCTTCTACACTTGCATAAAATTTGTGTTTTTTCTGGCAACTCACTGAAACTTGAAGTCACTAAATAATGACACACATTTGAGTTTCAGAGTTGATATCCTTAGGAAAATGCATGCTAATGCAAAACCTATAGTTTAGAAGAGGACTATTTAAAATCTGTCCCTATTTTTGGGCTTTTTTCACTCCATTAACTTATACTTTGTCAAGGTTTCTTGCTCTAAGAGACTGAAAGGTATGATACACTTGTGCTGACATACAGACACAATGACACAGACAGACACACACACTCCCAGTTATTCACACACACACACACACACACACACACACACACACACACACACACACACACACACACACACGCACACACACACACACACTCTCTTGATTACCTATAAGATACATCTAGTGTGACTACCCAGACAGATACGCATATACTCACATGCACATATGCAAATTCGTTTGATTTCAGTTATGCCCCCAGCAGAAAAGTGCACACATTTCCAGACGCATATACATACTATCAACTCCCTCCCATCTCTCAAATATACAGATTTTTGCAGAATGTCCAGATATTTGCCTCATATTTTTGGTCCATTTTTCATAGAATTGTGTTTTTTGGCAAATCAGTGGGAAATCATTAAAGACTGAAGTCAGAAAACAGTGAAAGACCTTTTAGTTTCAGACTTTATACCCTTCAGAAAATTCATGCTAATGGAAAACCTGTTAGCTATCAACTTTTTAAGTTTGCAAGAGCAGTATTTAAAAATTTTCACTATTTTTGGACCTTTGTTCCCCCATCATTTGTGGTTTACTCCAGATTTGTTGCACTAAGAGGTTGAGAGGTATGCCCCTCCACACACACCTTTGCTGAACTTACTTGCACTATGATGGCTTTAATTGTAGTGAATGGGTGACCTCCATTTTTTTACTATGTTAACTTATTTCTCCACCCATAGAAATGTATGCAGCCAATGACTGCTCATTAGAATAAATCAGGAGAAGCAGTCATTTGTGGGTAGTACACAAGGCTAATTAACATGATATGCCCTCCTGGGTTAACTCATTACAAAATGGATCATCCAGTGGGATAACCATCCACCCTGCTATTCTCGCTAATGGGAAACGTTAACAACACGACACTCTATGAACTGGAGAAGGTGACCATTAAAGAAAAAACTCTAATTTTAAAGCTTCCTGTTGGCAACAATGCTTTTCTGAATCCTAGGAAGGAACTCTTTTAATTCTTTATATGTATGTTCAATAACATTTGTAGTTCTACCACACCCTGGGAAAGGTAATCTTCTGTTCCTTTTTAGGGTCTTGAATGTGCTATAAAATTTCAGGGCCCCTTAAAGAATGGGATGTCATATGGCCTGTAAGTCTGCACCCTAAAGTGTCCTCACATTTTGTGCAGTTATGGAAAATAACAAATGCAATGCTGGATCACTTAAGATATTACAGTTATTATAACTGTATAGTATATTATATATTATAACTGTATAACATTAGACAACCTCGACAGAGTGCTGCTCGCTATATTTTTATCTGACTGCATAACTGTCTTGAGGTTTCTTCTAACAGATTTTTTCCAATTGGCTAAGTATCTGCATATATTAATAGTTGGTTCAAGACATTTTCCTGCATACAGAAGCTGTTTGCTCAGTTTGTTTTTTGCAGTCTTTGTAATATACCTTTACCATCTCAAAGTGTTTACTCCTCTCTGTACTCTTCTTTTCTAGACATAACACCACTCTTAAGTATTCAACTGCGGTACCAGCCTTATCATTCTTATAAGAAAAGCGCAGTCCGGGTCTGAACTGTCTGCAAACAGCTACAGTTAACTTTGAGTATGTGTCTACCTGTTTCAGCCAATATTCATTTTCCCCTGGAGAGCACTCTGCTTTGGCTTGTAAGCAGCCCCTCCCCCCCACACACACACACACTCATCTTCCACTTTCTCTCTTATTCCCTTCTGTTAGCAGATAGTATCCATAATTTGATCAATACTGTGTGTTTGTTAATTTAAACTGAGACCACAGTGGCCTTCTGATACAAGGTTATCCTGTTTTTCCACCTGAAAATAGTTAAGAAATGACTTACAGTTTCAGAGCAGTTCTTGGTCAATTGTGATTGTTTCTCAAACACTAACTTGTCTTTGCTTTGGCTCATTAGCAGCAGTATAAAGAACTGCCTGCTCACATCTTTGTTCTCCCCTCCCCCTTGCCTGTTTATTACCTTAAGACAATCCCAAAGTTAATAAATATTACCTGTGGCAGGCACCATTTTTTAAAACTACAATCACCCTTGTCACTATTATATGTTCATTCATCAATTAACTCTGTTACCTGATTGTTTCCAGCCCCCTCATAAGAGCAACTAACAGGGTCTCTACCCGCTACGCTCCCCGCCCTGCCCCAAATTCCCTACCACCCCCAGTGGCCCCACCTTTATTACACTCACAAACCCCTCCCATCTTTCCAGTAGCCAATCACAGCGCTAACCCAAGACTACCTCCTCCATCTTCCCACTACTATCACACCTCCTCAACTAACATGTACAAGCATACCTTACCTATGCTCACGGCATGCACTCTCCTTGCATATCTTACATCCTACCAAAGCTCTATCATTCCCGCACTCAACCACTACCACTGTACTACTACTCACACCACCACTCATGTCTCACCCTCACTCAGCTCCCCTCCCACCAACTCAAGAACCATCCCTATGCACCCCCACATATTCTACCAACTATATTACTCAAACATAAAGCATCCCTACAACTTAACATAGTAACCCTCCCACCATACCTATTACCCAAAGAGCACAATCATAAAGTTTCCCTTATAAACAAACACATTCAAAAACTGAGAAAACTAATAACCTCATGCATATCAAAACTAGCCCTAAGTGGAGATATCCACCCCAACCCTGGCCCTACCATCTCCAACCCCAGTCCTCATAATCAGAGCAGAAACCACAACTTCTCCCGTATTACAGGCAATAGAAAGCCAAATGACTTCCTTCTACTAAGCCTAAATATTAGAAGTATATCCAACAAAGTCCATGAACTCCATGCCACCATAGACTTGTACTCCCCAGATATAGTCATCCTGACAGAAACCTGGCTAAAACCTCACATTACCAGTGAGCAAATACTCCCTACAGGTTATGGCATACTAAGAGTAGACCGGCTAAACAAGAAAGGAGGCGGTGTAGCTATAATATTTAAACAGCATCTAAACATCCAGATCTTAAAATCGTCAGCTCCACAAATAGGCAATGAAGAAATAATATATACCAACCTCAAAATAAACCAAAACAAAACCATCAACATAATTGGATGCTACTTCCCACCTGGCCAAAATATCCTTCCACTAGAAAACCTCCTCAGCTGGTCTATCCACCATCTCCCCCAAGAAACTATCATTTTAGGTGATTTCAATATTGACTGGCAATCCTGTTCTGGCAACCATCCAACCCATCATGTAAACCTTCATGGCTTCACCCAACTAGTCCATTCAACAACCAGGATAAATAAAAATTCCAGCAAGCACACTACCCTGGATTGGATACTAGTCAGTAGAAGCCCCCAGTCATATATATCAGGCTGCTTATCAGATAACCTCAGTGATCACTCCCTAACATTCCTACTGAAAAAAATACATATACCAAGCTAAACCTGTCGTCTACCATCAGATACATAAAAAAATAAACTTTAACCCACTCACATTCATCTCATTCCTCAAAGAATGTAACTGGCATCCTCTACAGTACCTCAGTCTTGATGACGCAGTTGCATTTTTTAATACTACCTTCCTGAGCATCCTTAATTACCATGCCCCCATAAGACTTTCCAGAATCAAAGCACAACCCTCCGCATGGCTACAGAAAATCACTAAGTCATAAATAAAAAACAGGGATAAAGCCTGGAAGCACTGGCGCAAAACCAAGACCCCCTCAACTAGACAGAAATTCCTAGAACTATGCAATAGAGTCAAAAAGCTAATAAAACAGGACAAATTCCAATACTACCAGTCTGCCCTAGACTCCTCCGAACACAGCCCCAAACAATTCTGGTCCTCCATAATCTCCATCCTCCACCCAGGTAAAGTCAGTACCCCTCCTCCTAACACCCCTCACTCCTCAGAAAATATTGCTACCTTATTCAACACACACTTCACACAAACCATACTATCACTAGCTAAACACACAACCCCCTCCCCTCCAACCCGCACCTTCAACTACTAATCTCCCCACTGCCTTCTCTTTTTCTCCTGTACCTACCTCCAACATAAAAAACTCTTAACTAAACTTAAACCCACCAAATTAGCAGCAGACAACCTCCCAAGTGAATACCTACAAATCACAGCTGATGCTCTGGCCTACCCAGTATCCATCTTGATTAACCGATCTCTGTCAGAAAGTTATGTTACCACACTGTGGAAAGTATCACATATAATTCCCCTCCACAATGGCGGACCCTCCACAGAACTAACCAATTACCACCCCATAGCTATTCTCTCTCCACTCTCCAAAATACTGGAGAGATGTATACACTCTCAGGTATCAGACTACCTCCTTAATAACAACCTCCTTTCCAATACTCAGCAAAGTTTCTGACCAAACTATAGCACCACCACTGCCTTACTCTCCTTTACTAACATTATCCTTCAGTATAAAAACAATGGCTATCTCTCCTCTGCTACTTTCCTAGACCTATCTAAAGCATTTGACATGGTCCCACACAAACAACTTATCTCTGTCCTCAATAACCTATTGTTCTCACAATCAGTCACCAACTGGTTTCAGAGTTACCTGTCTGACCACCAACAATCCGTTGTATGACATATCTCCCCAACTACCTGTCTCCATAGGGGTTCCCCAAGGATCCATCCTTGGACCGCTACTCTTCTCTGTTTTCACAAATAATCTAGCTTCTGCCACCACACATGGCACACTCATACAATACGTAGATGACTCGACCATCATTTGCTCAGCCCAGTCCCTACCCAAACTGCAAAAGTCACACAGGAAGGCTTTTCCTCTGTTGAAACTTGGTTATCCGATGCCCAGTTAATACTTAACCCAAATAAAACTAAACTACTCATCTTCCAACCCACCAAACATACTCAAAACAACTCTCACTTTAACATCACAGCAAAAGACAACACCACTATATACCCAACTGAACACACCAAATTGCTAGGTGTGGAAATAGACAATAAACGAAAATTTGACATTCACATATCCATGACCATAAAAAAAGTCCAGAAAAAACTAGGAGCATTATACAGAAATAAGCATCTTCTCACCAAGCAGCAAAGATTTCAATAGCAAATTCCCACCTTATCTCCACCCTACTTTATGCCTCTCCAATGTTTACCAACCTAAGGCAATGTGATCTAAACAAGCTAGAGACCTGCTAGAACAAAATTGCCAAATTCGCCACAGGGGCATCCTACCATAGTCACCACTGTCTCTCACTTGCTGAACTGGGCTGGTTTGAACTCCCTCACCTCCTTCAATGGTATTAACTCTCACTCGCCCACAAACTAGTAAACCATCAACTAAATGTCCCATCCCTCCAGAATCTACTCCAAGCCTATCGCACCACCAGACCACTAAGATCCAGCAACAAAAATCACTTGCAGATCACTAAAGCCAATAACTCTGCTGGTGAAGCACTATTCTCTTGCACCATAGCCAAATTATGGAACTCCCTCCCACCCACAATTACCTCCATACCATCATGCACCCACTTCAAAACTTTACTAAAAGCGCACCTAAAAATATGCTGGCTATGCCCTTGCAACTCCCACTCTAATATCACCCACCCTATCCAACCACTACCTTTCTTTCCACTCCACTAACTACCTTGATTATAGCAAGCTCAGATGCTCATAAGCCTAGTACTTATACAGCAGGAACTTCTTATTTTAACATTTGTTAATGTCTGTCATGTACTTCACAGATAAAGATTCTAGTTGTCTACTGATGTACTATGTTCTTCATCTGTAAATATGTTGTAAGTAATTGCTATGTAAGTTGTTAATCGCTATGTAATCCAATGTAACTACTGTCTGTTTATTTTAACTGTGGAGCTTTTCTCCCTGGGCCTCCGCTGAAAATGGACCTATGTCCAGCCGGACACTCCCAGTCAACAAATATAAATAAATAAATAAATAAATAAATAAATAAAACTGAAATAACTATTATAACTAGACTCGTAAGACTGATTAACCCACATCAACTTTAATTTCATACTAAAAATGTTCTGGGTTTCATCTTAATTAATTTGAATAAGTATATTTGTTACATGTATGTAGTTTAGTGACTAAGGTAATAAATTGTTAATAGACTGTATTCTCTAATCCTAAATTGGTAGTAAAAACCCAGTATAAGCAATTCACCTAAGAAGACCTAAGAAGACCAATGTAGTTACCCATAAATGATTCTTATTTATTGAGCCTTATCTCTTAAACACAATGAAAATATACCAACTATCAAATAAGTAAGCATGTAAATAGCATATTATATGTGTGCTTCTGTTCTCATGCTGCAAAGTAATAGCTTTATTTTCTTTTGTTACTGATGCCCATTATGCAATTATTCCTGACTTTGGGAAAAATGACACATTTTGTTTGGGGAGAAAAATGAAAACGTGAAAACTAGTATATCATCTTAATTTATTCTTGGTTATCATAGTGTTGCTACAGGCTCCCTTATACATGCTTTAGGTGAAATTGCTCAAGCATCAGTCAGTAGCAGAAATAAAAAAAAATGAAAAGCATACACTCCGAAGGCTGTTTCCACATATAATCATTGCTGGGATGATTTCTAATTGTGCATCTGTAATGATTCACTTTCTTCTCCCTTCTTTGAGTTAGTGCTACCATCGGGGTAATATATATAACTTTGTAGGGTCATGTATCTCACAATGGGAGGTTCAGGGTGCTTACTCCCCCAGCAAAAAGGATTTTTTTTTGTCCATTTGGAATGCTGACTTTCAGGAAATTGGCATTTCATAGTAGAACCACTATATTACTGAAAGAATTTGCTCTATCACAGATGATAACATCAAAATTGCATTCAGTATTTTATCTTGGAATCTTCTGCCCTTTCTTAGACTTACTGTAGCTTTTAGCTTTGGCCAGAAAGCACTAACAAGAAAATGAGTAAAACCTTCAGATACAACCTCTTTTTAGGTTTATATGTGTAGACTAGGTTACCAGCTACTAGGGCCCTTATAAACCTAGCTGTGCAACCCAGATGAGAGCCACAAGTTATGTTTTAGGCAGAAAAGTAGCTGTCTCAACCAGTGCTTTGTGCAGGTCCCATGAACTAGCACCCCCAACCCCCCAGTTCTCCCCCAACCCTACCCCAACCCTCCTTCTGCACAGTTAAGTAAAAAAGTTGCTACAGTTTATATCCTGCTTGCATGGAGTACTGCAGTGCTCAAGTTTTACTTAACAAAAAAAAAATTGCTCTTTTAAACTTTAGCAACAGTTGCAGCAGTTTATATCCTTTTTGCATGGAGCACTACAGCTCTCAGGTTTTAGTTAAAAAAATAAAAATCATTGTTCTTTTAAACTGTAACAAATTGCTTGGTAGAAATTTAGCTAACAGGTACTACAGTTTATAACCTGCCTGCACAGAGCACTACAGTGTTCAGGTTTTAGTTAAAAAAAAAAACAAAACAAAAAAAGATTTTCCTTCACTTTTATGCTGCAGCAAATGCTTGCTGCAGTGTAGCAGGCAACTGCTGCAGTTTAGATCGCACAGGGAGTGCTACATCTGTCGGGTTTGACTGCAAATGCAATACTGGCTTTCAAAAAATTGCACTAAAGAGAGATCGGGATTATGAATGGCCCCTGACTGCACAACCTAACACTTTGCGCCTAGGGCAGTTGCCCCTCTCACCCCATCCTAGCTACACTACTAGTTTTAGACATTTATACAGGGGATGATTTTTGGTTATGATGTAATTAATGGGCTACCTCTGATCATCATAAACATACGTACCAGACCAGGGTTGACTTTCCAATTTCCCATCCAATGCTCCAAGTTATACTCATCAGCAGTTCACTTGTCTTTTTCTTGCAATTATGTGTGACAAGTTTATAAATGTATAAATTTACATTGTCTGACTGGATTCAAAATTTGAAATACTAGATAATACATAAACAATGACTTTGAACTGATTTCTGTTGCAGACATCCAGCACTAAATCGTGGTAGTGGTTTCCTTTACGAAGCACAGAAGTAGTACAGAAGTCAATACAAAAGTAATTTATGTTGCATAGGCAATTAAAAAAAAAACTGCAACCATGTATCAGAATGCCTTTTTTTCAGACATAGCAAGTACCCAGAAAATTAAGAGAAAGAGCACAAAGAAGCATAGCTAGCATGTACATTGTGCCATATGTATGAACGAGTGAATGTATAAGGGTACACTAAGTTAGGAAAATGTCAGAGCTTCAAATGTTCTCTTCTCCCAACTACTGTTCATTGAGACCACAGGGGTGAACATTTCATTCAGCTGACGCTAATTTCACCGAGTGTCACATCATCATATTGCCATGGCTGGCTAGCATCGCAGACATTACAGTACCCAGTGAATAAGAAAAATAAGCAGAAAAGAACACTCACCCGCACACACCACAACAACGACTTTTGCAGGGGGTCCTTCCCCCAGCCGCTGCTAATTATGTATACCAACTCCAAAATCGCACTGCAGTGGGGAAAAGGGCAAACTTTCTGATCCTTACTGTAATGTAATCTCAATCAGAATGACAAAGCAGTTTTTATGGTGTGTGTTTGCAGGAGAGTGTTCTTTTCTGTTTGCTCCTGTGGTTTTGATGAATAGTCAGGAAAGAGAACCTTCAATGCTTTGACATAGACTCTACTAAGTGTACATGATCTGTATTTAAGGATATGCCTACCAAATCTTTTGTGTTGTCTATTCACTCAAAAGTATTATACCAAGTGTACACATAGTCTACACTTTGTGGTAACCTGTATGGATCCCTCTCAATATTTAAAGTTGCAAGAAAATCAGTAGGAAAACTAAAATAAGGAGGAAGAAGGTAGGAGTAATGTTTGTGTTGTCTGTTCACTCAGAACATGTGCATTTAGTGAACATTTCGTGTAGGGGTTCATTCTTGTACGTCTGGTACATACTTGTCATGTATGAAAAGAGTAACAACAGTAACATTTATATATACTCTTTATTAGTTATGAACAAGATAAAAACACTCATGTATTTCTAAACAGGTATACCAAATACTTCATCAATGGCTAGTCTATGAGCTTCAGTGCACATTTGGTTTGAAATTTAAATTGTTTTATAACCAGAGATGCTATCATTTATAGTCTGAGACATACGTCCATGGTAATATTATAAAAAGTTAAGAAAGTTAAGACATCTCCCCAAACCATTTGTATTTTTCATTTGCACTTATACTTTATAACTCCTTATCATAGGTTTATATGTGTGTAACAGGCTAACGGCCACTGGGGTCTTTATAAGCCTAACCATGCAACCCAGATGTATCTGACAAGTTATTGCACCTTAGATGTTATTTTAAGGGGTGAATGCTAGTTAGGGCATGATTTAATGGCTGCCTTTGCCCATCAAAGACATAGGTGTCAGACCAGCTTAGGTTTGGGTAGGACCCTGCTTGACATGGATGGGAAGCCTGTTCCAGAGAATAGATATTCTCTGAAATACATTCTTGTCCCTACAGCATGTCTTGTTTAAGTAAAAAAAAAGTTTCAGTTCTTATATCTTGTAGTTCTGGTGCTGGCCATTTTGTAGATATCCAAGGATCCCTTGCATGTCAGGTATAAATTACCTCTCAGCAGTCTATATGAAACAGAGCACAGAGATACAGCTTTGAGGTGCTCTACATAGGACATTGTGTTTACACTCCATTATTTTTTCTTGAGTAACATCTGTGGACATTCCAATTGTTGCGTGTACCTGGCCAGGTAAATACTGATGAAGGCGTTATACTCAATGATAGGTCTGGTAAGGGCTAAGTACAATGACAGGATGACTTCCCAGGACCTAGACGCCATGCCCGTACATATCAGTAGAGTGACATAGCATGACATGAACACATGTTGGTCGAAAGCATGGTGACTTCCCGGGACCTAGATGTCATGCCCTTACTTATCAGTAGCGTGACATAGCATGACATAGACACATGATGGTCGGAAGCATGGTGACTTCCCAGGACCTAGATGTCATGCCCTTACTTATCAGTAAAGTGACATAGCATGACATAGACACATGTTGGTCGAAAGCATGTTGCTGTCTACATGAGTCCCCACATCCATGACTACTATGTCTACTTTTAGGGGTGTTTTGTCACTGAGGTAGTTTCTCTAGATGGCCAATTTTCCAAAAAGTACTATTATACATTTTTTGGCACTGAGTTTTAAGCAGTGACTTTGGTGCCAGTCATATATCTGTATTAGACTTTCCTGCACGATGTTAGTAGATATTGGCCTTTACTATCAAAAAAAAGATGCCAAAGAGGAGCGGACACAGCACATAGCCCTGATGGACTCCACCGGTATCCAGTCTCTTTTGTGGAGGAGATCTCTCCAGTCCTAACTTTCTGGGCCCTGTCTGTGAGACAGCTGGCTATCCAATGTGTTATACAGGGTGCTTTCCTTATTCCATGAGTTTATTTACAGTGCCCAAGTGGTGTATTGTATCACATGCCTTAGGTAGGTCAACATATGCAGTAGCACCATCTGCCCTCATCCATTGCCTCTGTGATCTTTCTCAAAGAAGTCCACAGGTTCAGTAGGCTTGACCTGCCTTTGACAAAACCAAACTGGGTTGAGTCTAGTATCTGAACATTTCCTATGTGATTGTTAATCATTTCCATGATAATTGTTTCCGTAGCTTAGCCTATGATACTAGTCTGACTACTGGATTTGTAGTTCCTGGGATCCATTGATGGGTCTCCCTTTTGCAGGATCACTTTCTTAATTGCCTGCATAAGTTCATTCTCTAAGCATGTCTTACTAATCTTCCTTGTTCCCCACAGGGAATGTTTCAGCTTCACATTCCAGAATTCCTGATATTCTCATTTCTATATCTTTACATTCCATGTTATCATTATGAATCCAGTATAGCTAAAACAAGCAAACAATTTATTTATTTTTATTTATTTGACATATGGTTACTGGGACAGTCCACCTGAGTCAAAAGAATCTGTTTTCAACGGAAGCCTGGGGAGAAAATCTCCAACTACAGACCATGATTTTCTGACAGATAGTGAACATATTACAACATTTTTGTTTTATTTTTATTTATTTATTTTACTGACTGGGATAATCTGACTGGATACATGTCCATTTTCAGTGGAGGCCCGGGGAGAAAAGCTCCAAGGTCAGCAATTTAGATTAAAAACATACAGTAATTACAATAGTTAACATATCTAAGCAAGCAGTTAAGTTTAAGATACATTATTTACAGAGGTTACATTCAAAGGCAAATTATAGAATGTTCCAGGGTTAAAGAAAATCCTGAGAGTAGGTCACATTAAGTAACACACTTCAGCTAGAAATACTATTAACTCATACAGTAAGTTGCAGATGCAATATATACAGTGGTTACATACCTAAACACATTTAGAGTTAAACAAAGTAAAGGTCAGGATAGTGCCACAGGTAAGCTAAAAATTGCTGTTTTTGTCTCATTGTCAAGGAGAGTTAGTCAGGTTTGCTGCACTGACATAGCCAGTTTAATGTCAGATGTTGTTTGAGTCTAGTCTTGAATTGACTCAGGGAGTTGAGAAAAGTAATTTCGGTTGGGAGAGAGTTCCAGGATCTGCCTACAGAGTTTGTGAAGAGAGAGTCACCAGCGGAGTTATTAGTTTTGATAGTCTGGACTAGTAATTTATTAGAGGATCGAAGAGGTCGGGGATTGTGATAGGGGGTGATAATATTTTTAAGAGCAGGATTGTTATCTCGATTGTAAAGGATTTTATGGGCAGTAATCATGAGGTTATAATGGATCAAGCTGGGTAATTCTAGCCACCCAAGCTGGTTTAGGTGAGTACAATGATAAGTCCTATAAGACAAGCCAGTGGCAAATCTGGCAATATGGTTATAGCAGATAGAGAGTTTGTTAAGGACAGATTTGTTTAGATTGGAGAGTATCGGGGATGCATACAGAAGAATTGAAAGTAGGTGAGGGAGAGCTATGGCACATCTAACAGGAGGGGTTAAGAAGACTTTTATCCTGTAAAGTTAGCCTAGTTTTTTATTGATGGTCTTAATGGATTGATTAACATGTAGGGTGAATTTAAGATTAGTATCAATGATAACACCTAACAGTTTTGTAGAGGAGTTTGGGGAGATTATTGTGCCTTTGTTGGATTTAATGGTAAAAGTGAATTCAGTAGACCTGTATGTTTGTGAGAAAAGCAACAGTTTTTTTTGGGGGGGGGTTAGGATTAGACGATGACCAAAAATCCAGTTTTCAATTGTGCTAAAGGTGGTTTGTGTAGCTGGCCACAGTTTACTTGGAGATGTGGCTGAGCAAATCAGGGTGGAGTCATCAGCATATTGGACACAGCTGACTTTAGGAGTAGCAGAATAGAGGTCGTTAATGAAGATGGAGAATAAAAGGGGGCCTTGTATGGATCCCTGGGGTACACCTAGTGAGTTGGGTAGGAGTTTAGAAAGTTTGTTTTGCTAAAGGACAGCCTGCTTTCTATCATTCAGATAAGATTGGAACCACTGGATGACTGTAGTATCTAGGCAGAATGTTTTCAGGGTGTGGATTAGTAATTGATGATCCACCATATCAAATGCCTTGGAGCAATCCAAGAAGAGGGCAGAAGATATGTTATTGTTATAGCGATTATGGTTTATGGTATTGGAGAAGGCTAGAAGGGCTGAAGTTGTGCTGTGGTGAGAAGGGCTGAAGTTGTGCTGTGGTGAGGTCGGAAGCCATGCTGGGAGTATGCCATGAGGTTATTCTGAGTTAGGTGATGCATCAGTTGTCTGTGGATACATTTTTCCATAATTTTTGCAAGTGGGGATAATATTGCTATTGGCCTATAATTGGATAACTCAGTAGAGCTACCTCCTTTGTGAAGTGGGATTACATAGGGTATTTTCCAAATAGAAGGGATTTTGGCCTCTGCCATTATTCAATTGATTAATATCGAGATGGGGTAGGCAATGGCATCGGCTGCTATTTGTAGATACTTGGCAGGGAGTTGGCCGGCGGAGAGTGTAGTTGGTTTTAGTTTTTTAATCATGGTACAGATGAGTGAGGTGGCAACTGGTAGGAATTTAAATGTAGGTTGGTTTCTGGGGGTGTTACTTTCATAGCAAGGGGGGCTGGAGGGTAATTGGCTCACTAGGGCTTGAATAGTCTCAGTAAAGAAATGGTTAAAACTGTCGTAGACTTCCTCAGAAGGTTTATCAATGGTGGCTGCAGGGACTGGGGTGAACATTTGTCCAGGATGTAGTAGTTTATTTAAAACTGCCCAGAACTTCTGAGGCTTGTTTTGATTTATTTTCTGTAGTTTATAGTAATAGCTTTTTTTGTCTTGTAGAATGTTTTTTTTTTTTTTGGTGTTGTTCCTTATTTGCCTATATTTAATGTGATCTTAGGGGTCTTTAGTAGTTTGCCATAATGCCCGTGCCTTATTTCTAAGGGTGATATTTAGTTTAGACTCTTTGGATAGCCATGGTGCAGTTCTTGCATTAGTTTTTCTTGAGCGAACGGGGGCATGGGAATCAAGGATTTCTAGGAATTTGTTGTTAAAGTGTGCAAGTGCTTCATCTAAGGAGAGATATTTTAGAATTGACCATTTACATGAGTTAAGCTCTTGTTGGAGTTGGGTGGGGTTAAAGTATATTTTGTTTCTTACCATTCTAAGTAAGGGTTGTTGGGGGTTGATGGCTTTGTGCTTAATAATATAGGTGAGCAGGTGATCGCTTAGGTCATCAGGGAGGGTCCCAGAGGTGTACAGTTGGAGATCACAATTTATAAGTACCCAATCAAGTATGCTTTCTTTTTGGTTCGATTTTCCTATCCTAGTAGGGGTTGTGATGATTGGTGAGAATGCATGCAAGCTACCATGGGTGGTTGGGGAGTCTGAGGAACAGGTATTACAGTCTATGTTAAGGTCTCCGAGTAGTATGGTTTCTTGGGAGTAGTGACATGTTAGCCAGTGAAGGGTATCTTCAAGTATAACTACATTATTACCTGAGGAAATGTACATACAGATTATATAAACACATTTATTTTTATTAATTTGTAGTCTGGTGGCATCTCTGAGTTATTGATTTGAGGTGGTTGTATAGCTTTAATGGTGACGTTCAATGACGATTTATGTAGAACAGCTACCACACCCCCTTTCCTAGAAGCACGACCCAGCCTGTATATGCTATACCCAGGTGGTAGTACTTCATTGTCTGTTATGCTGGGTTTTAACCAAGTTTCAGATAAACAGAGAATCTCAGGGGACTGGACAGCTAGAAGTGCATGGAATTCATATACCTTGTTCTTAATACTTGTGATGTTAAGGTGACAGGCCAGGAGAGAGTTGGTTGGCCTATCAATTATAGGTTTGTAACTTGGATTGCAATTAGGGGGGGTGGGTTTGGCTGAGGTGGATGGGCCAGCGTTGGGGTGGATGACACCACCAAGTGTTAGGTTAGGTTTAAACCTGGTGATGAGTTTCAAGAGTTTATTTATGAGTTTGTAATAGTGTTTCAATCTAGAACTAATGTTTCTAGGATTGACAAGTTGATGGTGTGAGCAAGGTGCAGGGCAGGGCACTGTACTATGACTGGTGAAAGGTGGAAGGGTTTACAGCTGGGGGTGACAGTATGGCCTTTTGGATACTGATATCCAGTTAGAAACTGTTTTTTATATTGCATAACATCTTAGCTTAATATAGAGTAAAGTTGTTGCAGGTTCATGTAGAAACACAGACATCACAGAATTTAACCATTCAAAAAATATATAAAGTGTATACATCTCAGTCATCACAGCATTTAACTATACAAATGTTCCATGTATATACACTATAATACATTCTTATGCTCATAGCCATAGGATGTAGGTACAAGAGATTCTTTCATAATGAAGATGGTTGGTAATTCCCTGTCACCTCTTTTATTTTATTTTGTTACAGTTTGACAGAGTAGTGAGGTATTGGTCAGCTACTACATTATTATAGAATAGGGAAGGTATTACGGGGGAAGAACTGGGAGACTGTGGAAAGTGGTGATAGCTATCTAAAGTAGAGTTGGTTAGGAGGAAAGAGAATGAGGTGAGAATCTTAGCTTGGGGTAGATCAGACAGGGGAGATAAAACAGAGGTGAAGTTATCCAGGAGTAGAGCTGAGCACAGCCATGAATTATTTAGATGTTGTTTTAATGAGGTTTTTAAAACTTCCAGGCTGGGAGCTGTTCCAGTTGATAGGAGGAGAGAGTTCCAAACTTTTGCAACTGAGTAATAATATAGGCTTTGTCTTGGAAGTTTAGATGGCTTAGAGATGGTAAGGAGTTTTTTTTTTAGGGTTAAGGAATAGTTGTGACTTAGTGAGCCAGGTTTCAATGGCAGTAAACATTTGTTGCATGATGGAGAGAAGTTGGAAAAGTGTAAGAGAGGTGCAGATGATAGTAGAGTTATTTTCACATTGTATGAGTGTGCCTAGGGATGAGGAGGAAGCATACAGATTGTAAAGATATTAAAGAGTAAAGATCCAAGAATGGAGCCTTGTAGGACACTAGAGAGATGATGTAGAAAGGGAGATATTGCATTAGACAATTTAATGGCTTGCTTTCAATTGGCTAGGTAACTGTTAAACCACTGTAGGGTGGGAGGTGTAAATCCTAAGTCAGGGAGCCTATTTGGGGTTATGGAATGAGAGACAGTGTCAAATGGTATTGATATGTCGAGAAATAGGGCTGATACAAAGCTACCTGTATCCCTTGCCCTATTTACAGAGTCAGTGAAGGATAGAAGAGCTGTATATTTGCTATGGCCTGGATGGAAATCATGTTGCATGTGTGTGACTAGATTGTATTGCATTACATACTGAATTTGTTGTTGTTGAATACCCTTTTCCAGTATTATAAAGACTGGAAATAGAATGGCTATGGGTCAGAAATTAGTAAGTTGTGTGGAATTTCCCCCTTTGTGAATGGAGATAATATGAGACATTTTGCAAGAACAAGTGATTCTGCGATGGATCTTTTGATTAATATACTTATTGGGTATGCAACGGAGTCAGTAGCTAATTTAAGGTACCAAAGTGGGAGGTTATCTACAGAGGTAGAGCAAGGTTTATTTTCTAACAGTAGTCTTTTTATGAAACTTGTAGGGATGG
Source organism: Protopterus annectens (assembly GCF_019279795.1). Lineage (NCBI taxonomy): Eukaryota > Metazoa > Chordata > Ceratodontiformes > Protopteridae > Protopterus > Protopterus annectens. The sequence goes on from NC_056745.1 coordinate 847,933,540, forward strand.
GTCGAAGAGAGAAAGTGACAGAGTTTTCAGAGTGGGGTCTATGGCTGTTATGGTTAAGAGGTTCAGGGCAAGATGAAGAAACAAGATTGAGGGCAGTGGTAGACGTGGTGGTGGTACAGCTAGAGTTGGGGGTTTTAGAGATCAGGTTGACTATAGATTTTATAAAGTGATTGTTGGACTCATTAGCAGTCTGAGTTGGAGGGGCATGAGGAGAAAGGCAATGCCCCTTTCATGTTGTATGGTTAAGTCAGGATGGTCTGGAAGACCAGAATTTTTGGGGGTTAGTTCTGTGCTCGTGTGGGAGGTGAGTATAGGATAATTGTTTTTGTATGATTATTTGTTCCATGACTTGATTGTGAAGTTGTCTGTAGACTAGTAGATTTTCTTCATTTTTATTTTACTTCCAAGTATCCCAGGCTGTATCCCTTTTATCATTAGACTTTTGCATGCTTTGGATAGCCAAGGAACAGAATTAATTTTAGTATGTAATGTAGCAATAGAATTAAGAATTTGTAGAAAAATCAAAAACAGCTAACAATAAACTGACACTGGGACATGAAATCCCAAGAATAAAGGGAAAAAAAACAACCAGGTAGCACTTGAAGGAAGAAATTTAATAAATCCACAAATTCACACACAGTTTAGTGCTTTTGTCTCATAAAACATCATCAGAACCATGAATGAAATGTACAAAATGGCCAGTTAAAAACACTTTTAGGTGCAAGAGATAGTCACTCTATGTTAACATCCCCTAGAATGATAGTCTCATGTTTGATTATTTGTCATATCCAGGATAGTATATCTTCAAGTATGGATATATTTTGACCTGGGGAAAAATACAGCACTATCGTACAGATACATTTGGTTCTATTAAAGTTAAGGAAGTAGATGAGTATTTCGACATTAGTGAATGTAGGGGTATTATGAGTAAACAGTGTTATATTAAAGGTATTGAGGTGAAGTATGGCTACACCCCCCACCATTCTTATGAGGTCTGTCCAGTCTAGTTATGGTAAAGTTGGGAGGTATGACTTCTCTGTTTTTTATATTAGGATTTAGCCAGGTTTTGATTAAGGCTAGGATGTCTGGTTTGTTTTTGTCTATCCAGGCATGCAAAGGGGGCTAAATTATTGCATAGGCCTTTGATGTTAAGGGTCATTATATTTAGGTTTTCTTTGGGGACTTGCTCTAGGGAAAGGGTTAGTGCAAGCCCTGCATTTGGGTGCATGTCTCCACTTTGAAGCAATAGAGAAATTAAATAGGAGTAAAGAGTGTTATGTTTTTTGATACAGTATATTCAAGGGGCAAGAGGTTTAGTGTGTACAGTGGTTAACAGGTTAAGAGCTGAGTAGCAGGTCAGAGTGTAGTGAAATAATTGTGGAGAGTAGTTAGTGAAGCTGTTCAGTTGAGATAGGTAGGTGGAGGTAGCTGATGGCATTTACTTTATTGGAGTTTGAGGTGATATAGATATTGCCAGGATGAGGAATATTAATAGAGTTGTTAAACATGATGTTCAAAGCATAATTACCTTTTCAGATAAGTTTGAAATGCATAGCAGTGATAGTGTCGTCTTAAGGGGGATGAGTAAATGTTGTTTGGTTGGGTTGGTTACAGTTATAGGGATGGATAATATGAGGAAGGAGTTAAGTTGCAGACTGGAGAATGGGGTTTATTGGAGGGATATCTTGATTAGTGGTTTGAAGGTTGGGTGGAGCTCTATAAAATATAAGTGCAGGAGTAGTGGGGTTGAGTGGGAATTCAGGGTAGAGTTGGGGAGTGGCGTGGGCAAATCCACGCAAGGTGGAAGAACAAGAAAAACTATCTGTAAGAAGGGTAGAGGTGTGTATATATCTGGCAAAGAAACAGTTAAATTCTATGGGGCATGTAGTTATATCTTAAGGTTACTATATGGAGATACTGCTAAATGTCTGTCAATTTAAAACAAAAGCTGATCTTAGATACACCAATCTTTTCCATGCAGGAGACAGTAAAATGTAGAATGAATAAGTAGAAAAAAGTTGAGAATTAAAGTTGTAGCCAACAGGACAGTACATGGTTTTAAAGTGTACATCCTACAGTGGGGGGCATGCGCACCTAGAGATCAGGCCGTGGCACATTCAGTTCAATGCAATTCAGTTCAATTCAGACTTACTCTCATATGTAGTATAGACAGTGTCACAAAGTACAGTGAAATTCTTATTGTGCAAGTCCTCCAACAACATATAAAAATGACAATTAACAAGAAGAAGTAATCTAAGACAACAAATAGACAATAATATAAATACTAATATCAATAAATATATATATCTGTGCAAAAGAGCACATTTGTGCAAAAAAAAGCTGATTTTCCCCCACATGTGACCCATCCTCTAATTTAACAGTCTAATAGCTTGAGGTATAAAATCGTCTTTCAGCCTGGTATTTTTGGCCACCATGCTCTTATAATACCTCCCTGATGGTAGCAGCATAAACATTTTGTGTTGTGGGTGGGTAGTGTCCATGATATTGCTTTGAGCCCTCCTAAAAACTCTTTTGTTGTAAATATCCTTCAAAGCAGGGAGTGCTACTCCAATGATGTTTTGCACAGTTTTTATTACCCACTGTAGAGCCTTGCGATCCCATATTATACTATTCCCAAACCATACTGTAACAGAGTGGGAGAAAATGCTCTCAAATGTACATCTATAAAAGCTGCTGAGGATTGCTTTGGGCATACCAAACTTCCTCAGCCTTCTCAGAAAATACACATTCTGTTTTAGCAAGAAAGTTATCAGTTACAGTTTTATTTGTATAGATAGTACAGTAGGATAGAATTTGACAAAAAGCGTACTGTATTGTAATGTGGTTCACATAGCCAGCCTTAGGCATAGGCCAACTAGGCATCTGCCTAGGGCGCTGCTCTAGCAGGGGCACTTTTCCAGTAATCTGGATGGTGTAGGTAGACCAGGATGGGGACACCGGGTGGTGTTGGTGGGCACTGTAGAGACTTTTTGCCTAGGGCAGCAGATGACCAATGGCCAGCCCTGGTGGTTCAGCAGGTACATGCCATGGTTATTCTGTGTATGGAAGACATCTTTCTTTTTTGTTACAGGTTGGCCAGGTGGGATAACTGGAAGCCACACCATACAGCACACTCCAGTTAGTACAGACAGATTCTTTGAATTTTTTTAAATGTGGATTATCCCTAGATTTACATTTGAAGGGTCATGGACTGTAGAAAAAAAGAAACAGGAGTCATTAGAAAGGCAAGAACATAGAGGACTTATAAATCTACTATGACAGAGACAGTGGAAAAAATTAATATAGGGGTATCAGAAGGGTTAGTAAGGGGTAGGGAGGTAGAAAAGGAGGACTGCAGATGGAAGACGTCAAGTAGAACACATAAAATAATTGTTAGTGGGAGAGGCTGCACTCACAATCTGAACCCAGAAGCAGTTAATTATCAAGAAAAAACATGGACGCACTGAACTGCTGCTCTATTTGATGGTGATTCATCTGGAGTAGGCTGTCTAAATATTATACAGAACTAACACAGAGATGTAATGTCCTAACTAAAAACAAGATTATCTCAGTTCCTTCATAAATCTTTTGAGTGTAAAAAAAAAAAAAAAAAAAAAAAAAAAAACAGATCCATGTCAACTTACTGAAAAACAATATACTGAAAGTCATAATACTGAATATTCAATGTTGCCCACTCTCCCCAGGACCCTTTCTCTAAAAGGGGATTGACATTCTTTGTTGACTGGCTGTATGCTGTTGCAAGGTGTTTTGAGTTCAACATTAAAGTATTAAAATTTTGATATTTCAGATTTTTGAATTCAGTTTTATGACTTTCAATATTGCTTTATTCAATAAATTGTCATGTGTCCACAAAAAAATCACCTATGTAATGCTATCACTTCTGTTCCAATATGCTGTTCCATATTCATAGATAACTCACTATATTCCACAGTCCATTTCTCTTCTCTGGCGATACTTTGAGACCTGGATCTACTCCCCACATACTCTGAAGTGCTAAACTTATTTTCTTCTCTCTCATCCCTCTCAGATCTTCATATATCAAGTGCCTGTTTTGTCTTTGTTTGGCCCTACACCAATTTTTACCCTGTAGGCCTTACTCTAGTCTTTCCTACTGTGTCTCTTTCAGCTTTTCTATCCGGTTACTCTTCAGCTACTTATAAATATGCCACTCCTGTTTGAAATCTCTTTGTGTTCCTTATAACCATCATTGAAACAAAAGGTATGTTTTATTTCAGTCTGTTGCCCCTCACCAAACATTGCACAGCCTTTCCATTACTTTAAGAAGATTTTTTTTCTGTCTGGTACCCTGTTACACACTACTCCAACAGTGCTGTCCTATCCTCTATCACAAGCACCTCTATCACAAATGTAAAGAAACATAGCAAGAGTGAACATACCTGTCTAGTATACCTCCCTATCTTGACTACCTCTGAGACTTCCACTTTCAATATAACTTCTTTTACTTGAGATTTATACAATGCCCTGATCTGGACTCTGAATCTTTTTCACTCTCTACTTTTCAATGCACTCCATAGAAAGTTACTAAATCAATCATGTTTCTCATATAAAATAATACACACCCATCTTGCTTCTTTTTTCCACCTCTCTGTTTGAGTTTTATCAAAACCTATCAGTTGTCTTCTGAGCATCTATTTTTGACAAAACATATCTGTATTTTTCCTTCCTGTGTGATATCTAGTAGGACCTCATCTAGTTTGTCTGCTATCATCTGTGCTATCATTCTAATGTCTGTTTTTCAGGGATTTTTTTATTATTCCCTGATCCCTCCCTTTAATTGGTATCTACATCATCCTTATCTTCTTCATAGACTCTCCTCAGAAATAATATTTCTTCCATACTCCTCTGACAGTGCTTTCCAGATATATTTCCTTCTCATATGTAAAGCTGCAGGGATAATCTGTCTGACTCACTACTTTCCAGTCTTTAATCTTCTTCACCTCCTTTATATCTTCAGCCATGATCACTAGTTCTAAACCCTTTGCTAGCTCTCCTCATATTCTGTGTCCTTTGTGTTCATTCTCCTCCGTCAACTCCCATTACATTCTTTATCTAAAGGCTTATATACAGCCTAATAAAATAATTTTGATACTTCTGTTATCCCATTATCTTATGCCACTAAGCCTTCTCTGTCTTTAATATCTTGCTTTTTTTTCTACCAGTCTGTTTTGTTTTATTCTCCTTTGTCAGATTCCTGCCTGCTACCTCTCTCATTGCCAGCTTCCTTTCAAAAATGTTTTATATACTTCCTTTTCCATATTGCCTTCAGTATTTGCCCTAATTCACATTCAAGCAGTTCTACCTCTTTTATAAGTAACATTCTGCTCCTGTGTCTGTCTCTAAGGTCTTGACTCATTTCAGTGTTATAATACCTTCCCACCACATTTCCTCCATCCTTTCACTTTTCAGCTCATTGTCCTTTAGTGTTTCTTTGATAATTTCTTACAGTTCTGCCCTCTCCCCATGCTACTTGTAACAAGCCTATATCTATCTTGGCCTATCTACCTGGCCCCTGTGGTTTTATTCTTACAACTGCATTGTTAGAAATAACTCTTTCCTGGATTTCTACCTCAGCTATTATGGCATCCCCTTGGTGCTAGGGAATGTATTCACTCTACTGGCTTGAATTGCTGTTTCTCCAGAATGTCTGTTTTATTTGCTTGGAAGTATTTCTCTCCATCTTTCTAATTCCCCTTTTCATGTTTATGCTGAGATCCTTCCTCGTTCCTTGTTTGATTCCTTCTTGTCAAATCATCTAGTTTAACATTGAAGGACACACACAATTTGCATTCCTGCCCTTTTGATCTGCTTTCATGCCTCAAAAAAGTGTTGTAGAAGTCTCTATCATCCATATTTGATGCATATATGTTGTCCAGGTCCTCCTCTGCCCTTTATCCATCCCTGCAAAATTATCCATCTAAATTTATACTGTTAAATAACTTCTGTGACCACCTGTATGCCTTTGCTGAAAAAGAATCAGTACCTATCTTATATTACATCACAATATTTTGTGACATCAGTATCCCATCTGGAAACTCCAAGCTAAATATCTCTGCCTCATTTCCAACTCTGAATTTCTTACACATAGCAATATTATATCTGCCTTATATCAACTCATTATGGTGTGCACTTTCTTTCTGTTGATTGGTTAGAAGCTTCATTGTATCCCATGTGACCAGAATTACACGCCTCCTTTTCCTTCCCTTCTCCCAAGGACAAATGTCAGTGTCTCTGCCTTCCATGCACTACTTAGCATGGGTGATCCACATGTTTCTTGGCAAAGTATTATTTATTTATTTTTTTTATTTATTTATCATTTGTTGACCGGGAAAGTCCGAGTAGGTTCTACAGAGCCTGTTTTCAGCGGAGGCCCGGGGAGAAATGCTCCAGTAGTATTATACTGTCATTCCCTCCTTTTTCATGCCTCAGGGACTGGTGAGTCACATGGCATATCTTGGAGTACTTTTCTGGAATGGTGTCTCTTGTTCAAGTTCGCACTATTTTTCTTCCCTGTATATCTACCCTGGTACATTGTCACTTTATCTGTTTAGACAGTGCTTTCCTGTAATTTGGGTCATTATGTACAGTTTCCCCTGTCTTCAGTCTACCTATCTCCCCTCCAGCCTCCCTTTCCCCCCTCTTTACTTTTACGTCTCTTGCCATCTTTGTTTCTCATTATTATGTAAACATGCTGTGCATGGTTGGACAAGAAAAGGCATCCTTTGGAGCAGTTGCTAGCATCTAACTAATGAGAGATGACTTAACCCAGACCTAGTGTTCACAACATAGCTTCATGCATAACTTATTTTACCCTGACCTATCTTTTATTTGTAGTAGCCCTTATATTTATGAGCCTACTTAGAAAACATATGGAGAACAGTTGTTCTCACCCTTTTGCCTGTTCCTTCCGAGTCTTATTTGTCCCCTTCTCATTCAGCTGCAAGCACAAAACATACTCATTATGAAACATGCATTTCACGCTTCTTAGGCAGTCCCAACATACCGCTGACTTTGTCTTCTCAGATGGTCACCTGGGAACATATTCCTACAACATCTACACTGTCCGAGGTTAATTCTGTATAACTAAGTGTGCTTCCTGTCCACGTCATTCACATGTATTGTGCTTTTTATTGGATGTTTAAGGGATAATAAAAGAAAACAGGAAAAATGTAAAAGATGTCACAACAGTTTTATTTTCTTTGTTTTTTTTAATTTTTTGAAATAAAAGCAGTTTGATGAAGGATTCAGCTGATGACATGATGACATCAGTAGATGAAAATGCCAAGCTTCCAAGTGTGCTAAGATTTCATGGGAAAAGTCTCTATTACTTTAATCAGAGCAATAGTTTGAGTGGAAGAGGCTCTGGCTGGATGCTTAATCAGAATAGAAAACATTTGTTTCTCTATGATCACTTTCCCAGTATTTATGCTGTCAGTCCCTTTTATCATTCTTCAACCCATTCATTCCCAACAGGAAAAATGTCTCCACCATGGAGGGAGGGCCAGTCAGAGTCCTTTTTCATTCAAACAGTATGAGAGATGTTTTTGCCCTTTATCAAGTGTAACAATGCAAACATGGATGACATTTTCTGGTATTGGCTGTCATTTGTACCTGCCTCACCAAAGGTAAGCATTACACTGCCCCACCATGTACAAGAGTTCTCCCATACACATATTAATGAAGGCTGCTGCCACCAGCTTTGCAAGCTTAGCCCGCATCCCTTGTTAAATGGCTGAAGTTGTTGACTGCAAGCCTCAACTTGCATGTGAGGAAGGAGCCATTCAGACCAGTCCACTACTGCCTACCCTTAGAGTAGGCAAGCTGGTGCTAAAAGCTCATTTTTACTCCCCACCTCACCTGGCTTTTACAGCTCCTGATCAATTTTTTGAACTCAGGTCACCTTGTTAATAGTCAAAAATACACGTCTGTGCCACAAGAATTGGACTGCTTTTAAAAGATAATGATTAAGTAGGGCTTGTCTAACAAGGAACCATTATTACGTTCCATCAAGTAGTAAAATTAATGTAGAAATTGTTCTTTCCTGTTTCATTTTATGTGTGTGTGTGTGTGTGTGTGTGTGTGTGTGTGTGTGTGTGTGTGTGTGTGTGTGTGTATGTGTGTATATGTGTGTGTTTGTGTGTGTGTGTGTGTGTGTGTGTGTGTGTGTATGTGTGTGTGTGTGTGTGTGTGTATATATATATATATATATATATATATATATATATATATATATATATATATATATATATATATATATATATATATATATGTATATGTATGTGTTTGTGTGTGTGTGTGTGTGTGTGTGTGTGTGTGTGTGTGTGTGTGTGTGTAGATACTGTATATATAGATACATAGATATAAAAATACATATAGCATTTTAAAGTATCATTTGTACAATATTGACCCTGACTGTGCTATATTTATTTATTTAGCTGCATTTGTTAACTGGGTCGGTGGGCTGTTCTGCTGTCTCTTTTTATCCATAATCTAGAATTAAAAAGTACAAGTAATAAAATAAATTGTATCCAAATATAATAAATCTAAGTGCAAAGTCATAAAAGTTTGACTGATGCACCGGATACATTCATGATAAATATATGCAGCAATTGTTCTTTAAAGGGAGTAAAACAGAACATTATTCTTCATATCTTTTCTGCGTTAAGTCTCTTCTAACTAAACTCTGACAGATCCCCAGGAGTGATATTTGATAGAAAACATGTAAGACGATATACTCACAAATACTCACAAAGACAACGTTATAATCACAACTCAGAAGAGATATTGTTCTAGAAGAACAGTATCGTTATGTGTTTTATATTTTAGTACAAGAGACGGTACTGCTGCTTTCCTGGAAAATAATGGTGGCACGAACTTCATTGTTAATATCTTGGCTAACACTGAGAAAATCTAGCAAGGGATGATTATTCATTAATTTAACTTAATTAAAGTAATTAATTAATTAGTTTATTCATTTCAGTAGGACTTTCAAACAACTTAGTACTTGTTAGGGTTCTTTTCTATCAGGAAAATTTTGTTCACAGCGAAAGAAGCTAACGGTGGAAAAAAGGTAATTTCAGTTAAGGTAAGTTGGAGTAAAGAATAAAATCATTTTATGGATTTGGTGTAAGTAACATCTTTGTTTTTATTTTGTTACTTTTTGTAGAAGTTGTTAACCAGGTAAACCAAATATATGTAGGTGACTCTTGTCTGAAGCAAACAATTAAGTAAACTCTGTTAAATAACTTGCTCAGATGCATGCAACAGGCAAATAAACACTGTGGGGACTCAAATGGAGGGATACAGGATAAAATTAATCAACAGCTTGAACCTTTACTCCTTTGTGACAGACTGTTCAATCCTTCTGAATATATAACTACGAAGCAAGCTTTGAAGGCCATTAAAATGAGCATTAATCCATCATATTTGTGGAAAGCACCTAAGATACAATTTGCTAGACTATTTTTATGCAGCTTAGAGAAATGATGATGCATTTATCTCACAAGACAATAGTTCGATATTTTATACTTTAACACTACAAATATGCTTCAAATGAAGATGTTTCATCTTCCTGAAAGAATAACAATTATCACTCTTTTGCATTTATGTTGACTGAAAACCTGTCTGTATTTAAGAGAGTGTTTTATAATACAAGTGTGTATTTGTATGTTCCTGTTTCAGCATGTCCTGTTTCATTTCGCTCCTGTGAGATATCAAGAGGTATTTATTTACTACTGTCATTGCTTAACTTTCATCTCTGTCAACCAACTTGTTTCTTTTCTGAATTCCATTCTCTTTTGCCCTTGTGTTTTTAAATCCTGACATATGCACACGCAAGCCTTTGTTGCATTTATTAAGTGAACTGGCTATTCATTTCTTGGTCTGAGCATCTACCAGTGTGATCGTACTTCTCAGGCGTACCTCATTACAAGGAACGTACCTCATTTGGGGTCTTAAAAAGTTCATGTCTATCGAAGTTCACATTGTAAAAGTCTGTCACGCATTTAGTGTTAGGAAGTTTTTTAACTCGTATCCATGGTAAATAGAAATGAATCATATTAATTAATTAAAAGCTTTTTTATAAATAAAACCAGCATATTTTAACCATTCTATGACTTTCCTAGTTAAAGTTGTCATTCAGCCATTAGTATCCATTCCACATTTTGCCCATTTGCTCCACATTATGAAGGCCAGTGTTCCTCATTTTGGAGATGGAAGATTGACAGCTGTGGGTGTTATACCTTTCTGTTTTAACTAGTACTATTCCCTGACCTGCTTCTTGGTTTCCTTTATGATTCCAAAAAGGCATTTGCTTTCACTTAACCTTCCCATCTGTATGGTGGATTACATTTTTTTTTTTCCAACTTCTTTATTTATTTATTTGTTTGCTTGCTTCACATGAAAATATATGTTTGTCTTTCAAAGAGTAGTTTTTGTAATTCCAAGCTTTTCTGGAATGATGCACCAAAATGACAATTCCTAGGATGTCAGGGATTTAGCTGTTTTACACATAGCATTCATAGAAATACCCCCCATTTGTAAAATTATCAGTTTGCACATAACCATGATGACCCAGGAGTCATATTATTTGTTTCTTGAAATTCTAATACCCCTCTTTCACACACAGCATTGCTGCCTCTGTAATGACAGTTTTAATCTACCATACATTTCTCCTTCTCATAATCATACCTCATAACATCTTTTTAAAAAGGAACCTTTTTTCTTCTTTGAAAATCACCACAGACAACAATAATTTGACTTTTGGTTTCCACAATACCATAGACAAATTCTATATGCTCATTTATTGACCTCTTCTTTTTTTCTAATTTCTTGTGTGTGCCATTGACTGAGCTCATGTGAGACGTCCTGTGGTCAGTGTGTCAGACCACAAAATGAGTAATTTTACTTACTCAGTGTTTTGTGTTCATCCATTGTAAGCTGATAGTATATGTAATGCATAACTAAGCATGGATGCATATAGACTTTCACATGGAATCATTAACACCTACACTAAGAATGCACTATGCGTACACCGTTGTAAGTAAACAGACAACACAAGCATAACTCATACCTTCTTCATCCTAATTTTAGCTTTCAACTGATTTTACGGCAGCCTTAAGTACTGAGGAAGATTCCCAATAGTTCCCGCAAAGTGGAGGCTACATATACACTTAGCGTAGTCATTATGAGTGACTAGAAAGCACAGAAAGGGGTTTTTTTTTAGTACAGGTAGGTGATGAATCTTGCCCCTTATCTCTCTCAGTCTGATATTATGGTGGATGAGGTGTACCACTGACTCTGTCAGGCAGTGGAACTCGAGACAGTACTATATACAAATTCAATTTCTCTGGATTAGAGAGTTAAAAATGACAGAGGGGTAGACAAGTGTACATTTTTCTTTTCTCTAACGTGTAAAGCTGTTCCTTTGGTGCATGTTATCCGTTTTTTGTATACACTCATGCTTTAGACATGCACTGGGATCAAGTACAAGCTGCTGTCTGATATAACACTATTGTTATGTCCTTTTTGGTAGCAAGTGGTTTCATGGGTTGTCAGGCAGTATTGCTTGCTAAAAACTCTTGTTAAGAAGAGGGCAACTGCTCATTAAAAGCTCTCTTCCTTTGAGGAAAAAAAGTATTGACTTTTTCTAAGATGCCATGGTCTTATCTGTAATGAAGATTAAAATTTTATAGCAAAGTCTAAATCTACTCCAGTTTAAATGTAGCCTTTCACATGTTTAAGTGCCATTCCATTTCTAGAAGTACAGTTTCTAAAGTTTTTTTATGAAGAAGTTGGCACTTAAGGGATCTTGCTATGCCACTTGAGAATTACTTGCAAAGTATATTAGCAGGATCATGTACTGACAAGATGAGCTGACATATCTGCTTAATGGACTGTAAAAATACTTTGAGAAAGTAAATAAAATTATCAAGATGCATTTTAGAATGAATAGAAGCTGCTTCATTGCCAGACACAAAAGTTGGGCACTGATAATATAAACGTATACAAAAAAATAATAAAAGGAATGAATAAGCTTCCTTATTTGATTGTTGAAGAATGTATGATTTTAACCCAGATTCACTGAATAAGCCTATAAACATTTATTTTGTTTTGTATATCTGTACATAGTTGATTTTACTGAGTCTGCTTTACCTTTACTGTTGCCCTGTACATTGTACAATCAACTGTATATTATAAATTTATTTGATGTTTTTCTTTTTGAAGTTCCATTGTTTGCCTCTTCTGTACTACTTCTTAATTTACTAGCCTACCAAAAATGTTTTTATATATATATATATATATATATATATATATATATATATATATATATATATAAAGAGAGAGAGAGAAAGAGAGAGTGAAAGCAAGAGATTGACAGATAGAGGGAGAGATAGCTAGCTAGATAGATAGATAGAAATTGGAAGAATACTGAATATTTGACAAGAATGTAGATTAGGTCAAATGTCACAGTAAGTGAATGGGAAAGGTACCAAAATTATTTTTTTTATATTTGGTGTGTTTGTGTTAGTTTATGTTTGTTAATTTTAATTTAGAGGCTATGTGTATGGAGTAAATTTAATTAATTAGGTGGTGTGAAAGTGTCATTATTACTAACTGCTATGTTTTGTTTTTGATGGTATGCCTTCATGTGATATTGTATGCTGAGGACGGGGAGTTTCTCATTTTCCCTCTGTTGTACAGTCTCAGAGTTGGTATACAAATGTTGCAGGGAGTATGGAAAGGAAATCTCCCGCACATGAAGGTTGGTGGGGGGTCTTGCCACCCCTGTAAAATGTTTGTTATATTATTTTTATTTTTTATGGTTTAGTTTCTGTTTAGTAGTTGTTAGGCTCTGTGTTTGTGGAACAGTTAGTTCAGCAGCTTGCAAGGTGTATTTGAGTTCTGATATGTCTGGTATGTTCGATTGGAGGGGCCCTATCACACCATCAAAATAGCAGTTCAATGAATGGCATTTTCGGTGCTAATGCATCAAACATTCATCAAACTGTTTTTACTGAGATCATAGTACAGTGAGGATCGGCATATTTGCCCTTTCCCCACTGTAGTGTGATTTCGGAGTTAGTATATATAATTTGTGCGGGGTGTGGGGGTGTGTAGCCCCCACATGAGCAGAATTTGATGAATGTCATTTCTGATTAAATGCCATTCATTGAAGTATCACTTAGATGACGTGATATAGACCCGTATTGGATTATTTTTCTGTGAGGTTGGACATTATATAGTTTATTCAGGCTGTTTTCTATAATCCTTGTTTTTGGTATGTTGGATTTTCCTTGACTCTTGCCAGTGGATTTGGTTTCAGTCATTTTTTACTTCTGGGAATTGTCATGGACAGATATACATGTACATATACAGACAGATTGACTGTTTTGCCTGAAAGAAATCAGTTGTAAAGGGCCAGCTTGTGAGATTAGCAAGACTGATTTCTGAATTTGACACCTTTCAGGTTGAGTCTGTGCTCCTTATACACATGTTCAAAAAGAAGGGGTATGCCCGAGAATTCCTTGATGAAATGAAAAGTGTGTATTTTCAACATTTATTGAGGTATTGAGTTTTAACAATTAAAGAAAATGAACAAGGAAATATAATACAACATAAAAGAATGCTTATAGTCACTTATAATTTGGTTAGTAAAGTCATAATAACAATCATCAGGAAAAACTGGGATGTGTTCAAAGTAGATCAAAATATTTGCCAAAAAATGGAAGATAAACCAGTGGTCATTTATTGAAAAGATAAATCATTTAAAAATTGGCTAGAGTGTGGATAGAGGGTACAGCCATAGTGTTCAAACTTAGGTAAGAAAATATGTGGTTCTTGTACCCAGTGTTTCACAATAATTTGTAGTTATTAATATTACATACAAAATTGAAGAGCGTTAAAATTGTTAAAGCTGTAATGTGGTTTATGTTGCTCAGTGTAAGCAAAGTACAGCCTTCTATGTAGGGAAAACCTCTAGAAGGCCGAATGACCACATTTATAAGCCTTGTTCAGATATTAAGAAACAAAAAAACCCACAAATGCCCTTTATAGGCATTTAATGCACAATACAATACATTCCTTTGTTTTTTTTTTTTGGTTATTAATAGAATTAAGAAGGCTATACAGAGTAGTGTTGTAGATGAACACCTGGATATTTGTGAACTAAGATGGCAAATCAGGTTAAATGCAATCCTCATTTAAATGAAGCATTTTCTATTAATCCTGTTCTGAAATTAAAGCATACTGACTTAAGTGATTTTTACTGGTTGCAATTGATCCTGTGATTTTATCTGGAGGTTCTTTGAATGATTGTAAAGTGTAATTATATTGACCTCTTATGAAGTTCCATCTAGGAATGAAAGTGCTAAACTTTTGTTTTAAATTTGGATTTTATATTAAAGATATTTGGACTTAAACTGGGACTTGTGGTGTATGCTGCAGCACTGTTTTTTCATTACGTTATTTGTTTGTGTTATTATTTTATTAGTTTGTTTGAGAATATGTCATTATCTTGTTGTTGCAGCAATTTACACCAAATGATCTGCTCTGGAAATAATTTACAAGCTATTGGCAATTTGACTGCACTACTACAGCAGGTCAGCCAACACATCACCAACATATTGGGGTCAAATCTTGCTAATACATGGCATGGCTCATCCTTGTACAGTGTTGGATTTTCCCTAACCCAAATAAATTAAATAAAAGTACATGAAACTGCTAATGAAGCTTATCCATTGGTTGTGATAAATCAAGGTAAAATTATTTGATTTAAAATAAATCCCAATGCTGCAACTCAATCCAGGCCTGTGGACCAACATCAGACAATGAGTGAGATGCTACTGTCACTTGAGAAATTGTTGTTTTTATATAAGAGAATGCAACCGAAAAACTGTTATCTGACTGAATGTGTTGAAGGAGACCATGTCCCTAAAGGGTTGGGGCTCTGGCAATATCCAAACAGGGACATGAACATGAGTTAGATGAGGTGTTTGATAGGGCTGGGTGTGACATAATGAGAGTTATGATTAAATTTAATAATATTGACCTTGAAAAACTCTCTAAAGAAATAGATGTTCTTGATAAAAAATACATGATGATTTACAATTCAGTCATTATAAGACTATCTGAATATATTTGACAACAGTGACAGACAGTGTGACAATATTCTAGACAAAAAGATTAAATCATTTAAAAGCAACACTGAGCACTATTTAAAGAACCAGGTTTACTCAACACATCCTGGTCCCTATGGAAATGGAATTGGAGTGACCAATCGGGAAGAAATAGAGAAGGAAGTTACTCCCATGGTGACAGGAAGTTGTAATTAGAATCATAATGGTGAGGACGTCCCTTTTGGGGATGAAAGCATACGGAGATCCGAGAGACTCAAAAAATCAGGGAGTTAGGTTATGTACTGGATTGTCGGGAAGATCAATATCTGAGAGAAGGAGCAAAGCCCAAACTGAGACGATGGATTGGGAGGTATTCCAAATGATGTCTTTTATGGTAGTATTTCCATGGATAAAGATGTGTCTAATTCATCTTACAAAGTGGTTTTGAATGATGAGTGTGACTTTATTTATATATTATAATTATTCAGGTAAAGTGATAACTAATTCTCACATCAGTTTACTATCTAAAGGCGTGTCATTTGTTTCTGCAAGGTGGGCGAACTTTGTTGAAGCTATTATGGATTTAAAACTTTTTTCTGTAAGTTTAATTTATTATTATGGTTCAGTAATCATTTAGGGATGAACAATGAGTCCCCCCTTGCAGCATCTGGTACAAGAGTTTGAAAAGTTTTGTGAAATTGATATCAGACATGCTATAGGCAGTGCATGCTAAACTGCATTTTTTTAATTTAAACAAGGCTGAAAGAAGCTTATTGAATGAATCGTATACAGATTTTAATATATGTGTGATGAAACCAGACAAGGGGGGGGGGGGGCTGGTTGTTATGGATCAAACGCATTATTTAAACAGTATGAGCCAGCTGTTGACAATGGACACCTATTTTGAAGTCTCTAAAAATGAAGTCCATGTAGCATTTGAAAATAGATCGACTTTTAGAAGATATGCTTTTACAAGGATAGCTTTCAGAGAAGGAATTTAATTGTATGTGTAACCAAAACTGGTTGTTGCCCACATTTTTGGCATACCAAAAATTAATTCTAACCTTAACAATCCACCTTTCCATCCAACTGTAGATGCAGCAAGGTGAAAAACATGTTTTACTGCCAGATTGTTGGATATTAGTTTAAAAGATGGGTTAGACAAGATTGAACAGATATGCAGGGATTTGTGGCATTTTTTGGGAAATTGAATGCAATCAAGTTTGAGTCTGATTTAATTTTAGTAACCATTAATGTGCATAGTTTATTTTTGGTCATCCCACATCAGGTGGGTATTAGGTGGTTTGAAAATAAGTTAGAAAGCATTTTTTTTACATTTTGAAGGTCATTTTTTTAAGCAAATGACATGAGTTGCCATGGGGGCTGCTTGCACCCCCATGTTTGCAAACTATGCCATGGCTGAGTGAGAAGACTGGTATATATTGAATAGTAATTTTAGGGGAATTTGGGTGAGGCATAACCATTTTTAGACAATGTATTTATATTGTGAAGAGAACCCCCTAAGAAATTAAATGAATTTTTGGGGTATATAAACAACACAGTTGGATTTTTGACTTTTTCATCCCAATGAAATGAAGATAGAATTAATTTCTTGGATGTTGAAGTCAGTAAAGATTTTGAGAATGGCAGATTGATATCTAATGTGCATTGTAAACCAACGTTCTCTAATGCATACTTATACTTCTCCAGCTGGCATCCGACACATCAAAAGAAATACGTTGTAAAGGATCAGCTTGTTAAGTTAGCATGAATGGTTTCTGAATTTAACCCCTTTCAGCATGATTGTGAGGTCCTTATACACATGTTCAAAAAGAGGGGTATCCCCCAGAAATCCTTGATGAAATGGAAAAGGAGGTTTATATAAAAAGAGAAAGTGGGTATTTTCAACCTTTATTGAGGTGTGGAGTTTTAATGAGAAAAGAAAATGAACAAGGAAATATAATGCAACGCAAAAGAATGTTTATAGTCACTTATAATTTGGATAGTAAGGCCATAATAACAATCATCAGGAAAAACTGGGATGTGTTTAAGATAGACCATAATATTTGCCAAAAAATGGGAGCTAATCCAGTAGTCATTTATCGAAAAGATAAATCATTTAAAAATTGGCTAGAGTGTGGACAGAGAGTAGAGCCACAGTGTTCAAACTTAGGTATGAAAGAATGCAGTTCTTGTACTCAGTGTTCCACAATAATTTGTGGGAATAAATTTGTAGTTTTTAATATTACATACAACATTGAAGGGCGTTACAATTGTTACAGGTCTAATGTGGTCTATCTTGCTCCGTGTAAGCAATGTCCAGCCTTCTATGCAGGGAAAAGCTCTAGAGGGCTGAAGGACCGCATTAATGAAAATTGTTCAGATATTAAGAAACAAAAAAAACACAAATGCCCTTTATAGGCATATAATGCACAATACCTTTGTTTTTTGGTTATTAATAGAATTAAGAAGGATATACAGGGTGGAGTTGTAGGCGAACTCCTTGATATTTGTGAACTAAGATGGCAAATCAGGTTAAATGCAACTGAATTCCCTGGTTTAAATGACACACTTTCTATTAATCCTGTTCTGAAATTAAAGCATACTGATTTTAAGTGATTCTTATTGGTTGCAATTGATCATGTGATTTTATTTGGGGGTTATTTAAATGTTTGTAAAGTGTAATTCCATTGAGTTCTGATGAAGTTCCATCTACGAACAAAAGCGCTAACCTTTTGTTTTTAGTTTAGATTTTATATTAAAGATGTTTGGACTTAAACTGGGACTTGTGGTTTATGCTGCAGCACTGTTTTTTCATTGTTATTTGTTTGTGTTATTATTTTATTAGTTTGTTTGAGACTATGTCATTATCTGGTAGCTGTAGCAATTTAGACCAGCTTGTCTGCTCTGGAAATATTTTGCAAGCTATTGGCAATTTGACTGCACTACTACAACAGGTCAGCCAACAGCTCACCAACTTATTGGGGTTGAATCTTGTTAATACAGGCCATAGTTCATCCATGTACAGTCTTGGACTTACCTTAACCCAAACAAGTGGAATAGAAGTACATAAAACTATTAATGATGCTTCTCCATTGGTTGTGTTAGATCAATGGAAAGTTAATTGATTTTAAATTAATCCTGGTGTTATAACTCAATCCAAGCCTGTGAACCAACATCAGACAGAGTGAGATGCTCAGCTCTTTTGATAAATTGATTTCATAAAAGAGAATGTAACTTGAAAACTGTTATCTGACTAAATGTGTTGAAGTGCACCGTGTCCCTAAAGGGCTAAGGCTCTGGCAATATCCAGATGGGCCTGTGAACAATCCTGAGATAAATCGTGAGTTACATGAGGTGTTTGATAGGGCTGGGTGTGACATAATGAGAGTTATGATGAAATTTAATGATCTTGACCTTGAAAAATGCTCTAAAGAAATAGATATTCTTGATAAAAAATGTATGCTGATTTACAATTCAGTTGTTATGAGACTAACCATCTGAATATATTTATCAACATTGTTAGACAGTGTGGCAGTATTCTAGACAAAAATGACACTGAGCATTATTTAATGAACTGGGTTTAACCAAAACCTTCTCATCCTCATGGAAATGGAATTGGAGTTACCAGTCGAGAGTAAATAAAGAAGGAATTTCCTCCCATGACAACAGGAAGTGGTAATTCAAAGCATAGTGCTGAGGTGGTCCCTTTATGGGATGGAGGTGTCTGGAGATCTGAGAGACTCAAAAATATCAGGGAGCTAGGTTATGTAATGGATTGTCAGGAAGATCAATATCTGGGAGAAGAAGCAAAGACCAAAGTGAGATGATGGAATAGGAGGTAGTCCAAATTGACACCTTTTATGGTCAGTATTTCCATGGATGAATACAACTTACAAAGTGGTTTTGGATGATGAAGGTGACTTTAGTATTTATAATTATTCGACTAAAGTGATAACTAATTTGCACGACAATTTACTTTCTAAAGGCTTGTCCTTTGTTTCCACATGGTCGGCGAACTATTATGGATTTAAAACTTTTTGGCTGTAAGTTTCATTTATCATTATGGTTCAATAATGATTTAGGGATGAACAATGAGCTGCATAGACCAGGTATTTTCAATCCCCCCTTGTAGAATCTGGTCCAAGACATTGAAAAGTTTTGTGAAATTGTATCAGGCATGCGATAGTCAGTGCATGCCAAACTGCATTTTGAAATTTAAACAGGGGTGAAAGGAGCTTGTTAAATGAATTGTGTACAGCTTTTAATATACATGTGATGAAACCAGATAAGGGGGGTGGGCTGGTTGTAAAAGATCAAACTGATTATTTAAACAGCATGAGCCAGCTGTTGATAATGGCTACATATGTTGAAGTCTCTAAAAATGAAGTCCATGCAGCAAATTTGAAAATAGATCGACTTTTAGAAGATATACTTTTACAAGGACAGATTTCAGAGAAGAAATTTAATTTTATGTGTAACCCAAAAGTGGTTGTTGCCCAAATTTGTGGCATATCAAAAATTCTTTCTAACCTTAACAATCCACCTTTCTGTCCAATTGTAGATGCAGTAAGGTCAAAGACTTGCTTTATTGCCAGATTCTTGGATGTTAGTTTAAAAGATAGGTTAGACAAGATTGAACAGATATGCAAGGATCTGTGGAATTTTGTAGGGGAATTGAATGCAATCAATTTTGTGTCTGATTTAATTTTTGTGACCATTGATGTGCAAAGTTTATTTTCGGTCATCCTACATCAGGTAGGTCTTAAGTGGTTTGAAAATCAGTTGCTTAGGTGTACCTACCTAGAAAATTGGAGGATTGCGGCCATGACATCTTTAATGGAGGTAGTTTTGGAAAATAATTTTTTATATTTTGAAGGTCAGTTTTTTAATTAAACAAAAGGAGTTGCCATGGGGGCTGCTTGCACCCCCATGTTTGAAAACTTTGTCGTGGCTGAGTGGGAAGACTGGTATATATTGAATAGGGATTTTAAAGGGAGTTGGGTGATGTATACCCATTTTTTGGATGCTGTATTTATAGAGTGGAGAGATACCCCTGAGAAGTTAAATTAATTTTTGGGGTATGTAAACAACAGTTGAATTTTTGACTTTTTCATCCCAGTGAAATAAGGATAGAATTCATTTCTTGGATGTTGAAATCACTAAGGACTTAATGAATGGTAGATTTATATTTAATGTGTATTGTAAACCAATATTCTCTAACTCATACTTCCATTTCTCCAGCTGGCATCCGATACAGCAAAAGAAATCCATTGTAAAGCGTCAGCTTATGAGAGTGGCGGGAATGGTTTCGGAATTTGACACCTTTCATCATGAGTGTGAGGGTCTTATAAACATGTTCAAAAAGAGGAGGTATCCTCAAGAATTCCTTGTTGAAATAGAAAAGGAGGTTTATATAAAAAGAGAAAGTGGGTATTTTCAACCTTTATTGAGGTGTGGAGTTTTAACAAGAAAAGAAAATGAACAAGGAAATATAATACAAGATAAAAGAATGTTTATAGTCACTTATAATTTGGATAGTAAGGCCAAAACAACAACCATCAGGAAAAACTGGGATGTGTTCAAGATAGACCAGAATATTTGCCAGAAAATGGGAGATAAACCAGTAGTCATTTATCAAAAAGAAAATAATTTGAAAATTGGCTAGAGTGTGGACAAATGGAAGAGCCACACTTTTCAAACTTAGGTATGAAAAAATGTGTTTTTTGTATGCAGAGTTCCACAATAATTTGAGGGAATGAGTTTGCAGGTATTAATATTACATACAAAACTGAAGGGTGTTAGAATTGCTACAGCTCTAATGTGGTTTATCTTGTTCAGTATAAACAATGTCCAGCCTTCTATGTAGGGAAAACCTCTAGAGGGCTGAAGAAACATGTTTATGAGCATTGTTCAGATACTAAAAAACAAAAAAACATAAATGCCCTATATAGACATATAATGCACGATACAACAGTTTACCTTCATAACTCCTACAGCCGCATCCTTAAAACTGCTTCCGTGAACATTGAGTTCTGATGAAGTTCCATCTAGGAAGAAAGTGCTAAACTTTTTTAAATTTGGATTTCATATTAAAAACATTTGGACTTAAACTGTGACTTTTTGTTTATCCTGCAACACTGTTTTTTCCATTAAGTTATTCATTTCTTTTATTATTTTATTAGTAAAACTGGAGCTAAATTTGTCAGTAATGAGATTTGCTACATCTTCCAGATCTGTGTATGTGGCACCACTTTCAATTAATTTTGTATATTGCTGTCTATTGCCTTTGAGGTTACAGACATAGTTGAAGAAAGCCTTGTGGTTGCCCTTGGCCTGGGTAACTGGTTTTACCTCAAATTTTTCTTTGGAGAACTTGATTTGCTCCTTTAGTTGTTTGTTTAGATTGATGAGATATTTTTCACTTGCTGGAAATTGCACCTCCTAATTTTATCATCATTTACTTCTTTTTATTATGCAACCTATTGACGTTGAGATTCCCCCAGGGTAGCTTATTTGGGTCTATATTAGAACACCAAACATTCAAAATTTTGAGTGTTCTAATATCGAACCCTATTAATCGAAAATTTAGAACATCGAACATACAGAACAGAGAATTTTTTCCTAGGGAAAAATTTTTCTGTTCCAAAACACATATACACAACACAAGCACATCAAACAAACAGCAATCCATACACATACACCTAAACTCTTACACCTAACCCTACACTAAACTATACATACACCACTAACTATCCACTTACCTTAACCCAAACCCTAACCCTAAGGTCCGTCACTATCACACAGTCATCTCACCCTGTGCTCTAACCCTAACTCACCTACCCCGCCCTAACCCTCATTTCCTCACAATCGCACACTTACCTGACCTGCACCCTAACCCTAACTCACCTAACCCTCACATCCACACAATCGCATACTTACCTGAACCCGAAGCGTAACTTTCCACCACAGTGCTGAAAATACCAAAGCAACAGAAACGGACAACCGAATTCTTTCCCTAGGAAAAAATTTGGTTTTCTGTTTCTTTGATATTAGAACACTCAAAATTTTGAAAGTTCGGTGTTCTAATATAGACCCGATTATTTCTGAGTTGAACCTGTGCTTAATGCGGGTGTCTGTGCAGCAGCTAATATTATTGTAGAGGGCTACTGTGAATGATTCCACATAGGCAGGTGTGTTCTCAATGTTTGTTGGGGGGGGGGGCTGAAATTTTGACACAGTGTCATTTAGTAGTAGGAAGTCTGCCCTAAAAAAAATATTAAAACTTCCAGGATTAACTAGTGTCCCTGGTTTTATCTTTATTTCAAAGGAGACAATTTTATGATCTGATCTGTCCAGCAGGAATATTACACTAGGGAGAGTGCAATGTCCTTCTATGTTTGTGAGGACAAGGTCAAGGATGTCTGTGTCACTAGCAGTTGTACAGACTAGCTGGTCCAAGACGTTTGCAGTTGCAAACTCCGTGAATCTCTGGGTCTGCATGTTTGGGGATAATGTATGATTCCTACTTTATATTGGGTTACTTAAAGCCACCTATGAGTATTTTGTTAGGATGAATGGGGAGTGTCTCCAGTACACTTAAGTATGTATTATGATTTTCCTCGGTCTTAGAGTGGGACCATTAGTTTGCAATGATATGGGATGGAACTTTGTCTAAGGCAATTTGGATGTGAGGAAGCTTAAGTGCATTATACTGATGGGCCAACTTTGAGGTGCATTTGTTTATAATGTAAATAGAGACACTTTACCTTTTGTCCCTTCCTGTCCAGTACTTGATTTAAATGTGCAGAAGGCATTGTAGCCCTGCACTGCCAGCATGCTCTTTGTGGCTTTAAACTGCGTCTCAGTAAGTGCACAGACATCTGCATTCTCCAGGGTGAAGAGAGCCTGCAGGAAGTGGAATTTCTTGTTTAGACTCCTGACATTAAGCAGTAACACCTTCAGATTTTCCTTGGCTGGTATATCTATGTCATTAGGTTTATCAGATTGGCAATTTTTACTTATTTATTTGTTTTGTTTACCAGGCAATGTCCAATTGAGCATATGGCCTATTTTCAGTGGAGGCCCAGTTAGAAAATTTCCATACATAAAATAGACAGTATTAAACAATCAAATTGAACATGTATTAATCAACAATGTACAAACAAGTCATTAAAGGAATTAGTTATATAACAATAATTACTAAATAATTAACGCATTTGACAAAAAAATGGCACAGTGCTAAAAACTGGCTGCATGAGTTAATAGTGAGAACAGTGTAATGCAGTAATTGCAAGATAGAGAAATGCAGTCTACATAACAGTTAAAGGCAAAGAATTATATTTGTACACATTGATAACTGAAACCAAGTGTAGAAACAAGATAGCCTTCAGCAGTTGATAGTTGTAGCTGTGAGAATGGGCTAGTTTAGAGTAATGTAAGGGAGCAGTAGGTAGCTTAACCAGGAGTATGGTAGGAGCAGAGCCAGTGTTTTGCTAGAAGTTCCTTAAGAAGGTTTTTAAACTCATGAATACTGGGGTTTTTAGCCATAGGTTGAGGAAGAGTGTTCCACAGTTTGTCAATTTTATGGGAAAAGAGGGTGGTGCCCTGTGTGTTGTGAGCTTGGGTAATCATTAACAATAGTTTATTTGAGGATCTTAGTGCTCTAGGATTGCTGTTGGGTTGGACTAGATTGGTGGGTGCTGGGCAGTTGTTAGGTTTGTGAATTATATTGTGGGCTATGGACAGTTGGTTAAATGTTCAAAGGTTTGGTAGTTCTAACCATTTAAGTTGGGAGAGTACAGAGCAGTAGCAGGTTCTGTAAGGGTGGCCTGTGGCAAACTTGGCAGTTTTGTTGTAGCATGATTCCAGATTGTTTAGGTCAGATTTACAAATGTTTGTAAATGCTAGGAAGCCATAGAGGAGGGTAGAAATAGATGTGTGTGGGCAGTATTTAGTCTGGCATTGTCTGTAAGGTAAAGTTTAGTTCTGTAAAGGGTGCCAAGTTTGGAGTGGACTTTTTTGATGGTGAGGGAGATGTGGGTGTCAAACCTTAGGTTATCATCGATTGTGACACCTAGAAGTTTGGCTTGGCTGGTGGGATCTATTTTGGTTCCATTTGTGGAAAGGATAGAAAGTGGAGTCAGACATGTTTTGGTTTTATTGTAATTGAAGACAATTAACTTGTTTTTGTTGGGGTTAAGTATGAGTTGATGGCTAGTGAGGTAGTTTTCTATGTCATAGAAAGATTTTTGCATTTTTGTTTGTAGATCCTGGGGGGTGGAGGCTGTGCAGATTAATGTACAGTCATCAGTGTATTGGACTATGGAGGCTAGTTGAAGAGCTGAGGTTGTTAGCAAAAATTGTAAAGAAAAGGGGACCAAGTATGGATCCTTGGGGTACACCAACAGTGATGGGTAGAAGGGTGGGCAGGGTGTTCTCCCATTTGGTGGTTTGCTAATGGTTAGAGAGATAACTATGGAACCAGGAAAAAGCTGTTGTGTTGAGGCCATGGCATGATAGTTTATTTGGTAGGATTTGGTGGGAGACTGTGTCAAAGGCTTTTGTCATGTCAAGGAATATGGAGGAGACCATTTGGCTTATGTTTATAAGATCTTGAATGGTGTTTGTGAAAGATAGCAGGGCAGTACTGGTACTATGTTTTGGCCTAAAGCCGTGTTGTGTGGGGGTGAGGAGTTTGCGATTAAGGAGGCAGGCAAGGAGTTGGGAGTGAATGCATTTTTCTAAGATTTTGGCTAGATGGGAGAGTATGGCTATGGGATGGTAGTTTGTTAGATCCTTAGCGGGACCACCTTTGTTCAGGGGAATGATGTGGGATATTTTCCACATATGGGGTACATATTGTTCAAAGATAGAATGGTTGATTAGGACTAATAAAGGATGGGCGATTGAGGGGGCAGCAATTTTAAGGAATTCATTAGATAATTTATTAGCTGCTAGATAGCAGGGTTTGAGTTTGGAAAGGAGAGATTTTATGTAGTTTTTTTTGGATTGGGGTGAAAGAGAAGGGGGTGGGGGAGTTGGAAGAGGGAAGGGGAACAGTGAGAGGTTAATTAGTTGGATTACCAAGAAGTGATGTGATTGAGCTAATGAAGTGGGTATTAAATAGTTTAGCTACTGGGTCTGAAACCTTGGAGTTGGTGGGTGGGGGGGTGGGGGTAGGGCTATAGCCTGGGTTGAGGAGATTGTTAATGTTTTGCCAACATTTTCTGGGATTAAATCGGTGGGTTTGCTGATCTGAAAGGAAATAGTTTTGCTTGTCTATTTTTATCGGTCTCTTAGTTTAGTTACGTAGCTGCTGATATCTTTGTGTGGTCTATTTTATTTTTGGTAGTGTGGTAAGTGGACCATGCCCTGTCTCTTTGCTTTTAGATAGCTGAGGTATGTGTCTACTTTTTGCTCATATTTCTCTTGTGGGTGCTATATTGCTGAGTATTTTAGGAAAGGTATTGTTGAAGTAAAGGACTGCCTGATCAAGTGGAGGTTTCTAAGTGGTGACCAGTTACTTTGCTGAAGAAGGTGGTTGAAAGTGGAGGGGGAAAAGTTTTTTTTGTTCCTTATAAATTTATATATTGTGTTTGTTTGTGTCTGAGCTTGTTTTCTGTACAGGAAGGTAGGCGAGTGGTCACTGAGGGAGTCTGGAAGGCAGCCTGCTAAATAACCTAGATTTGGTTTGTTAGTTAGTACCCAATCTAATGAGGATTGCATTTTAGAATGTTTATCTAGCCAGGTTGGACAGGATATGGTTTGAGTGGAATTGAAGAGGTTTAGGAAATTGAAGGGGCTGTTGGTGTTGCAGGAATGCCAATCCAGGTTAAAATTACCCAGGATAATGGTCTCCTGCCTGAAAATAGTTGATGCCCAGGCGAGAAGATTCTCAATTATTGGTAGGTTGTTCCTGGGGGGGGGGGGGGTTAAGATAATAACAGATTTGTTAGGGTTTATTACTAGGCATGTTGTTAGGATTTCAGAGTTAGGTAGGTCTGGAGGGGCACAGTTTAATAGTTCCAGTTTAAGTGTATTTTTATACATAATAGCAACAACACCACCCCTTTTGTTTGGTCTGTCTAATCTAATTAGTTTATATCTGTTTGTAATAATTTCCTTGTCTTTGATGTGGGGCTTTAGCCAGGTTTCGGTTATTGTTGCAATATCAAGTAAGTAGGAGTTAAGGGTTGCATGGAATTCAGTAATTTTATTTACGATATTAGGAGGTTAAAGTGCGTAAAGACTAGGTCTGAGTTGTTGGTCTTTGGCAGTGCGGGAAGGGGGTGGTGGTTAGTAGTATGTTGGCAAGAGATTGGTGGAGGGCTGGGTGGGTGGGGAAATAGTTGGGTAATGAGGGGTGTGGGTAAGAGGGCCTGGGTTGGGGTGGATGTCAGCCTGGAGTTTAATTTGTGTTATATTGTATAGAGTGAGTTGTATGAATTTACTTTAGTAATATAGTTTTACATGTCTGTGAGTTGAAGGGTAAGTCCTATATGTGGGTAAATGTTTTAAAGGTAGGAGGAGAGATGTAGTTGTGTTGCAGAGCTGTGAGCCAATGGCTGCATATGTGTGGGTGTGGCTGTTGGAGGAGGCCAGAGGGAGAGTAGGTGATTGAAGGTGAATGATGGTGCATGAGTAGAGGGAGGTGGAGCTAAGCAAGAGGTATAGTAGGCGGAGTATGAGAGAACTTGCTAGCAAGGAATTGAGGTGGGGCATAGTGGATGGTTGAAACGGTGTGGTGAGGGGGTGAGAGGAAGGGGAGGGGATTGAGGCAGGAGTTGTATTGGCTGGAAGTAGAAGGGGTGTTTTTTATTAGGTACAAATCTAGGGAAAGAGGGGGTGTGTGGGAATGGGGGTAGGGTAGGGGAGCGAAGTGAGCCCGGAGTGAAGCAGAGCCTAAAAAGGCCAGTGTTAGGGTGGCCAAGATTTTAGCCAATATTCAAAATCCCAGAAGGGACATTTATAGGCTATTCCTGGTAAAACAACATGATCTGTTAACCATATCCTTCTATTCTGACAAATATTTCACCCCCTTCAAATGACACCATACCCTAAGCTAGTTGTTAAAGTCAATTATTTTCTGTTTGTATTGTAGTATCATCCTCGGAAAAGGAAGAAGGCTCACTGCTAGACTCATACTGACAAAATCCCAGAAGGGACATCTGTAGGCCATCCCTGGTAAAGCAGCATAGTCTAGCAGCCATACCCTTCTAGGCTGACAAATATTTCACCCCCTTCAAATGACTCCATACACTAAGCTAGTAGTTAAAGTCAATTATTTTCTGTTCATATTGTAGTATCATCCTTGGAGAAGGTAGAAGACTCAGTGCTAGACTCATACTAGTTTGAGACACATAGTCTGACAGCTCCAACATGTCTCTTTATGTAGTCCAGAGACATACATCTCAGGTCATTTATGCCCCAGTGGACTATGACTGAGTCATATTGGTACCTAAGTGTGTATGTCAGTTTTAATGAATCCTATTCCCTGTTTCATATTATACAAGGGACAGTAAAGAAAGGGTTTAGATCTGGCTAGTTTGAGTGTTTTAAAGGATAGACTACAATTATTACTAAGACCAAACTCATGTGGGGGGGGGTGTTCCTCAGTGCACAGACAAGGTGTTCATTGTGCAACTGTGTTCTTTGGGAATTTCATGGGTAGTTTTATGTGGAAAATGTTACTGCATTGTGTTTACGTGTATACAGGTCACTGCTAACAGCCACTGAGCAATGAGCATCATTTCACAAATGTGTTGAATTTATAGAGACAGAGAAAACTGACTAAGCAAAGCAAATAGCCCTCTGACTAATCAAATAGACTCACATAAAACCTTCCTGTATGATCCCCAGCTTAGAGCGACCAGGCCACCTTCTTCTCCCACTGGAAAAGCAGTCCCAGTTCCTCCTAATATAAAATCACACAACAGTTAGCCCAAAATTAATTCAAGCAGCACATCCAAACAAACTAGGTAGAAAAATAAATGCACTTTTAAAATTACTATAAATCAGAAAAACAGAAGCAAGCTCAGTGGAAGTCAAGGCACTTTATAGTGAGATAGAACAGAAAAGTACAATAAATAATGCAACACTATAGCAGCAGTACCATTAAATATTATATAAAAGTATAAGGAATCAATCTGAAGTGCAAATCTATGCAAAGATTGCACTGCATACAAGCCAAGTGTTTGTGAACTCGGTGGAAATGAACCAAGAGCTATACAAAAATGCCAAATTTATAGAGGCAGGGAAAACTGACTAAATAAAGCAAACATGCCTCTGACCAGTCGGCATATAGTTAGACTATATGGTGATGCTGTTAGCAGATGGAAGCCATCACTGTTATTTCTGAAGGAATAACTGTGGTGGCAGTGCTGCGGTGGCGTTGTTGCCTAACAATAAGACGTCCTGTTCGATTCTCAGTTAGAGCGTCTTCTGAGTGGAGACATGTGTGAATGGGCATACCTTCATTGAAGGTTGTGCATCACGGCCTGCAACTCGGCACGTAAAAATCTACTGCCAATCATTATCGGACCAGAGTTCCACTGTGGCGACCCCTAACCAGGAAAAACCGAAAGACACAACAACAACAATAACTGTGTACTTTCTAATCTCATTACGATGTCTACCTTTTTCTCACCCCGCCTCATACTTCCCACTACCTCCTGATGTATCATCTTTTTATGAGCTGTATCCTACCATGCAAATGTTTAAAACTCATTATAATCTTTGCATTCATTATATTTAAATCATTCATAGTTTGCTTTCTTCCTTTACACTGTCATACATGATGCCTAATTGGGTTTGTCTGGATTATTTTATTTGATTGCTGTATAATATTTTTTCTACCATATGTTCCTGTAGCAGTATGCCAGCTTCTGGACATTGCTTTGTCCATCAATTATAACTTTATAAATATGATTTGTTCAGCGTGTGTGTGTGTGTGTGTGTATGTGAGTGTGTGTGTGTGTGTGCTAATTTAATACAATTATAGCAAACTTAAATCTATAATACTTATTGGTTTAATCACATGTAGAATGCTTGAATTGCCCTTTTGATGGAAGCAGTAATGTTTAGTTCATATGTAGCTTTGTATTTTCACTAGGAAGGACAGGCAGTGAAGTTTATTTGCATGTATGAGATGTTTGGAACAAATTATTGTGATAAGTACTAAGAATGAAATTGTATAAGAAATGAGAAGCTGATGGATTACATATGGATAGTAAAACATTAACAGGAATAAGGCAGTATCTGCCTGCTAATATAGTCCCCTTGCCATTATAGGGATTATGCATTTTTGGAGTAAGCCTGTCAGAAAGTGGTGAAATGTTAAGTGCGCTGAAGTTCTTAGTTATTTGCTACAGAAATCAGAATTATCTGTTGCAAAATAAAATAGGACAGGCAAATGAGAAGAAAATGTAATGCTGGCATTTGCAACTCATTGCCACTTGAAAGTAACAATGTAATTTCCGATGAAATCTTTTTTTTTTAACTTGGAAACACAAACTCCTGAGTGCAAGGATGTGGATAATAACAGAAAATCTACCAAGATATACATGAAAAATCAGAAGAAAACCTGACTTCATTCATGTGTGGTTATTGAGTGGTATGACTGAGAAAAGTTTTCTGCACAAGGCATGATATCTTAAATAAAACAAAATAGCAGTTAAAATATAGGGTGGATTAAAGTCAGTATGCATAGTAGTGCAGCTATTCAAGGATTATTTGGAATTTGGTGTTGATAAATGGATACTTGTGTTATACTGGCCAGCTGGCTGAGAATTCCATCTTTATTTTCTGGTTGAGATCCACAGAACTAAGCAAACTGATTGGTTGCCGGTCTATAAAGTGCACATCTTTCTCATGTAAACTGTAACATATCACAAACAGTGTTAAAGGCTTCAAGTTGTAAGGTGTCTGGGAGTTGAAGCAGAGCAGTTGAAGCTAATATTAACATCTAAATACAATCCTATAATGCAGAACAGAAGAAAGGAAAATCATAGATTATTGGAAAGGCAGTGGCACTATTTAGAATGTTTGTGAGGTACAAAAGATAGGATAGAATAAGGGAGATTTAAATACCTATTTGGATAATAGGTTGAAATTTTGGAAAAAAAAATCTGCTGGTGAATTCAGATATGGCCATAGAAAGAACAATGCTCACAGCTGAAAATGAATATGCTAATTCTGTCACTGGACAGCTATTGCAAACAACAGACATTTTCAAATTATATTATTAGAAATTGTATCATTCAGAGAAGTGCACAGGAAATTACACAAGACCCTCTATGACTATTTAAGCCTTATTCCATTTCCCATACTATATTGCACAGCCAAACATAAATTTTAATGACACAAATAATTAAAGAGAAAATATATGGCTAAATTGCTTAGCAAAAGAAAGATATAGTCCCTTCTCCTGATGAGCTAACAGCGGTTATATGAAAACTGGCAGGTGATAAATTGTCAAAAAAAAATGTGAGGTAATCATGAATATTATTATGCAAGATAAAAAAATCCAACTCTTGTCAGGGGATATATTTACTGTCTTTCCTGTGAATGGTAAAGAACTACTTCCTTCATCCTCCAGCAGAATCCCTTTGGTACTGAACCATGATTACAAAATATTTATTGCTATACTGGCAATGCTTCCTGTTAAATTTCTTTCTGAACTAATACACCTGGATTGATGTGGGTTGTGGGGAGATGGCAGATATTCAGAAACCAGTCATTAGTCACCATATTACTCCCCACTTTGGATACAGAGAAAGCACTGAAACATATACATTTGAAAATGTATTTTATTCCTAACAAGTTTATAGAGTTATTAAAAAACATATACTCTAAATCAACTGAAAGAATAAACGTTTTGTTGTTCTTTTCTCAGTAGTTCAGTGTGTGAAGACACACATCAGTTATGTCTATTTCTAACTAATATTTGCACTGCATTTGGAACATCTGACTATATTAATAAACTGGAGACAGTGCCAGCAGTTCTTCTGGAGGGGTAGAAAAAATAAAGCTATCTTTATTTAGCAATGATGCAATAGTTTCCTTGATTAGATCACAATGAATTAACAATTTCCCTGGTTAGATCACAATTGGATTGAAAGTGGTTGATTGAGCAATTGAAAGAAGATGAGAAATACTTGTTGTAAAACTCAGATTTCAAAGATGACAACGATATAAATAAATTCTTCTTCTTCTTTTGGCTTTTCCCAGTTAAGGGTTGCCACAGCAGATCACCTGTCTGCTCATGACTGGCAGTGGAGTTTTATGGTGTTGAGTTGCCAGCCCGGTGCCCAACCTTCCACAGAAGGCACACACATGCATGCACTCACGCCTAGGACCAATTTAGAATGTCCAATCCACTTACAGCATGTCTTTGGGATGTGAGAGGAAACCGGAGCACCCGGAGGAAACCAACACGACCACAGGGAGGACATGCAGACTCCGCACAGAAGGCAACCCAGCATCGAACCTGAGAACGTCTTGCTGTGAGGTGGCAACACTAACTATTCCACCACCATGGCCGCCCAACAATATAAATAAGTTATGAAACATTTATTACATTGAGTTAAGGACTTCCTAATCTTTGAATTTCCAAAATTAAAGCTAAATAAAAGATGGATGGGATATTCGATGATAGAAAAAATTAAAAACTACTCAAATATCTTTTCTTTCCTTAGTTTTTCAGATGTAGTTCAATCATTACTGTTACCTCCACCAGCACAATTTGTTGCTAATTAAACCACTGGTCCCTACATTTACCCGAGATGGGTTCCACAGAAGAATGTCTTGGGATACATTGGTATTATCTAAACGGAGCAAAATAATGGGAATTCCTGATTGATATAACTATATACAGGTTTATGTTCTGAAATTATACAACTAGAATCATATATCTACATATAATGTTTGATGGCAATGCCTGGTGTTACGTTCAGGTAATCCATGGAGAAATTACAAATGTAATATTTTTAGATACTATCATGTCAAGAATCCCTTGAAAAGAGCAGTTTCTTGATAAAATAAGCACTGTTTGGAGGGAAGAAATATGTGGGGTGGATAAATGAAATCCTTCATCTAGGTTACTGTAAATTTAATAATAGACAACTAAATTAATCTTATCTTTGGCATAATTGTTAGACAAAACTTTTTCTTTTCTTTCCTTTTTTTTATTGAGAACATTAGATGCACCAAGGAATGTTTATAACTTGTGAGCAGGCCCAACCTATGTGTTAGTTGCAGTTTTGATATACAGTATTAACAAAAATTTTAATTTGACTAAAAGAACTCTAGGGCTCAATTTGGTTGATCTAAACTGATTATTTGGAAGACTGATTCAAATACAGATGGCTTGGATATTGATAAATTAGTAAGTGTAGCCTACAAGATCTTATGAGACTATGGAAATTGTTATACAAAAGCATAAACTGAGATATCAAGGTTTTTCATAGGCTGATGTTTCTTTAAAATAGTGGCTACTATTTTGCTGGTATAATAGGCAAGCCTCAAAGTCTAGATGGCTTTGTATATTTGCTTGATGATAACTTCATCAATATTTTTTATACCTGGCTAGATTAAAGAAACATTTTAACTGATTCTTTTTTTCCATCTTTATTGCATTCTAATTCAGGTCTATATTGAATGTTCGAACATTCAAAATTTCGAATTTCATATGGTCGACACCATATGATCAGATTTTTGAATGTTTGAACATTGTAATGGAGATCTCCATACAGCGCAGAATGGGGATATTTCCCTTTTCTGCACTGTAGTGTGATCTCGGAGTTGGTATACTTAAAGACCAGGGGGTGTGGTGGGTGCAGCCCCCCCCCCCACATGAGGGGAGCAGGGGGGATTTTCCCCCTGCTTGGAGCGTTCAGGTAGGTGTTTTGTGTACATTATTTTTTTTATTAGATATTCGAATTTTTCAAAGTTCGATCATATGGTGTCGACTTTTCAAACGTTCAGTTTATCTAATATAGACCCTTGTAATTCAAGGTAGCATGGTAATTTAGTTCATATATTTGCTCATATAATGCATTGAGCAAGCATAAAATTGGTTTAGAATGAATATATAATTAAAGCCTGAGATGTTTTGGTTGGTCTTGTACAGTGGGCTAGCACTGCTAGGCATGCATTATGAGAAAACAAGCCATAACCAGATATTAGATAATATCTGTTATCTCAGATTAGATGAATCAAACATAAAAATATATTACTATTAAATGTAGGTGTAAGTTTATGAATCTTGACTGCCATAGTCTCAATATTTAGATAAACATGAGTAATGCTACCTGAAGTGACTTTTAATGGGGATTTATGCCTGTCTTGTTTAGGGACCTGATGGAGGGGGATACTGGGATGGGGAATTACTGGGTGGAGAATACAATGTGTGATAGAAAGAACAATTGATGCCAGGGTTGCATGCATTATTTTTATTCCCTCTCCATTTTCCTTCATACTTTCTGGCTATCCCACTATCCCCATCAATTGTCAGATCTACCTGCTACTTCTTTCACCCTGGACTTTCTCCATTTGAGGACTGGGGTTAGCCTAGATCTTAAGGGCATTGTGGGGGTTAATGGCAGTGCCTGCTTCTGCCTGTTTTTTGTTTATTTTTTTTTTTATGACTTTCCCTCATTTTCCCTACCCCGCTCATTGCCTGCATTCATCTATTCTATCCAAGTTTTACTCACCTCAATGGATTATGCCTCCAATTCAAGCAGCACCTACACAAATTCATTCCCATCCTTGCCTAGGTATGCCCATCCCTCCTCTCCAGTGCTCCAGATGCCTCGTCCACTAATTGAATCCTGGTTTCCTGAGCCATAGTTAGGGCTCTATTCCTGTATGCCCCAGCCTTCTATAGAAGTGCATGCATTGTTTTAAAAGGTCAGATATACTGACTATCAGAACATCTGAATTATAATCTCCAGTTTGGATGCTTATAAGTATGTTTTTATGATAAAACAGGAAGTACTTTTTCAGGATGAGAATCACGTGTTGAAGTAAGTTATGAAGAAATTACTTGAAAGCTAAATGACTTGAAGATTCCTGATTGATTTTACATGAACATGTGTGTTTGTATGTAAATATGCATACATATAGATAGATATCATAGGATCGTAGGATCATAGGAAGTTACTAGGCTAATGGCCCTTACAAGCCTAGCCAAGTTCTACCCTTATTTCCACAATCAACATCTATTTTCCCTGCCCAAAAGGGACGCAGGTGGAACCCCAGGAGTGAATTTATGTTTATAGATTTATAATATTGATATTATTTTAAATTATTTATTTATTTGTATTTTTTTGGGCTGGGATAAAAGCGCTCATTCTACTGGACTATTTTCAGGCTTGTGATATGTATCACTGTATTGGTTTTATGATATAATTTCTGTTGAAATCTGTATGTGACTTTACATCATACAGTGAAACTCAAAGTCCAGGTAACAATTTATGAAACAAGAATCATTTCTACATACCTTCTTACCTGTTTATAGTTATTGGACAGAGTTCTGCTGAAGGATATCCAAGGCATCACACACCATTGAAATTGCCACACTAGATTCTCATTGGACACTCCCTCCTGCACAGTTGCAGTGTACTGCAGGCTCTGAGGGCTGAAGTGCATTTAATCCAGAGGTGGTGCCTTGTCAGAACAGAGGCTGGGGGTGTTTTAATGTACAGGCGGCTCAGATGGCTGTACTGGTAGCAGTGCAGGATATGGCTTTGATAATATTCACAACCCAGAGACACATGAAATTTACAGTCAGACCAAAAAAAAATACATAGCAGTCACAGTATAGTAGTCATAGTATAGCTGTAATGCTGTTAGACAGAGTAAACAGTTATGTTTGCAGCATAATATACATAGATCTTATGCTGCCAAGGGTGAGCTGTGTGACTGGAATGTTAAGAAATCACATGCTTGAATCAGAAGGACTTTAATTCTGAGAGATATTTAGGAAAAAGTGTAATAGATTCTGTATGTGGAGGGGTGGTAGTCCAGATTTTAGGGTAAAAAATCGCTACGGTTTGTTGTCATTTATATAACTGTAACATAGCCTATGTCATACATGATAATTTGATAAAGATGTTTCTTGATTAAAACAAAAAAAGAATACAGAAGGCTTCCACAGTGGAGTGGCATGATGAATGAAGGGCCTGAAGAGCAGTGGTATGTATTGGTAGGGACCTAGGGTTTTACTGGTTGGTGTGCTATTTACTGTCATCGCCAGAAAGGAAAATAATTTTACTTTAGTGAGACTGAAGACTAAGCTTGCTACAAAAAGAGTGGTTCTGAGCTTCAAACTGACCATTTATCTTTATCAAAGATGGAGAAATGGTGTTCTCTTTGACTGGCTAGGGTGGTACATTTACAGATTTTATTCCTAATGGTTTGCTTGGCTTTGGGATTTTTTTTTTGATGCAGTAGCCACATTGGTAAAACCATATTCCATTTTGGGCTATAAGGCCTGTGAAGGCTGCCAACCCAGCTATCTAGAATTTTGTAAATAATTCTATGTCATTTGTGAACAGTAATATGATCTGTATGCTTGCCTTAGAAATGTAAGAAAACTATATGTTCTGTGTGCTTCAAGACTGTAACCACAGTGCACCTTGTTAGAAATGTGTGTAAACTACATGCCTATGCAAATGTATGTGTTGATGGCAAAGGCTGGAATATACAGAGTTAACTTGCAAACTCTAAGAAAATAAGTAAAGAGTTTTATGATATGCTATAAAGTTAGTTTATCTCAGCTAAGAGACAAAATGTCTGCAGCTAGAAATTCTTTCTATTGTCTGGAAGCAGAAATAATTACAGGTTTCCAAGGTAAAAGTTGTACGACTTCCCATTTCAGGCAAGCTTCTAAGAGATAAGTGACAGCTTCTAAGAGATAAATATTTTTCATAGAGACATGTTAAATTCTGTTGGTATCTGTTTAGCCTGGGAACTAGATGCAGGTGTCAAATAGTGATGTCATCTAGCTAACTTAGCAATAATGTGTATTATTAATTTAAGAACTATGCCAGAGAGAAAGTCTGTGCATTTTGTATCTTGTTCTGGACCTGTACACATCCATTCAACACTTCTTATCTGTATTTGCTTGCTTTGTATGTAAGAGTCAGATTGCACTGATTTCTCTTAGAGATAGACAGGAATATAGTAAGATTAGCTAATATGTTTTCTGTATTCATGTGAGACTGTCCTGCAATGTTGTTTTTAAATATTTCCTGTGATTCTGAACTCTATTTTCACTGTGTTGAGTTAATGAGTATAGTCTTGTGCATTTATTATGTATTATTAAACATATTTAAACCTTTTAATTGTGTTTTTTTGTGTAGAGATATTTAAGCTCTTAGAGTAGTACTTGCATATGTATTTGGTGACACTGTACAAGCCACTCCTAAATAACCTTTAAGTCTTAGTCACACTTACCATTTGGATAATAGTAACATCACACAGTAAGATTGGGCACTGTTTGGGAAGGGCCTTATTATTAACTGATAAGTAGTGGTTGGTGGCAGTGATTTCTACCTTATAGTCTGGGCAGACGAGGGCATAGTTGGTGAACCTGTGCCAACCTTCATCAGGAGTGTCTGTGTGTTTGTATATAAATCAAATCTCACAGTGTGTGCGTGTCAGCTACTTGGGCAGGGACACAAAACACTGGATGGACAGAGAGGGTGCTGGAGATTTTGGCTTGACCTCTCGGCTGAGATCTTAACCCTATAGCTGTGCCAGTGGGTTGTCTTATTTGCGATCTGGAGAAACCAGCCCCAGACTGACTGTGATCTCTGTGTGCTCTTAAGAAAAAATTGTACTTTACTGTGTGTGTACTTGTCATTCTCCCAATGTGCACGTCCCTCACTGGTGATAGTGGTAGGCTCCTTGATTACTGGGCCAGTGCAGGGGCGTCACAATGCCTTCTGTGCCAAAGGCAACACTTTCTTCAAGGAAAAGGAAGTGAGATGAAGCAGTGTTTATTTTGGACTTGGTATCTTGTATGCACTTATGTAGATTGAGATTGGGGTTGAGACAGACACTGTCATTTATTATGCTGAGCAGTTTCTATTCCATTCTGACTGGGGTGAGCAATGGCTTAGTTGTTGGGTGCCGTGACCAGCCTTTGTTTGACATAGCTTTTTTCTTTATATTCATAAAACATCTGGGGGTTAGTAGCCAGTCTCATAGTTTTGTATGTTGTGGGTGTGTGTGTGTGTGTGTGTGTGTGTGTGTGTGTGTGTGTGTGTGTGTGTGTATCTGTCTATTAAGAGAGATAGATTTATATAGCTAGATTGGTAGATATCACACAGATCAAAACATCCATAAATAAATCGAATGTAAGCCTTTGGCAGACATTTTTAATCAATCACTTTAAAGAAAAATCCTCAGTTAAGGCTTTAAACATTATTATTCTACAGAATGAATATCCTTCCCCAATCTCTGCAAATGACTTTTGTCCTATTGTCATTCTCTGTCCATAGTACTTGAACAAAATGTAATCTACCTACTAAAATATCATATCCCGACAGATAGGCAATATAGTTTCCATCCTAGCTTTAACATTGTAACAGTTATATATTCACATGCAAATCACATATTTAGAAACACTGAACAAGGTAAAGTTACAGAAGCTGACTTTTTCAGTCTTAAAGAGGAGTTTTGAAACTGCTGACCGTGTTATGTTGTTATATAAACTCTCAAACTCAGATTTCTCTATAGAAGTGGTACAATAGTTTGAGAAGTATATTCACCACAGAACTTTCAGAGTGACCAGATCTTACAGTGCCATCCAAACTTGAAGCACAACATGAGGGTCCCACTGTTATTCTCACTATATATTAATGTTCTACCCTGGGATCTAATTCACACATATGACCTTGTTCTGACCAGGCCCAAACAAAAGGTCATCCATTCTCAACAGTGAAAATCAGAAATTTAAATCTCTATGGAAGCTTTGTTAAACCTCTCCATCAATGCACAAGAAAACAAAGTAAGGTTGTTTGTCACCTCTTATAGCTATGTAACATCATTAACTTTAGCATTACAGGTTATTTAGACAATTCTCCTTATATTGCTACTTAACAGAGTTACCTAGCCTGGGTCTATATTAGTTTGCTGAAATGCCATTTCAGCGAACACCTTATCAGTGACACAAATTCAGCGAAAGTCGTTTCAGTGATTTGCTGAATTTACCAAGGGCAAAGAAAAAGTTGGCCAACTACACAACTTTGTCCTTTTCCCCACTGTAGTGGAATCTCGGAGTTGGTATATATAGTTAGGGGGATGTGGGGAGTGTTGGGAGAAGCCCCCCATTTGAGCAGGTTTGATTTGCTTAGATGTCGGTCCGTTGTTCTGTAGGGCAAGTATTTTCTTGACCTTGGTAAATTCACTGAAATGATTTTCACTGAATTTGTGACAGTGATTAGGTGTTCACTGAAATGGCATTTCTGTGAACTAATACAGACCTCATAGCCTTAATCTTACTCCAAACCGTAATATTCCACCAGTAAACAGTAGTGCTGGTCAGCAAGGTATTAACTCAGCTTAAAGTCTCATTCAAGATCTTGTTGACCACTGAGGCAATGAGAGTTGTTGCCATAAAAACACTCCTCCCTAAAATGGAAAATTGACTCAATTTAACTCCGTCTGTCAGCACACAATACTATACTAATTTGATCTGCCAAGAATAAAATACCTAGATACATACACCAAGTTAACAAGTCCAAACACCACTGCTCTGCTCTTAAATCAAACAATTGACTATCTATTACTATTAAATGTTGGTTACTGTCCACCACTTCTCAGGAGGATGCAGTTTAGGAATCAGTCCTAAACTCTTGCAAGTAATGACAATATTCAGTTATGCAGTCCCCCAGTTACAGTTGGTATGTGAGAAATAACAGTCTCAAAAATACTACCAGCTGTTTGGAACAATCTCCCAGAGAGTGTTAGGAATGTAGACCAACTACTGACTTTCAGGAAAACACTCGGAGGCCAAAGTAAGTAGATCCAAGTGCTACAGCGACATGGGCTAAGGCAATGTGGTACTAGTTCTTAGTTTCTTCTGCACTGCCAGTTCTATTCTAAGCATTACAGGTTTAGTCAGTTTGATAGTAGCTTATGACATTTATGGTATTTAATCTTTCACTTATTCACTGTTGCACATTAGCTATGTATTGTACAATTTTCATCAAACGACCTAATGGCAGTTTTGTTTGTTTTTCTTCTTCTTCTTTGCATTCCAAAGTGTATTTTTTATTTGTTACTGTTATTGATATTGTGGGCCAGATCGTGGCTAAAAAGTGTCCCTGGACCAGTTGTTTTACTGCTTTACAAAGTATAATTAAAATGAAAATAAAAAGGTACTCAGGTGAGTAGTTTGCAAGTTGCTGCATACTCATAGAAGTACAAGCCATGTACGTGTCTCTAGCGACTTCACAATCTGATTTCCATACATGTCTTTGCACATATCTGGTAGTAGCTTAGAACTGTTGCTATTGCGGTATCGATGAGACTTGTAGTTGTGATGTAGTGGCATTTCAGATCCATCATACTACAACTGCACCACACACAGCTGTTGAGCTCAGTTCTACTGCACTGTGCTACCACCTTTGACTTCTGTTACCTGTCTTAGTGATGGTGTCTTGACTGATTCCTATAAGTATTTTTCACCATTTGCACAGTTGCAGATCACTTCTCTAGCCTTGATATACTTTGAGTATTAATTGTATGCAAGCTGCTTCCAGCCGTTTGTCTGCACACTTGTACATTACTGTGGCTATGACATCAGTGTTGCTTTACTTTCTTGTGGCATATCATGCTCTGATTTTATTCGATTAACTAGGATTTTGAGATCCACTATAGATACAGAATAAATAGATGTTTTGATTGCTTGACTATGTTCTTAATTGACTGTTATTAACAGAGACTCATAAATCTCTTTGTAAGGGAAAAAATGGAAAGATACAGGCAAGGATAGTTGCTGAAAATATGGAATTAGTCCAATTCACAGAGAGACAGTTAAAAAATATTACTTTTTTATTCTTCAGCAAGAAGAACAGCAACCAAGCTGAAGCACATAAAATAGCACCTTACATTCTTCAGGTAAAAACATCAGTAGCTTTCCCATGTGTATGTACTAGTTAACCATGGACCATGCTGTGCATCTGTTATGGATAGCAGTTTTAAGCATGAGTAAAGAAGTGTGGATAAACACGATGTATATTGGCCATATCTACATGACAGAATATACATTAATGTACCGAAATATCTAAAGTTAGTCTAAGCATACTGTGTCCTTTAACATCCGAGACACTATCCTCATATCAGTGGTCACCTCTGAAATATGCCTCAACCAACGTTCTGCCATCTTTGCACCAACATATTTATTGAGAACTCGGTATTAATGAAGTATGCTTTTTTTGAAGTGATGTATGAGTATTTTTAAATTTTTTTTTACCACAGTCACAACAGGTTTATGAATGTATAACATTGTATGTTGATTTTTACGTGTGCTTATTGGAGTGTGTGTCTATAAATGCATATGTGTGTGTTTTTCTGTGTGCATGTGTGTACATATGTCTATGCATATGCAAATATGTGTAGTGTGTGTGTGTGTGTGTGTGTGTGTGTGTGTGTGTGTGTGTGTGTGTGTGTGTGTGTGTGTGTGTGTGTGTGTGTGTGTGCACATAAGCAGATGCATGTGTGTGTGCTGAGGGGGGTAGTTGAGCTAGTGTGTGTATGTGTTTGACAGAGAGAGAGAGAGAGAGAGAGAGAGAGACTGGGGGTGGGTTTGCTTGTCAGGTCCAAAAACAAGCAAAAGCATCTGGAAGATGCATTTGGAGAGGTAGTGCATGTGTGTGTGTATGTGTGTGTGTGTGTGTGTGTGTGTGTTTGTGGATAATGGCATACTTGAGTGGGTCATGTATCTTGGGTCTTTAAAGTAACTCCTTACAGAAATACAGAGATCTGTATTGTTTATGCATAAATACAAAAAACATCATCTATGAGAATTGCAGTTCATAGTGGATAAAAATGCTAGATACAGTATTAAGCCATGGCAATCAGTGAAAATGCTGGCACTGAGTCAGCCACAGTGACCACAGAATAGACACAGGGTAGCAAATATGGAAATGAAATAAAAGGCCCTGTTTTAGACTTAGAGAGAAACTAGTTATAACAGTATTGAGTAGACAATGCATTCTGAATTTTATATCTTTGTAGTTATGTTAGTGACTGAAGTCTATTGAAAAAAAAAAAAACATTTCCGATGTGTAACTGTGAAAAATTAAATGAATTCAGTCAGAATAAAAATCTAGACTTAAATAGGTTGCTGTAAATTAATATTAAGATATAGCATCTTCATATGTTGACAACTGATTTTTGAATAATATTATTCATTTTGTGAAACTTGAAAAAATACACGTGTGTTTGTAAATAATACCTGTATAATGAGCGCAGCTCTTTGTAAGGGATATTCATATCTCTTTCCTGTGAAATACAATGGTGGCAGAAATGTGCATTGTAAGTTTTTAATCATTTTAGCAGGAGTTATCAATCTGATATGTAGATAAAATAAAAATGTACATAACAGAACCGCACAGAAAAACAGCATTGCAATTTTATAAAGATATTAAACATAATATTTTATTCTCATTGCAATTTATTTGCTTGTCCAGTCATTTTTTGATGCCTATGCCATTTTATTCATGTCTCTGGGGAAGCTGAGCCTATCATGTCGGAAGATGGCATAAAACAGAGAAGCAGTCATGGACAGGGCACCAGTCCTTTTTAGTACAGTGACACACTGAGAAACACACTACCCACATGTGTCAGGCATTCCTGAAGATATCTACCGCCCTTAGTATTCCATTGCAGTAATGTGGTCTGGAAAACATACAAAAATGCACATGGACACAAAAATGATATGCTAACACTAGACAGAAGGTATCCCTCCAAGAAACAACCTGGAAAATCAAAATTGCTCTGAGGCAGTAATACTAAACACTGTAACACTGTGCCATCCTCTTTGTAATTCAATTCTTATTTAATGTTATTGTAACTGTACAGTGTTTTTTGTCATTATTAGTGAAATCTGTCAAATGCCACTTTTCTCATTGTCATAAAATTTATTTAAATAACAGCATGGCTCTCTGTTTTATTTTTGGATCAATGTATGTTTTATAACTAGTACTTTTCTTTTGTATGAATGCATACTATTTAGCATATCAATATATAGAAGACTGAAAGCATGGCAGTATCTTTTATAAGAAAACATCTTAAAAATCTCCTAAGTTCTGAAAGAATGGAAAAGTTGATGATAGCTGTTGCAAAGGTCAGAGTAAAACTGGGCTTGAGATTTATTTCTGTGAAATGATTGAGATATTGTGCTGACTGTCAATAGATGGTGACAAAGTAATTCAATAAGTGAAGGCCGAGTTTGAATAGATGGAAAATTAATCTTCAGCCTTGGACTCCTCTGGGATTTTTCACTGCCTTTATTGATTGCATTCCAGCTGCTGCCTTGGGAGACAAATTGCTTTGAGTTAGATTTTAATTGTATTCACAGTTTCAAGGCATTGCTTTTTGGCATATATGAAGTAAGTGTGTGGCTCTCTACCAAGACAAAGTAATAGCCATAATAGAAATTATACAAAAATGGTATTCAAGGCTACATAAAATAACCTTGTTTTCACTAAATGATTATCAGTTCATTTTATCCACTGTTTTTAGACTAATTATGATTGTTATGTACCACAAGGAAAATAAGTCAAATTCATATGCATCTGTAAAATGTTCAACTAGAAAGTCTGATGAAATGTTTTTAAAAGTGATTGATATATCATATTGACTACTACAAGAAACAATCTTCGGTTCAAACAAACATAATCATCTGAACATGTCACATTTTTTGTTAGCAATCTTTTATATAAAATGAACTAATTTGCTCCTTTAAGCTTCATCTTACATTATCATTTTCTCTCCCTCTTCAAGTTATTTTGCCCAAATGACAGTAGTGGACAAGTTTTTGTTGATTTCAGTATCATAAAATGAAACTGTTTCTTCAGCAGCCTGGTTATGACATTAAGCCTGGATGTAGCCTGGCCCACCTGGTTGATATCACTTTATATTCCCATTCATGTTATTGTCAAATCAAGTCTTTCAGAAACAATTTCTCATTCATTTCTTCTTGTGACATAAAATTGGGTGTTGGGTTACCAAGTGGCCTAGAAATAATAACATGACTTGTTTTCATTAATTGCTAAAAGTTCGTAATGGTGTGTCATGTAACTAACATAAACTGCACATATATCGTAACAGCTGTATTGTATTGCAATAAACTACATGAATCGTGACAGTCGTACTGTATTACAGTAAAATACATATATCGTAACAGTCGTATTGTATTACAATAAACTACATATATTGTGACAGTCGTACTGTATTACAATAAAGTACATATATCGTAATGGTCATGTTGTATTACAATAAAA
Source organism: Protopterus annectens (assembly GCF_019279795.1). NCBI lineage: Eukaryota > Metazoa > Chordata > Ceratodontiformes > Protopteridae > Protopterus > Protopterus annectens. Next base: position 847,977,215 of record NC_056745.1, read on the forward strand.
TACATATATTGTAACAGTCGTACTATATTACAATAAGCTACACGTATCATAGTCGTATTGTATTACAATAAACTACATGTCATAAAAGTCGTATTGTATTACAATAAACTACATGTATCATAACAGTCATAAAGTATTTCAATAAACTATATGTATCATAACAGTCGTATTGTATTACAATAAATTACATACATCGTAACAGTCGTATTGTATTACAATAAACTACATGCATCATAACAGCCGTATTGTATTACACAAGGTTTGTATGAACTGAAGAGTCCCCAATGTTGGTTCATTTAACACATAGAAATTTGAGTAACAGTCATACACTGTCATAGAAGACCCGAATGAACTGAAAAGTGCAAAATTATGGCACATTTATTAAAGTGCAGATCTGGATGTGACTTATTTTAAGCAGCAACATACACTTACTAGTACATTTTTTATGACTGGGAAATATAAAAATTACTTTTTCAAATGATGACTAAGGAAGAGCTCATGCCTATTCAGAGTCACAAAAAAGTCATGAAGTCATGTGTAAGTCACCTTGCAACACAAAAGACAAGAGTTTTATTGCATCAGTTTACTTAGTGCATATGCATTGTACTCTCTGATGTTTTGAACGCATTATATCAACACTTAATAATATAGGAAAAAATGACTACATATCTTATGAACAAAACCTTTCTTTACAATTCTCATGGTTATGTTATTGAATGTCATTAGCTCAGTAACTTCAATGAATCATGACTCACAAGAGAATCATGTTTGCCGTGTCAGATACAGTTACAGTCGGCCATTTAAGACATGCTCTTAGCAGAAGAGTGATAGTGCAGAAACATAAAAACTGTGCACAAATGCCCTTTGAGCTATTGTGCCTTCTGTTTCATGGGGCTCATTAATCATACATTGCTTTCTTTTTCATATCAGTCACAATTGGACATGGAAACTGTTTTACTATTCTTTTTATATAAAAAGGCATTTGGACTGAAACCTGTGTGTTTCATACAATATCTTAAAAATATGTCTGTAGTTCTCTTTTAAAGCTTAAACTTATATATTTTCAAATGTTGTATATAACACCATCACTGTTTTCGTGAGCATTATAGCCCACTTTTCAAACAGTTAACAAAATGTATCATCTTCATGATATCAATGATGTAAACAAGGCATATAGATTTAGTTAGGTGAATTATTTTGAATGATTGTCACTTTTAACTTTATGTGAAATGTTCAACTTAAAAAGTGATTTTACTTCATTTTTAAATTGAAGATATTTACAAGATCCTAGACAATTATTTCACATTTCAAAATCATTTAATAGTAAAACATGGTCTGAATGAACTTTTACTTACTCCTGAAAAAAGATAAAACATTGTTTGCTTTCTTCAGATTCTTTTTGTCTGTAACATTATGACATTTAGATTTTTATTATGTGTCTTTGCTTCTAGGAGTGTTATGAATCATTCTCTAAAGCAAATATTGCAATTGAAATTTCAAGCTTTTAATGACATGCAGTTATAAATATGCAGCCATTCATATACTTTCTACCTGATTTAACCAGTTCAGAGTCATGAAGAGAGCTTATCTTAGCAAATAACAGGCACAAGGTAGGAACTAGCCTCAGATGCAGTAACAGTCTCTCAAACCATACATACAGTCAGATAACAACATATACAAACTTAAGCCAGTTTTGCATCAGCAGTATATCAAACATCACACCATGGGAACGTGAGAGGTAACTGACAACCCTAACTAAAACCCATACATAGACTAGGACAGATATGAATGAATGCAAAAAAAAAAATCTACACTATAACCAAACTGAGGAACTAAGCAACGTAAGGCAAAAATGCTGACTGCATCATCGCTACTTGGCATCTGTAATGTTACACATGAAGTAATCTAGACAAACAACATCACATATTAAAAAACATTGTATGTTATACCAGCATAGTTTTCTAGAGTATTTAATTTGACAGGCAACAGTGACTAAATTTACATCATTATGGTATAGAAGAAAGTTATGAGTTTTCAAGTACCAATAAAAGGGTCCCTTTAAATTGTGAATAACAATTCTAACTGTTAATAATTTACAGTAAAGCTGAGATCTTAACCCCCCCCCCCACCATCATCTTACTTTTTTGTGATGCCAACTTTTCTGCAGGGTGTTATAAGTTATCCCACACAATCATTTTTTTGCAGTTTACCTAATATAAACTTTTAGCTTATTTTTCACAGTTTCTTCAATGATAAATGTCCTTTTTTTCCCTGACAAAACAGCTGCCTTTCTTATGTCTCTTTTAATACATCAGGATGACTGATGTAAAGTCTACATTTCTAGAACGTGTCATTTTAAGATATAATAAAATGTATCATGCTATGTGGCCTTTTTAAGAATGTTAATACCTTATTGTTAAGCATCAGAATGTCAAGAGAAATATGAATGAACAGTGATGAGCTGTTATATATTCCTGTTTACTTTTTGTTTTTCTTTTTTCTGCACTTTATACTCTGATCTTTCATGAACTCTGAGCAATGAATCCAAAGGGTATTAAATAGAAACAAATAAGTGACAAGCAAACAAACCAACAAAATGTAAAGAAAAATATCCAGTCCAGTTCATGTTTGGGCTGGTACTTCAAATGGTGTTCTATAAAATACTTTTCCCCTCCCAGTGTTGGTTCTATAAGGTTTATATCCTCTTTGATCCATGCAGATTGGTAATAACTCTTCTCATGTATTCAACCTGCTTTCACACAGGGTTCAAAACATAAAGCATGTCATTCAGACTCCATCTGTTTAAGTCTTAAGGCATGTTTTCTTCTGTAGCAAATCTGTTTACATCTTAAGCTACTTCTTTTTGGCTATACTTCCCCAGGTGCCCTTATCTTAGGCAAATCTCTCAGAATGCCCATAAACTATCAACTGGGAAAACTACACTAGCCCTAACTCGCTAGTGCAAAAGTTCCTTGACTTTGTAAATTCAAATGCCCTGGAACAAATTCCCCATACTCCAGCAAGAGGAACAAACTTTCTAGATCTGGTCCTCACCAACTTGTCAAACAGGTACAGTGCTGTAACTGTTGGACCATCATTAGTCATAAATGACCACAAATCAGTCACATTTCTGCTGGCACTAACACCAGAACTCACATAGTGTAAAATCAGACAAAAAAAACTTCACTAAGGCAAACTGTACCCTCTTAAGTGAAGGTATAAATGCATTCCAAGCCCCATCTCAAGCTGCAAGTGGTAACTATGCTGAAGTTTACACTAAAACCATGTACAATTACGTGCATAAATGTATAAACTCGGCTGCACCAGAAAGAATCAAAGCCAGAGCCCCAAGTAAAAACAAGCTGCCATGGTGGACATCCAGCATCAACAGACTTTACAGTAAATGCAAAAAGATCCTGTCCAAGAAAATAAAGACAAGGTCCCAGCAATGAAAATGTGCCCTCCTCTCCCACAACAGGCAAATAAGACAACTTGTGAAATCCTCCAAGGACTCCTTTGAGAGAAACCTAGCAAGGACAGCCAAAGATAATCATAAGGCCTTTTAGAGCTACATACATAATCTAAAGAGCAGGACCCAAGGTGTGTGCAAAACTATTGGCCAGTGGTATCACACACACACACACACACACACACACACACACACACACACACACACACACACACACACACACACACACACACATACACACTGACCTGTCAGATAGCACAAATCTGCTAGTGGATAGGTTTGGTGAAAATTTCACTCCCTTATCCCCTCCTAACGTACAACAAACCTTCCCCCATCCCCCCCCCCCACTCTACATATCGGCAGAGCAGGTCATCAATGCACTCTCCAGTGTAAAAAGCACAGGCTCTATGGGACCAGAAGACACCCCAGGCTGTCTTCTAAACAGGCTAAAACATAAACTAGCATCACCACTAAGTACCCTTCTCAATCATAACCTAACCACAGGCTTTGTTTCTGCAGAATGAAGAGCAGCTGCAGTTATTCCTCTCCACAAAAGTGGCCTAACAACAGACCCTGGGAATTACAGAACCATAAGCCTGACTAGCCTCATCTGTAAGGCCATGGAATGCATCATTATGAACCTCATAAATAAAGACTTAGGTGACCTCCAAACCCTGGATCCTTACCTGATTTGGCTTCATGAATACTACCCGTTAAATCTGGTGAATTTCTAGTGTGCCTCGACTTGGTAAAGGCTTTCAACATAATCCCACATTTAGGCATAACTAATAAGCCTAGCAAAGTGAATATAAACCCCTTCATTCTAATATGGGTTGCCAACTGGCTCACAAACCAGACACACACAATTAAAGTGGGTGACTCCACATCAACCAGCAGACCTGTTACCAGCAGAGTGCCACACGGATCAGTGCAGGGCCCCCTTCTCTTTGATATATACTTCGCAGAAGTTCAGGTCAAAACTAAAGGGTTGTGTCTGCCCAGATTTTCAGATGAATGTAAACTAGATACAATCATGTCAGTATACTCCAGGAGGATCTTATGAAGACCGACGTTTGATGTATTAGTCATGGTCTCAAACTGAAACAAAGAAATGCATCATCATTTTCTTTGGCACAAAAATGTTCCTTCACACACTATCAAATCAGCAAAAATACCCTAAGTACCCATGACGTGGTAAGGGACCTGTGATCGCAAGTTGACTGCGACCTTAACTTCGACCACCATGTATCTACTGTAATAAGGAAAGCTTTCTACATAACACACTTGATTAGTAAAGGTATAACCTTGAGAACAAAAAAAGTTATATAGTAAAGAAAGCTTTCTACATAACACACTTGATTAGTAAAGGCATCGCCTTCAGAGCAAAAGAAGTTATAACCCCTCTATACGCGTCACTTATCCTGCCCATAATTGAGTATAACGCCCCATTTGAGATGTACTGTACTAAGCATATGCAGCAATTAGAGAGATCTCAGAGGTTTCTAACAAAGATCAAGGGGCTCCAGCATGTGCCTTAGACAGACCGACTAAAGTCCTCTTAGGGGAACCTTATGCCTGGCATACACAGGAATCCAAGACCCAGACCTAATGAAGTTGCTGCATTTCTGTAAATCAGATGGGACTAGGGCTGCTCATTCCAAGGATCTAAATATGGCCTGCAACTTAAATAGAACATGCTGGAGGGACATATTTATCTCCCAGAAACTGCCACATCTTTGGAACAGGCTACCAATTCATGTGAAGCAGAGCACCTCTATAACACTTTTCAAGAGGAATCTGGAAGAGTGGATGGGGCACTATAAATTCTTACTAGGGATAGTGCCCACAACCCTCCTGGATATAGGCAGTCATCACTAAAACATCTCTATGGCATTACATTGGGATGAAACGGCCAGGCTTAAAATGACCTCCTGGTTGATAGCCTAGTAATCTCCTATGATTTTATGATCCTATGATCCATTCTTTAGAAATATAGAAGGGGAATTTTGTTCCTAGTATGGCTCATTAATGGTAGTATTTCTCTTGTTAATAATCCAATCAAAAGGCACAGTTTTACTCATATTTTATCATCATGATCCATTAAGCCTATAGGAATTGTATTACTCTACTTTGCTTTCTCTTCCTAGTTACGAAGGAACATAATAAGACTGCCAGCAAAATAATTCTCATTGTTATCTGTCATCTGTCATTATCACTTATGAAAACAGTAAAGGTAACATTTCCATGGATTAGCTTTCTGTCTCTTACATTTTCATTTATAATATCTGCTTAGCATCCCTTTCAGATTAATTTGCTTGAATAATTTCCTTCTGTCCTGTTAGTGGCCTCCACAGTTTTATTTTCCTAAATCATCCTTATGATGTTCCTCTCTGAATTAGCTTTCTTTTTAAATTTTAGTTTATACGAAAGTATTTACCTAGAAATCTCTTCATTCGTCCCTGTACCTTGCCTCTATGTCTATATCTGCCTTTCTTCCTGATAAAGACATCAGTAGGTCATACATCTCCTCTTCTGCTGCTATGTCTTTCCTGATACAGAGATGGGAAGATCCCAGACCTTGTTCTGCATTTTATACTTATAAACATTCTTATAAAAAAATGATGTCTACCCTAGCTGCTATCTGTGCATGCCATCTAGTCAATCTAACACGTAAATCGCATGCTAATTCAAGTTCACGTCCTTTATTTTACATTGCCTATTTCTCTAGAATTTATACCGGTTCATAATCACTGCTGCAGTGTATCCACAATATTAACAGGGGGATATACAGGCTGACATTAGTTGTTCGGACAGATCTGTATAGCAATCAAGCATTCTCAGGGACTTGAGGTAATTCCTCACACCATGGCCATCTGTCTTTCGGTAAAGCAGAGGATACCTTTGTTATCTTACAATCTTCATTTCCTTGCTTGATCTCAAAAAACAGTTAATTACAGAGGATGATACATTGATTCAGTACATTTTGTCTGATGGGACAATTGACGATTTATTCATATTTGTAGCTGTCTGTGTGGACTATTTTTCTTTTAGCTACTACAGTCTGTGGAAAAGATTACCAACAGATGTCCTTGTGGAAGACAGTTCCCCAAAGGACACCATTCATTTTTTTGTCTTGCAAAAGCTTTTGATATTAGAAATTGTGACAATTGGAAGCTAATTAATAAGAAAATGTTACTAAACTCAACCAAGAACATTAAAGTTTTCAAGAAACACTGTAAACCATTAGCTGTATCTCACAGGAAGTCCTCCTCTACATCAGCGAGTATTTGTTTCAAAGAACAGAAAGCATAAGAGGTCTCAAAGGCATAAGAAAAAAAAGTGGTTTTGAAGTAAGACATTGCTACAAGTTTAGGATATATTGTCTCCACCTTAATGACTTGATTAGAGATCCCTTCAAAGCTTCCATCACCTGTCACAGTGGGTAGTGTAGTTCACCCCAGGCTAAGAAGGTTTGATTTTTTTTAGGATCTACAGTGCGTGGGGGGGGGGGTTGTAGAAAGGGGTTTGTTTAGGGGTACATTTGCTATCATATTTACTGTAGACTTGCATACATCTGACAAAAAACTTCTTATGATAGATTATAATGTTGTGCAGCTGCATGCCTATTCAAAGAAATTCATAGAAAGTGTTCAACAGCATATGGCATACCTTCTTTAGGCAATTCCACTACCTGGAGGCCCTTATACTAAAGAAGACTGGATGAGTGCTGTAGAAAGGTTAGCTGATGGCAAGCTGCCTGTACATAAGAAGGACAGTTTCATTTTTGGATATTACAGTTTTTTTCTGGAAACTTGCTCAAGAATGTGTTAATTCTGTGCACATGGGTCTGACAGAAGTACTTGGTGAGTAAATTGATGTAACTAAGGAAATTATTTTTTTAGCTGCAATAGAGAATCAGAATTGCCCAGATATAGTAAGGCCTGGCTGAGTTTAATTCTCCTGGCTGCCGAAAAAGCAATTACTGGAAAATGGAAATCAAAGTCTAAACCAACCGCACTAGAGGTATTGAATATATTTTACGGAGATAAAACAACTGGAAATGGGAACTTTAGAAAAGGGTAGCAGCAAATTACACAGGGAAAAAATGGGAATTGTGGAAACAATATTTGCAGAATGATGTCTAGAAGTAGGAATGAGGCTTAAGGGAAGGCAGAAATTGAATGAGCTTTGTAATGTTCTTTATAGAAGGTTCTATGTGATGTATAATGTTTGGAAAGGAAAATATGTTAATATAGTTTGTTTTCATTTTATATAAATGTATGATTGCCTATGCCATAAGTGATAATTCAATAATGATGTTTCTTTTTTAAAAAAAGAATGCGCTCTTGAGGCAGTGACACACTTGGAAATGAAATGAGTAATTAACTTCTGCTTTGCAGTCTCACTCTAAAGAAATCAAATGTTGGTTTCAATCCATTACTGCAGATTCAGGTTAAACTCCATATATTTGTTATAATGGGTTTTGCATTTTCTTGGTTTCCATTCTCTCATACTGCTGAAGAATTACTGAAAAATATATTGAAATTTGTGAAACATATAAGAAGACAAAATGTGACGATACTATATTTTTATGCATAAAAAAATTATTCAAACTGTGAAATACACAGTTAGTAACTGCATGTGTTTTTACCTTTACTTTTATCAAACAAATAGAATGAAACTGATAGTATACGCAACAGGATGAGTGAAGATCCTGCATTCCGCCGAAATGTATCCTATGAATATTCAGCTGTCCATATCCCCACGGATATTTATGAAGGCTGTAAGTACCTTGTTTCAATTATATTCATTATTAATGTTGTCAGAATAACAGTTTTAATTGTGCTGTAATATTTATATTCATCTACTGCACTGAAAATGCTAAATTAGCTACTTTGCCAGTTTGTTTGGTTTACAAGGCTTTTATATTTCTTAATTATGAAGAGATACAATTGTATTGAATTTATTGTTTCTTAAACTATTATATTTGGTTACAACAAAATATCCATTATAGAAAGTGGAATTTTAAAATGTACCTATCAAAATTCATTTGTACAAAGTTGTTTTACAAGGGGGTAGAAATTCACAGAAAGTATAGGGTGATGGCATCTAGTAGACGGTGTATAACTTTGTAAAAAAAAAAACTCTTTCAGATTAAAATTTTCAATAGGGGAGAAGCTTTTTTTTTTGCAAAATTCATTTAGAAATTAAGCTGTATCCATTTGCCTTTTGTGCATCTTATTGATAAGTTTTTTTTTTCCATTTTTTTCATTTGCATGCATTTTCAGATATACTGATTGTGCTATTTTCTTTGGCAAGTGATTTTCTGAAATCTGTGATATACTTACTGACACTTGTTGCAATTCTTGTAGTCTGTCTTCATGACCTCATATTCATTTAGAGGGCAGATTTTTGTGATCATGAAAAAAACAGTTTGAACACAGACATTGTATGCTGTAATCCAAAGAAGAAGGATACAATAATGGCTCATAAAAGAAGATACGTAACATGTCAGTAGAGCATTTCGTTTTTGTTGATTGATCAGCAAATCGCAGATATTTTTTGTTTGTTTGCATATGTAAAGTTTCAGGTTTTCAAGTATTGCTGATGTGAATAGCTATCCAGAAATTGCATCCTAAGTCACTTGAAGAAAGTAAATTGCTGGTGCTTTATGTATGTGGTTGAAGGTATTCTGTTCTGTTTTCTGACTCTTACAAAAATGATCTAAACTCTCAGTTACACATTCCTACGTTCATAGGTAAGTCCAAGGTAAGTTCTAGGCATTCAGTCTACATACTGTGACTACCCTGGTACATAAGTAATAGATACTCCCTTCATCCTCAAGGAGGATAACACAAGATCAAAAGGGGAGAGTTTAAGGCTGGTAATTATATATGATTACCCTGGAAAATTTTGCAACTTCTAATATATGATTTTATGATATTTGCTGAATACACCACTATTTCAAAGACGTTTACTTTGAATATTTTGTAGTCTTGTGTATATAAATGTGTACAGATATAGACATAGATATAGATACAGATATATATAAATTTCTGTATACTGCAGTCTAGAATTAGTATATATATATATATATATATATATATATATATATATATATATATATATATACATACACACACACACACACACAAACAAATACATACACACACACACACACACACACACACACACACACACACACACACACACACACACACACACACACACACACACACACACACACACCAGGATGACATGAATGATTTCTCTGCTCACATCTCAGTACTTTTGTGTACCATTTCTAAGATTACTAAAAGGTATATTAGTCTGAGATACTGCAGTCTGGGAATTAGCATGTATTTCTCATTATTCACTCTTAAAATTTTGCTGTTCCGAGAATCTCTGCTGCTGTTCAAGGATATGAAAAGGAAAAAGCCCCATATTGTGACCACATCAGGCCAGTAGTTTCCATTGAAGACCTCTTCAATTGTTCAGCATACTGGGAAGCTATGAAATTAAGCACACTTTGAAAGTTCTGCAAAATCAGAAAGTAAACTTCAAATACTTTTGATAAATTTTGGTAAGAGGAGAGCATGTGTGGGGTGTGTTTTAAGATAATAGCTGTGAGATGTGTTGCTTTATTTTGTTTAACTAGTATTTTGAAATGGAGGTGTATTCCTAGCAGCACAGATTCCATGTTTTTTATTGGAAAGAAATTAGAATGCAGTGATGTCAGAATTTTTTTATTGCCTACAGAACAGAACATCTCATTTTGCTGAATTATGAGATGAGTTCCCCTAGCAGCCCTTGTATGTAACAGAACACTAGGTATAGGGAGGTACAAGATGAACTTTCACTAAGTGTCAAAGATGTCATTGCTGCATTGTTGCCTGCCTGCCCTGTAGTGGAATCCATTAAGTATGAGAAAGGCAGGACTTAACACATATCACCTTTTTGATGGCTAGTAGAGGCATACAGCATAGTATGTATGTATGTATATATATATATATATATATATATATATATATATATATATATATATATATAAAGAATATACAACATGCAGTAATTTTATTGCCTGCACAAACATGGTAAGAAGTTAAAGCAACATCAGAAAAGAAAGCTTGGAATAACATGTATTATAACCACCATCATTTTGCCTGAGGTTTTATATGATTTGTTGAGATCTACTTCTGAGATGTTTCACTTTTGTCAAAGTCAAAGTAAACTTTATTGTTATTCAGGTCATCAAATGCAGTGTATCACTGGATGAAATATCATTGCTTCAGGCTCATGTGCATTGAAAAACAGTTTTCATAAGAAGGTGAAGGAAGCATATAACAGAAGAAATTCTAGACAGTACAGATATAACTACACACATATATAACTTACCCACCACCATTTTTAAGATACAATAGCAGCATAGCATAATTCACAGTTCCCATACTTGTGCAAGTAATAATTTAGTTTAGATTGCATAACTTAGACAAACAGAATAATTTAGTACTATGACAGTAAAGACAGTTATATTGCACTTATGATGTTCTCACAAACTGAGGGATTGTTGAGAGTGTTGACATTTTTAAGGTTAGTTGTTCAACAGTCTATTCGCCTGTGGAAAGAAACTATTTCTGAATCTTGATGTTCTGTACCTGATGGTTCTGTATCATTTCCCTAAACATAGGAGGTGGAACAGTCCATGTGTGGGATGATTCTTGTTCCTTATCAGTTTCACAAACCTGCCATGGTATCTGCAAGAGTAAAGGTCCTGTAAGGGCTTGGGGTTTGATCCTGTGATTTTCCTGGCCTGCTTTCCAGTGTTCTTTAATGCTTTATGATCTGCATATGAGCAGTCTCCATACCAGAATGTGATGCTGTTAGTCAGCATGCTATCGATAGCGGGCCTGTAGAAAGTCATGAGGATGTGGAAGGGGAGGTTTGCTCTGCGTAGCCTGTGGATAAAGTGGAGACATTGTTGGGTACTCTTTACAAGGTTGTAGGTGTTGTTGCTCAGCTTAGGTCATATGAGATCTGCAGCCCTAGGAATCTGGTGCTTTTTACCCTTTCCTCTGCCATACCACTGATGGTGATAGGTACGTGGGACCCTTGCTTCCTCCTGAAGTCAACAATGTTTATTTTGTTTTGCCAACATATAGTGCTAGGTTGTTGTAGTGTACCATCTGGGGGAGTTGGTTCACTTCCTCTCTGTATGTCCCCTCTTAGTCATTTCTGATAGTGGTATTGTTAGTAAACTTGATGATGTGATTTGTCTGATGTTTTGCAGAGCAGTCATGCGTCAGTTTTGTGAAGAGAACTGGACTTAGTATGCAACCTTTTGGGACCCCTGTGTTCAGGGTGATGCATCATGAGTGGTTCTTGCCAACACGAATGGTTTGGGGCCTGTATGTCAGAAAGTCAAGGATCCAGTGGCAGAGTGTATTTTCCAAGCCTAGTTGACTTAGTTTAGACAACAACTGCTGCGGTATTACATTGTTGATGGCTGAGCTGAAGTCTATGAACAGCATACATACATAGCAATTTTTGCCTTCAAGATGGTTCAAGATGTGATGTAATGCCAGGGTTATAGCATCTGCAGTGAGTGATTTGGTCTGTAAGCAAACTCTAAAGGATCAAAAGATGCACCCAGACAAGATGATATATGCTCTCTGACCATCCTTTCAAAGCATTTCATCACCACTGGTGTGAGTGCAATGAATCGGTCATCATTTAATGTGACTGGGGATGACTTCTTTGGCAGAGGAATGATGATGACAAACATGAAGCATGTTGGTACTCTAGCCTGTCTGAGAGATGTGATTAAGATGTCACTGATGACAGATGCCAGTTGATCTGCACAGTTCTTGAGTAGATAACCTGGAATCATGTCAGAACCTGCTGCCTTACCTGAGTGGAATTTTCTTAGGGTCTCTTGGACTGCCTCCAGGCTGAGACATAGCAGTGTGGCATCCCCATCAGTGGGTAGGTCATAGGTTCATAGGTTTTTACTAGGCTAATGACCACAAGGGCCTTTTTAATCCTAGCCTTGCATTCCAAATCTCTGACAAGCATGGGCTTGGGAGCTGAACCATTTACAGGCTGCCTGTATCCATTAGAGACATAGGTGCCAAACCAGGGATGAATTTCCTGTGCCCCAGCCAGTTGTTCAGGTTGCACTTGAACTGGGTTATGGAGATGTTCTGGTTCACATGGATGGGGAGCCTGTTCCAGAGATGGGGTAATCTCTAGGATACATACCCATCTCTCCGGCAGGTCCTATTTATATCACAGGCAAGGTTTAGCTCTTTAGCATGGGTAATTCTGGTGCTGTTTGTTTTGCAGATATGCAGGAGGTCCATCAGAGTAGGTTCTGACAATGCCCTGTATGTTAGGCATAGATCTCCCCTCAAAGGCCTGTAGGAGACATAATACCAGGATAGAGCTTTAAGGTGGTATGCATAGGGCATTTTACTTAAGCCCTGTATTCTTATAGTGAGGAAATTCTGTGGACATTTCAATTGTTGGATATGGCTGGTTAGGTGTGTACCAAAGGGGACATCGTACTCAATGATGGGTGTGATGAATGCCAAATAGAGTGGAGCAATGACTTCCTTGGTCTTAGATGCCATACGTTTGTTTTCCTCACTACTTTAGACACATGATGGTCAAAGGCTAGATTACTATCTATGTGTGTCCCTAAGTTCCTGACTATTGGGTCAACTCTAAGGGGTGTGTTATCAATATGATAGTTACCAGGGGTGGATGACGTCCTGAAGGATACTATTATGCATTTCTTGGCATTTAATTTTAGCCCATAGCTCTGACCCAAGTTGTTTGTTTATGTCAGCCCCTCCTGGTGTCAGAGGCTGAACTTTGGTGAAGTGTTGTTTGTCTCCTTAAATCTGCTGAAGAAGGTGTTAAGTTTGTCTAGAATAAATTGTCTGTATTACCTGCACATTGTGTTGACCGAGGTTTGTAATCAGTAATGCGCTGGATGCCCTTCCACAGCTGATGAAGATGAAGATTTGTAATGTTCTATATTATAAAAAGGTTATAAAAAGTAAGGGATTGCTAGGTGTGAAGCCTCTGTAGTAAGGGTATGGGGGCTTGACCCACCTCTTAGTGCAGAAGTAGTTAATTTAAACTGTTTTTATTTTTAACTTTAGATGAAAGGGACTTCACTGATGCAGGTCTTGCATAACCATACTGCATCAGTCTCAAACATTGCATGTTCTGTTTAGGAGAGGGAGTGAACTGGTAGTTGTCCCCAAATTCCAGTTTCTCCAAAGAAGGAAAAGAAGGCTATACATTGCTCTCAGTTTCTTATATTCAAAAAGTACATCACTTTGCCATGAACTGAAGTCAACATTTTGTTAGCTGCATATACAAAATAACTCTTACAAGATCATAAAAGTCCAAATCTATTGAGCGACCTTGTCAACTGGGCAGAATGACAAACAGCCCACTCTGATCTGGGCTGTAGCATACTAACTGAATGGCATTATCTCACTGGCCACAAATGCAGTGTTGGAGATAGCCTAGTCCCACATTTCTGAAGCTTCAACTGGCCTGGGAAAAGCATTGGGTAAATGAAAAGGGAGGGAAGCCCCTGCAGTAACTGCCCACCAGGCTACCGCACAAGCAGTTAGTTTCCTCTGTTTCTTGACCATGATCACCTAAACAGTAATAAAAACCCAGAACATTACAACTATTAAATTTTAGCACAGCCTAATCACTTGGAGTAGAAAGTCTTCCAAGTAAGAGGACAGATCAAGATTAAAGTCCCATCACATGTTGGAGAGACAGCCAACATCCTTCCAATACCAAATGGAGTCTTTGAAAGCTGCATCCCACTGGCTGATTACCACAAAACCCAAAGGTGGAATGACCCAAGTGACCCTATGATTTAAGAATTTCTGAGCTGTCTCTAAAGCTGCAAATTTAGTAGCCTTTTGTCAAAATATTTTAGGCACTATAGATTTCCAGGTAACTAGGAGGCTGTGGTATAACTGCTGAATAGTTACTAAATCTCTCAGAATACTGGAGAATATCCTCTGTTTAGGGATCATGCCAATGTTATTGCCACCTAAATGCATAATGAGAATATGTGTTTTTCCTAACTTAGATATAAGCTAATGTAGTGTTGGCAAATCATGCCACTAAAGCCTTTCCAAATTATGCTCCAAGACCACGTATTTCCTAGTGCAAAACTTCTCAATGTACTTCAGCTTTCCTGGCTGCCTAGCAAGCAAATGGGTGACCCAAAACTGACAATTCAAAGACTACCTGCAAATAAAAGAAATTAAGACAAGAGTCAGACATACACTTAAACTGTCTCTCTGTCTAATGTAAGTCAAGACGGTTCATGACAGTCTGCTCATTTTGCTGTTACATTCTACTGAGTGCCCTTCCCTAGTTAGCTCAGTGGCTTGACCTGGAAGTAAAAATACAAGAACTAGTCAATTGTCAGAAGGCCTTGGCATGAGTAACCCTTATGCAAGCAGAAATCCAGATCCTCATAAAGGAGCTCCATTTGGGGAAACCAGTGTTAAGCCATACAAGCAATCCACACAGGAAAGCTTTCAAAGGGTGACAAAACAATTAAAGGGACAAAATAACAAGATAGGAGATCTGTCCAAAATAACGTGGATCTGTATCACATTTATCAGTTTTGGATCTTTTGGCCTACACTAAAATGTCAACCTGGTCCACAGTCATGAGATCATCTTAAGGTACCCCAGTCACTCACTATGTGGTAGGTTGTTTTGCATAACTAGATGAAGAGTAGTCTGCAGGGCATATGTCCTAATATCTTTAGCTACTACATGAACACCCCATAAAGTAGTTTTGGACAAAGGATTCTAAACAGGAAATCATGAATTAACAGTTGCATCCTTGGGCCTGTCCCAATCGTTCAGTAATCTGCACATGGGCCAGTAATTAGTAAAGTCCCTTAGTCCAGAAACTCTCACCAACAGACTAACAACTTCTATTTGTACCTTAATAGCCCTGGGGGCTTCTGTTTTACCTCAATGGCATGTAAAGCAATAGTCTGTTATACCTGACAACTACAGTTGCTCTGCTTTGGAAGATTCCTGCATAAACAATTAAAGAACGTAATAGCTGACCAGTAAGGCCCCTTTGTATTAGTGGCCTAGGAATTAGACCTCATTTGATGTACTACTCTTCTCCAATCATCCACAGGTCAGCTGGGATTTGAGTGAGGAAAGTCGCAGTATCTACGACCATATGGGTAAAGACCATCAGCAAGTAAGTTGTGAGCCCTCAGAAAGTGTTCAGCAGAAAAGGACAAATTAGTACACAAACTGTGAAGGACCAAATATCTTGAAAGTGATTGAATCCAGAAATGTCTGTATAACTATTTAGTCAGTATTCACACCATGTCATGATTGTCAGAATCAAACAGAACTTTCCTGTAATGTAAACCATCTGCCAAACCTGTGCTCATTGTCAAATGGGCATGGATTCCAGAAAAGTAATATTGTGTTTACTTCATGGAGGTTCAGGAGAAAGGCCAGAGTATATAAAACCATCTCCATGCCACCCCAGCTGTGTCTGTGAATAACTGCAAATAGTGAGTTGTGACCTAGTCATTCTGTCAGAAAGACAAGCCATTAAAGTCTGTCAAAAATATGGACTTAAAGTGGAAGTCTGATTTTATCCTTCTGTTAATCCTGACCTTGTGGTGTTTCTAGCATCCCCCCCTGAAGTACATTTGCTATTGTTCTTGAGAAAGTTCTTCCCTTTGCCACATCTATGCATGAAGAATTTAACAGGCCAAAACATTTATAACATATCTCACCCTAACCATTTTAGCTGAATGAAAAGATCTGATACATAAACTCAAACAAGCCAGTCTGTCTTGTAATAACCTTAAGAGAAAGATGCCACATCCACTTTATGACTCAGAAATACAAGGGACTTAATAGGATTTTACATTTTACCCCAGCTGAAGACACATATCAAGGAATGCAATGAAGCCTTATTGTGTTTTGCACCCCTTCTCCTACAATAAAAAAAAAAAAAAACATCTAGGCAGTGAACTATTCACTGCTTTGGGCCTGGTCTCTGTTTACAGCACCATTGTAATGCTGTGCTAAATTTTTAAAAGGAGGCGCAAGACTGCATAGCCCATGAGCTTGGTCATTTCAAAATAACTATCCTCTATACTACTGAAATAAGCCTAAAAGTTGATTTTATGTCTAACTTTGCCAGTCAGGGATCCTTATTGGATCATCTAGGGATGAGCACTTATCATTGGTTCATAGGTGAGTACTAGACTAGAAACCAGTAAGGCCCTTATACGCCTAGCCATGCAACTTAAATGTGACCCACAAATTTGATTTGTATATGGGGTGATATACTGAGTGCCCCTGTCCATCAGAGACATAGACTTCAGACCAGAGGTAAACTTCCAATAACCCATTCATTGGCCCACGTTGCGCTGAAATAGGGATATTGAGGAACTCTACTTCACATGGATGGAAAGCCTATTCCAGAGAATGAGAATTCTCTGAGAAATATTTCTGTCTCTCCAACATGCCCTATTTATGTCACAAGCAAAATGTAGGTCTTTTAATCTAGTAGTTCTAATGCTGTTTGTTTTTCAGATATGCAAAAGGTTCATCAAAGCATGGTCCATGGATGTCTTGTATGCCAGGCAAAGATCACCTTTCATAAGTCTGTATGATATGGAGTAAAGAGACAGGCCTTTGAGGGGATCAATGTAGGACATTTTGTTTAGTCCCTGTATTCTCTTTGTAATGGACTTTTGTGGGCTTTCTAGTTGCTGTATGTGTCTGGTCAGGTACATACTAAAGGGAGCATTATGCTGTATGATGGGTGTGATGAGGACAAAATATACTGGTACAATGGTCTGCTTGAACCTGCATGCCAGGCCCTTGCTTCTATGTTGAGCAATATAGAAGGATTTTCTTACTACCTTGGACAAATGTTGGCTGAGGGCCAGGTTGCCAACTATATGATCCCTGACTACTGAATCAACTTTTAGGGGTGTTTTATTGTTGACTTAGTTACCCTGGGTGGTCAACTTCCCAAGAGGTACTATAATGCATTTTTTGGTATTCAGTTTTAACCCTGTTGCTTTGGCAGCAAGCATTTATCTGTGTTACATCTTCCTGTAGGGTATTCTGATCTTGGGGAGATTCAATGACTGCTACCAGTTTGCAGTCATCTGAGAACTTGGTTAGCCAGAGGACTTTGACATTGGCTTTGACATCTGAGAAGTAGATGCCAAAGAAGAGTGGGCCAAGCACAGAGCCCTAAAGGGCTCCACTGGTAACTGGCCTCTTTGTGTTGATGGCCTCACTTATTCTAACCTCCTTGATCCTATCAGTGAGCCAGCTAACTATCCAGAATGTTATAAAGTGTCTTATTCTTAGTTCTGTAAGTTTGTTGACAGTGCCTAAGTAAAGTATTGTATCAAATGCTTTAGCCAGGTCTAGGTAGGCAGTATGCACTGTTTTCCCCTCATTCATTGCCTTAATGACATTTTCAAAGAAGTCCACCAGATTCAATAACCATTATCTTCCTTTGACAAAGCCAAATTTGGATAGATACAATATTTGGAGGTCGTCTATGTCCTTGTTAATAAATTCAATAATATTTTTTCCATGGCTTTGCAAATAAGACTAGTCAGAGTAATGGCTCTGTAATTTTTCAGGATCTGTTGATGGTCCTCCGTTATGAAGTGGATAACCTTTGTTGTCCTCCAGTCTCAAGCCACAAAACCCGGGTTCTGATAAGTCATATTTTACATTGTTCAGGAGGAATCCTGGGATGCCATAGGGGTTCACTGAGGCTGTGTTCTTGGCTTTTGTAAGTGCAGCCATTACATGCTCCCTAGTTATAGTTGGAGGTCTTATATTTCTTTGAGGATGGTTGTGGGTGGGGTGGGGGGTATAGTTGGAACTGAGTTTGTCCACTAACAGGTTTGCTATATTGATAACCCAAAA
The DNA here is from genome assembly GCF_019279795.1 of Protopterus annectens. NCBI lineage: Eukaryota > Metazoa > Chordata > Ceratodontiformes > Protopteridae > Protopterus > Protopterus annectens. The sequence goes on from NC_056745.1 coordinate 847,995,680, forward strand.
TGACACACAACCACACATAAAAAGATGAAGGCGCAATCCAGTATCGATAAATGCTTTCCTCCATAATCTGGAACCAAAATAATTCCCTTGTAATGGCCAGTGTTCCAAAAATCCAAACTGACAATATTTCAAAGTTTATTGTAGTAATACTAGTGAAACAAAAGTAATACAAACATCCAAATTGAGCGCTTTCATCTCCAGTACGGAGACTTCATCAGAATCTATTTTAACAAGTACTTCCTCCATTTAAATAGCTTATCTAATTGTTCAATTAATTATTTTTAAATTCTTATTGGCTGGCCATTAATTAATACAAATTTTAACTACAATAAACTTTGAAATATTGTCAGTTTGGATTTTTGGAACACTGGCCATTACAAGGGAATTATTTTTGTTCCAGGTTACGGAGGAAAGCCTTTATCAATACAGGTTTGCTATATTGCCAGGCTCAGTGAATATGGTACCATTAACCACCAGTTCAGCACATCACTGCGTGCTGCCCTGCAGTTTTCTGACATACTTGACGAAGGCGTTATCGTTATCCTTCACCTGCGAGGCTATTTGTCAAAGAGGGCTTTGCTTGACATAATTAGACCTCTCAGTTGAATATTTATTTTGATGAAAGTGTTTTTATCTTTATGGGTGTTACCCTTCCCGACCTTTGCCATAATTTGTTTTCCTTTTGCTGTATATCCTGTTTAATTTTTGATGCCACAGGGCAGTTTGCTTCTGGGACTAGTTCTTGGGCTTACTTCTAGTAGGTGCAGCAGCCTCTATGTGAAAATTGACATGGTTGCACTGAGTTTCTGACAGCAATTCAGAACTGGCTGTTGTGGTCTCTGCTTTTGGAGAAGCATTGCATTTAGACAAACCATCAATTAACAAAAGGTAATTTTCCATGGAATGGTTCCTAACTGTTACTGGTTTTAATGGGATTATGGAGTTGATTTACAATGATTTTGACTGGGGAAATTAGTCTAATACATTGACTATAAAAAGATTGAAATGGGGGAGATTGAAAGAGGACATGGCTCGCCATTCATTAATATCCTAATCCAATAAATCCTTCAATACTTCCTCCTTGCCATGAACAGACTTTAAATTCCTACAGGTAGAAACATTGGAAACTGCACTGAATTTAATGGAAAAAAATGCATGCAAATCCCTGTACCAATTCAAACGTGGCTTGCTGGTCGGGATGGTATGTTAAAAAAATAAGCTAATTGTCAGGATTGATGGGGGAGTGGTTAATCCAAGTGGTATTGGAAAATACGAAAGGAAATAAATTCCCTAAAGTCATGAGAAGAGCATTTTCCCCTTCTTTTAAGTTTGATGTGGTACCCCTCTATTGAATCTCAGGGGTGTATATACATACCACCCTTAGATCTCTCCTTGAACAAGCATAGGACATCTCAATGTCCAACCCTGCATTGTGAACAGATGTGGGTGAATCTACACACTGGACAAAAGCAGTTTCCTGTATTAAACAGCTAACAGGTTTTGAGATTGAAATGTGCATGACCATCTTCAGTCCACTACAATACCCTTGGTTTGTCAATCATGACCCCTAATCAGGAATCAGCATTGCATTCATCCTTCTGCAAATTACTGTAAAGTCCCTTAAGATTCCATAATTTCTGGCTGTAGCAAAGTCAGGCCAGGACTTATGTCACACAGCAGTCTTCCCTAATATACTAAGAAATAATTTAATAAAGGCAAAGCTTCTGAAGGTTTCTTCTCAATGACTACAGCATTGAACTGCACAAAACCAACTACCCAATTATCCTAAGTTTTTGTCCTACTGTAATTGAGGCAGCTAAAGCAGATAAAAGATCTCTGGACCCTGAACATTCCAAATCCAAACGACATTGGATCTATCTACATAAATCAACTTACAAATGTCAACTTAGTTGCCATAGGATCATAGGAGATTACTAGGCTAATGACCCTGGGGCCCTTACAAGCCTAACTAAGAGTTCATCACCCAAAAGAGACCTCAGTCAGCACCTGTCACCTCTGTCAATGAGGGATACAGGTGGAACCCCTCGGAAAAATTTCTGTCGCTCCAGATTTTTTCTTTTAGTAATGAAGGAATGGGAGTCTTACCTCTCAGCCTCTTAGAGTAAGAAATCGGGGCACGGCCATAAGTAGAAGTGGGAAAAAGGACCAAAAATAGGGTCCATTTTTAAATATTCCTCTAACAAACTTAAAAAGTTGATGGAATAGCATGGTTTGCATTAGCATGCATTTTTTGAAGGATATAAGTCTAAAACTCAAATCTCTGTCATTATTTTTTAACTTCAGTCTTTAATGATTTGTCACTAATTTGCCAGAAAAAAACACAATTTTATAAAAAATGAACTTAAAATATGAGGCAAAAATGTGGACATTCTGTGAAAATCTGTACAGTTGAGAGGTATGAGTACCGGCCATTGCTAACCTTGTTAGGCAGCACCAGGACTGAGCGTATCTCATGAACCCAGCAAATACCACATAGTACCTGCCTAACCAGTTATAGGATTAATAAAAGACTCACTCAGTGCAGTTAAATGATGAAACTGGATGCAGCTGTGGCCAGACCTCTCAACATTTTCTTCTCTAGACTCAGAACTGACCACTGTCATAACAGGCAACACCCCCTGTCCAACATCAGTTAAAAAAAAAAAAAAAAAAAAGAATCTTCCCACCTAATTACACGCTTCAATAAAACCATTTAATATTTAAATATTTATCTCTGTGTTTTCTCGGCCTACAATACACTTGACTTAAGTGATGCCCTTTACCTGACAGTGCTAAAAGTGGGTAGGTCTTCTTCAATTGTTTCAACTAGAGCTTTTCTTTTCATGTCGTCTTGTACTTTACTCTTTTGGGGGCAGTACCCTTCTCAAAGATATCCACATTTGATATTTGTTAGGAATGCATTTTCTTTGACAAATGGCAAGGCAGCTTTTTGGAACACCCAGGATGAACTGAGCAGCAGTCTGCTGCTATTTAATATGAGTATCCTACATAGAGACCGTTAGTCCTAAAGACGAACAAGAAAATAAGTAAGGAATAGGAAGAAACCTCATTCTTTAAAAAATAAATAAATAAACAAAAAGTAGTTATCAATAATATACACGAGGAAAAAATAGTAATCCTCTGGCAAGACAAATCAATGTAAAACAAAAGATAATCCTGCAAGCTAATGGAGGGAAAGGTAGTACCAATATATATTAATGAATTCTAACTGAAATACAGTAAGGATAAAATAGTAAATTTAAACAGTGAATCTGCTACAAATTTGCCTAGAAAAAATGATAAATTGCATTAACAAGCTATAATGAAAGTATTAACCTTAAAATATACTGAATAAATAGAAAGAAATATATGTGCAATATAAATCCCCACATAAAGCTACTCAGAGCTAAGAGAAACCTCTGAAAAATAGAATTTCTTAAATATTACTGACAAATAAAATGCCAAGAAGGGTCCCCCCCAAAAAAAAAAAATCACAAACTCAAACACTCTAACCATCTCACCAAACCAGGTTCAATTTGTGAGGTACATTAAATCAGTGCATTTAACCATAATGAATAGTACCATACATTAATGTTGATTAATAAATATTAACTGCTACTCAAGTGTTCTAGTCATTTATTTTTTCTTTAGTTTTTCTCCTTTTTAAATACCTTTGTTTTGTTTAGAATTAATAATGAAAATTAACTTACAATTAACAATGAATCCAGTTAATATTATTATTTTAGCCACTAAACCATTTTAGGTACAAGGAATCAGATCTCCTGTGTAATAGGAGGAATCATCATGAGCAAGAAACTGTTGACAAGTTCAAGAATTTCAAATATTTCAAAAATAAGGAAAAAAAATAAAAATCTTCATTCATTCTGTGTATAGCAATTCACATCTATGTATCAATGTAGCCATAACCAGCATAAAAAACAGAAGCTACAATGGAGAAAAACAGATGAAAGGAAATTGTCTAAAGAGTATATACAGATACAAATTCCAAGATCCTAAGTTTTCTGTGCATGTCCAAGTGCTAACCGCTAACTGTACACGTAACCAAAAGAAGTAATGTAATCCCCAATGCCTCTCAACATCTTAGAAAGAACATACTGGCCAAACCTTAAATTAAAGGGGGAGACAATGGCATCAAAATTAGACACAGATTTTAAATGCTGGTCTTGTAAAAGGAGAAGTTTGATAGAATAAAAGGTTTGCATTAGTATGTCCATATATTTAATTTAGTTAGTTATTTAGTTAGTATTTTATTTTATGTATTTATTTATTTTTTGCAAGAAGAAAGTTTGAACCTCAAATTTCTATCTTGATATTGTAACTTGAGTCCCCATTGGTTTGACAGAAAACCACAAACTTTAAATGAAACAGACCAAAAATATGACAAAAGCTCGACATTCTGTAAAATTCAGGGCAGTTGAGAACTGTGGCAAATCCGAACCAAGGGACAAAAAATAAAGCTTTCCAAGACTACTAATGGATGAGCAGCAGAAAGTGGTTGACTTCTATACAGAGAAGGTAGAATAAGCCCACAGACCAGTAATTAATTATTGGCTGCCCCTCAAGACTGGTAAGCAGGAACCTAGAGCCCTGGGTGGATGGGGTCAGCACAGTCTGTGCCACAAACTTCACATGTCATAATATCCACAGTCAGTGTGGCATGAGGTCAACACATTCTGTGCCAGAAACTTCACATCACAGTATCCACAGTCAATGTGGCATTGGTCAACACAGTCTGGGCCAGAAATTTCACACGTCACAATATTCACAGTCAGCATGGCACAAGGTCAACACAGTCTGTGCCAGAAACTTTACATGTCACAAAATCCACAGTCATTGTGGCATGGGGTCAACACAGTCTGTGCCAGAAATGCCACATGTCATAATATCCATAGTTAGTGTGGCATGTGGTCAACACCATCTGTGCCACAAACGTTACATCACAATATCCACAGTCAATATGGCATTGGGTCAACACAGTCACATCATCAAAATCAGCAGGGCTGGACATGGGTCAGAGAAGGAAAGAGAAAGTACTTATACTGACTGTAAATTGTTTGTAGTCACGCTGATAAAACGGCAACAAGAAACATATTTATGTAAGAAAAGAAAATCCTTTAAGATTTCAGCAAGGCTGAAAGGTTGGTAACTACATGTCTGATCACATATTTTACTTATTAAAACATTTTAGATTTGTTGATTTCCTTTGATCACTTGATCTGCAATAGTGTGTGTTTTTATGTTGTGCTTTGTTTAAAAGAAAATGCAGTTTCCGGTAGTCATTTTATTAATCAGTGACTTCATTAGACGTCAGATGCATGGAATGTGTGAAAAAAAAATATTTTCCTGATAATAAATATCAGAAGCATAAATGTTTTCAGCAAAAGTAGAAACACTAACACGGAAATGCATTCCTGTGCTTGAAAATTAGGAAAAGAGTATGCCAACATATTGTACCGAAGTCAGAATTTAATTTTCATTATATCTGGCTGTCTGTTGACATACCCATCTGTTTTTCATCTATCAGATTAATGAAAATTTAAAACACTAATAACATTACGTTATGCCTCACTGATGTGCATTTAAATACCAAATGCAATGACTTGAGGAGACTGCTAACAAAATGTTAACATTTCTCCACCATTTATATTCTGGTTTTTGCTTGACTGAAGCTGATATTAAGCCCTGCAGAAAGTTAGTGAAGCATGATTTTAGATGCCATGATTAGAAATAAATATAGTTCTTTTTCCATTGCCCAGAAACATGGATGCTTTTTCTTCCTTTATCTATGCTGATAAATAAAAAAAAGTGGCTGGCATAAAAAGCTCATTTTAATTCCTGGATTAACATAAGGGTATTTTCTAAAATGCCTGTTTTTCATAAAGTTTCAAAATTAGAGCATTACTCTTCACAAACTAAATTTGATTTAGGCTGCAGTTTGCAAGCTAGAAACACATTATCTAATATGTGGAGCTCAAAGTTTAAATAATGGCTGCTGGTGTTTCAGGAATTGCTAATCTGATAATGGATAGATATGTGGAAGTCATTTTAGTAACATATAAAAAAATCAAGAAATACTTAATTTTAACATTCTCTGCAGAACAATTAGCACTAATAAAAACAAATAAAACAGGAACTGTTAAATAATTTTTGATTATAGATTGTGGTTATGTATGTTACATTCAAAGTACTCTTTCTGAGTTATAAAACAACCTGTAAACCAATGCGAATGTAAACAAGCAGGTGAATGTTTTTGATATAGATTATATCTGTGTTACATCTTGTAGGCAGCTGTGTTGCAGTCTTAGCTTTAGTTTACTGTTTTAAAGATAATAGATCACAGATATTAGATGATAGCTTTATTGCAAATTAATAATAGAACTGTAGCATTTTGAATTCCATTTAACCAAAAACAGAAAACAAATCTGGGAAATATTAACCAGGGTATTATTTTCCATTTGGAAGATACTCAGTCAGTATGTCTCCATTCAAGCTGAATAAACCGTACGCAAATGATTGCTACTGAAAATGAATGAATCAAACAGCTGCTGAGCAAAAGCAATGTTCAGCTGATGTTATGGATCACATGCCATTAAGATGCAATATTCAATAACACTACTGTAGCAGAGGAAATGTCCCCTTCATTCAAGATGCAATGACCTGTGAATTTATTATAATAACTTGTAGAGTATAGGGGATGCAGCTAGTATAAATACAATGTGTTGGGGGCTGTGCAACTTACATAAACCTTTAAGAAGAAGATCGGTTGCAGTCTAACCAAATTATTGCTGCTTTCAACTGACTGGAGAATGGCATGCAATACATTTTTTGTACATTTTGGTATGTAGCAGAGTATAAACAAATAATCTTAAAAAGATATTCTGGTTTCTTCTGTAGTCTAACTGGATTATCAATGACACGTTTATTGTAAACGAACCATTAAGTATGTTATCTGGATGTTTCTGCTATGTTAAACTGGAATGCATTAATTTGGAAACCATTTTATTAATCACAACTGGTCTGCATGTAGGAGACTTTGACTTCCATCCTCATCTTATGCATGATATATATATATATATATATATATATATATATATATATATATATATATATATATATATGTATTAACTCTACAGTCACAACAGTATAGAAAGGAGAAACCCCACTGCATAGTGCACTTTAATCTTGCACTAGCAATACTCTGTAGGTGTCTACAGGTGTCACCATTACAGCATTATGATCTATGAGCAAATGAATAAATGTGCATTCAAATGTTTGTGCTCTTATAGTTGATGTAGTTAGAATGTGATCAAATGTCCAAGCCTTGTTTGTTGGAGGGGCAAGCCCCTGCTAACTATGTATAATGACATGGAGATCTCACTGCAGCAAGGAAAGGAGACATTCCTCAATCCATACTGTACCATGGTCTTGTACAAAACAACTGCCAGCACATGTGATCAGCAGATTGCTCATCAGCTGTGACTGCATTTTTCCAGGTTCAACAAGTTGCCGATCAATAACTTGTCAGGTACTTTTACAGGTTTATGTGTGTGTACACATACACACACACACACATATATATATATATATATATATATATATATATATATATATATATATATATATGTGTGTGTGTTTGTATACAGCTCATATTTCCTTCTCTTACTCACCACCTTCACATGACCGTAACATTCATTCTCTGATTTAAAAAAAAAAATAAATAATAATAATTCTTTCATTATTTTTTCATTATATTTTTAAAATTATGTTTTTCTAATATGATAAATTTTTACATGTATAACTGTTTCCTTCTTTCTACTGTTGTCCATGTTTCTCATACGTTACATATATGTACTTACTTTTTCAAGTCACTCTGTTTCCTATTGGTTATCTACTTAAAGTGGTAACTATGATGTACTAGTTTTTAAATGTTATTCTTTTATCTCACTTTCTTTCAGGTCTGTATATTTCCTATAACTGCTGTAGTGGAGCTTTCCTCCCCAGGCCTCTACTGAAAATGGGCATATATCCAGTTAGACTAGCCCGGTCAACAAATGTAAAATAAAAATAAAAATAAAAATAAAATAAATAAAATAAACATTTGTGCTATTATATTTACAGTAGAATTTCCAGAGAGCTGGGTTTCCATTAAATTCATTTTGACCCCTTTTCTTGTTACTTGATTTTCCTCTCACAAAACTGATTATCAAAGAACATACGCATATCTTCATTTCATTTTTTTTCATCAGAATCAAGACCATAATTATAAAAGTGTATACTTGCATGAGTTGTCCTAATATATTACCAAAGAAGCCTCATCAATTTACAGATCCATAACACAATGATGTCATAGCCACTCCATACCTGATTATATATAATGTTCTAGTGAAAACGTGTTTTACTATCTTGTTGTTTATCGATCTTTCTTATTTAGTTAGATGCTGAGCATTGATTCGGTATCACACAATAACAATCTATGAAATATAGTGAATCATTGAACCATAACCCCATTCTATTCGCTTTTTAAGCAATGCTTCACCGGGTCTCTCTTCCAATATGTTATAAATAAAATGAATCAGATAAGTAGGGAGAAGAACAACTGCCAGCATATATAAGGGATAAACAATTAATGCCCTGCATCAAATCACAGGGCGTCCAATCCCTTGAAAAGTATGCAATGACAGCTGTAAAAATGCAAAAGGAAAAATAAGAGTTTTTTGCTAATCTCACCTCTTTTTCTTTTTTTTTTAGCCTCTGCCACCAGATGACATAACCATTAAATACTCCCCTGGGTACTTCAACTCACAACTCATTACTACTGCAATGTGTCATATAATTTCTTTCTGAAATGAACACTGTACATATTTAACTTTTGACTTCAGATGTGAGAGGGCATGACTGACATTTGTTCGCATTTTTCCAAATCAGAAGAAATAGGGCAGAATAACATAACCATAGCTTTCACCCAACAATATTTTTCCATAGTTGTTGTTTGTCTTTCGGCTTTTCCCGGTTAGGGGTCGCCACAGCGGAACTCTGGTCCAGTCCACTAATGATTGGCAGTTGGTTTTTATGGTGTCAAGTTGCCAGCCCGACGCCCAACCTTCAACGAAGGCACGCCCATTCAATGCATGTCTTTCAAATGCCCACTCAACCGCGGGGAGGGCATGCAGACTCCACACAGAAAGCACTCCCAACCCAAGCCAAGAATCAAATTGGGAGAGCTTCTTGCTGTGAGGCAACAACCATAGTAAGATGGCTTTTTCACAGTCCATTTACTACTAAATCATTTTAAAATATAATATTATCCACATAACTACTAAAGTCAGTGAACTTAGACTGCTAAATTCCAGTCCCTCACTCAGCTGGCAGTTTACCATTACAACCTTTCTAAATCTGGAGTCCTCATCCAGAATGTGTCTGCTCTTTTATAGTCTATTAGAATTTAAACAATGATGATGAGCCTTGTAAATGGACTGATTATTGGATATGCAACAAACACAAAACAATATTCATGCCATGTCTTTCCTAAATAAATGCCCCATATGGAGTCTTTCACTTTACAGCTGCATAAATAAGTCCTTCTTCCATCCATCCATCCATCCATCCATCCATCCATCCATCCATCCTCCATCCATCCATCCATCCATCCATCCATCCACCCATCCATCTATCCATCCATCCATCCACAACTCGTGTTTCCCATTTTTGCACATGGGGTTGGGTGGTACATCAACAGTGATGATCATCAAGACAAGATTCACACCACTGGGTGGCTAGCCCTGGTGCTGCAGTTCCTCCACACCATACACATGCACACATACACAGATACATGCACACACAGACACACCCACCCCATATCCCCCCACACACACAGGAACATTTTCACTTTATTATCAGGGCCTACTTAGACTGTGGTGGTGGTGGTGTTGCTGTAGCATTGTCACCTCACAGCAAGATGTTGTGCCGTTTGATTCTCAGCTAGAGCGTCGTCTGTGTGGAGACATGCGTGAATGGGCTTACCTTCGTTGAAGGTTGTGCATCAGGGCTGGCAAACTCGGCACATAAAAAATCTACTGCCAATCATTTGCGGACCGGAGTTCCGCTGTGGTGACCTCTAACCGGGAAAAGCCGAAAGACCCAAACAAATCAGGGCCTACTTAAAGCAGCCCCATCCTGTCAAAAAAGCACAAAGCCCAGTGAATTCTTGTTTATCTACTAGCTACCTTCCCTTTAATAAAATTGACACACTGTCTGTCAAACATCACTGTTTCACACTGTCATCTTTCTGTAAAGCAATGCAAAATCACCAAATCTTAATTAGAAAGATTACCCAAATACAAATACATATCTGCCTAGTTTTGCAACAAAAGATGGAAAGACCAGCCATAAATTAATACTTCTGAGAGGTGATCCCCTCCCATACCTGGGTCATAGAATGTGTATCACAGATCCCCCTCTCAGAATAGATCAAGAATCACATAATTTTGTAGCTTTCATACAATATATGAGGGCTTTGTATACTACAGGAACCAACCTCCAGACAAAAAATTCAAAATATGATTCAAATGTCTAATAAGAATTTATGGCACCTTGTATCAGCTAACATCTGCAGCTCCCCAGAGAGGCCTGAAAGCACGGATAAAGTCGATTACATTAACTACATCCTGATCCACAATAAACAGCATATAACAGGTATTTATCGTAACTAACATACATGTTCTTTACTTATCTTTTTTTCATTCTGATCATTGTCTGTCCCAAATACAGACTAATATGCATATCTACCCCTCTCTTCAAAGTAGATGCCCAATGCACTGCTGTAGGACCCGATGTAATCCCCAAAATATGTTTAGTGTCATCTAATGACATTTAAGTTTTGTAACTTATGACATCTATTTTGAGCATTTTAATAAACTTATAAAAGGCATTCCACTTTAATTTAAAGTTAACTCACTCTTGTGAGTGTTAAAAAATTTGAAGATGTCATGTGCTGATTAACCCCTTTCAATAGTTAATAACCACATTATCAGACATAAACATGTACCAGAACCTTCAAATTACAAATATTCAACTTTCTAATTTCAGCATTGGTATATCTGCAACAAAACACAAATATCTTTACTTGTCAGTTCATCCTTATAGATGGACCAGTTTCTGCTGAATTACCTATTGTCATGTTCCACTTTAATAAGCAACCAAACACCAAAACACTTTGGATGACCTTTATTGTTTGAACATAGTAATAAATGCATCAACTTTATTAAACATAACTTCATTTCAATGGAAAGTGAAAATATAAAATGATCATCCGTAAGGGCAGCGTACCACCACTCACCTTAGGAATAAGCAGCGTTCCCCCATTTGCTCACTTATCCTCACACCTTCAAGGCAGTGTTCCACCACTCACCAACATCTCCTTTCAAACCAAACCACCAAGTCCAAACAGCATTAACTGATGCTGTTCCACCTATAGGCGGCCTTAGGCATGGGACAACTAAGTGGCCGCCTAGGGCACCGCTCTAGCAGGGGCGCTTTTCCAGTAAACTGGATGGTGTAAATAGATAAGAATGGGGGCACCAGGTGTTGTGGTGGTGGCACTGTGGAGCCCTTTTGCCTAGGGCACCACTTGACCTAAGGCTGACCCTGGTTCCACCACTACAAAAGCTTTCCACACATTATCCACCAGAGGGAGAACAGAAGAGGGGCATGTCTGTCCCTCTTCTCTGCCTGACCCCCAATATCATACCCCGCACCCCCAACCACACCATTACTATAACAAAAAGAGGGAGGGATGGGAAGGCAACAAAATCATGCCAAAATCTGGATTTCAACAGTCAATTCCCTACCTCAAAAGACCTAAAGACCCTCCCCTTCCTTACCTCACTTCCTCCCTTCCTCACACTGCTTAACCCTTTCTTGCCTACTCTCCTTCTAACTTCCTTAACTAAACCTCCTACCTACCCCACATCCTATAATCACCCATATCTACCCTTCTCCTGCCTAAAGATGTCCCATGACAAATTTGCCTGTTCCAAACTTCATTTCTCACTATTCCTACATACTTCAGGAAAGAAAGATTTTCACCATAGAGATATCTCTTTCCCTTACATCTGAATCCAGCACAGCCTCTTGACTTACAGCCTATATCTTTGTCCTTTGTTGCCTGTGTCCTTTTTGCTTGTGTTGTACCTTTCTTCTCATCCCTCAGGTTAAAAAGAACAAGTAAATATACTTATCCAGACCCTCCTTTTCTTCTAGCAATCCATTAGGAGCCCCCTCTGAGCTCAGATATTCCATGCCACACTGTCATTTCATTCTGGCACTGAAATTATTTTAAAAGCAGTTAATGTGAATAATTTCCAGTGCAACTATTTCATCTGTTACTACTCAAAAACTCTAACAGGCATTACATCATCACTTATTTAACAACACCAGAAGTTGCTATCCAAAAATCCACAAAGCTAGAAGATCCAAAATAAGCTTTTTTTGATAAAATTCTCTCTGTAGCGCCTCGACACTTATACCTTTTCAGGTAACAAAGTTACAAAAGAAATTCAGCACCTAAAATACTATCATTAATTAGCACATTATTAAACAAAATAATTGCACAATTAAATAATTAATTATATGAAAACTTTAATAGTTGCACTCTAGAAGACAGAGATCACCCATTCTCACATACTGGAGTACTTTTGGTTCAGGTTAATACAGTAAAGACATGGACGATGGCGGGTGTGGATATGTGTGTGTGTGTGTGTGTGTGTGTGTGTGTGTGTGTGTGTGTGTGAGTGGGGACTTTGTGAATGAGTGAATACAGGAATGTCTTGGAGAGAGACAATGTGTGTGTATGTGTGTGTGTGTGTGTGCGTGTCCGTGTGTATGTATGTGTGAGTGTGTGTGTGTGTGTGTGTGTGTGTGTGTGTGTGTGTGTGTGTATGTGTATGTTTGTGCCTGCATCTATGTGTGCCAGCCTCTGTGTGTGTGCGTGAGTGGGGACTTTGTGAATGAGGAATGTCTGGGAGAGAGACAGTGTGTGTGTGTGTGTGTGTGTGTGTGTGTGTGTGTGTGTGTGTGTGTGTGTGTGTGTGTTTAGGGGGGGACACACCTTTTCTAATTTAATGCATGGGCCCCTAGGAAAAAAACTAATGGCGTTAGGTCTGATGGCAAAGTATTTAGTTCAATGGCATGGCAATGAGCCAATGACGAGTTCTTAAAAATTGTGCAATACCTTACTCTGAATCATATTTTCTTGCCATCATGGTAATCAGTCAAACCACTTTGGGAATTAAGTATGAGCAGTGAGGATTTGAATTTTAGCCACAGTAATAAATGTTATGACTGTTTTTCTTGGCATGAAATTCATATTCCCAGCATCTTTCAAACTACATTTGTTATTTATTGCCTTTATATGCGTGATTGTATTTATGTATGTATGTATGTGCATACGCATCTGATGGTTTGTTTGTTTATTTATTCAGTCATTCCTTCAATCATTTATTCATTATTTTTTGTATAAATGCACTCACACAGTTTATCTGTTTTAAACCTTGTATCGTATGAATGTTAGATTGCTTCTTGTGAATGTAGACAAAATTTGTAGCCAGCAAAGAGAGCTAAAGAAGGTGACTATTTGCTAAATATTATTAAAAAAATAATAAAAACAAAAATAAAGAAGCGAAATTTTAGGATATGATGTCGTACTGCAGACTTCAAGTTGATTTTCTTCATAGATCAAGTGTAGTAGTTCTAGTAATAACCATGATTTTTAGTAATAACTATTATTTTATTAGCCATTTGGCCCATGAATATACTCTTAATATTTTTGAGTAATGGGACATCACGTTGTATAACTCTGAAGAGCACTTAAAATATTAGATTGCAGATATAACTGTCTGAAAATATGTTAATTATTCTATCCATATAGTGAAGATTTAGCGAACTACTGGAGTAGAGGTGATGGTAACATGTTTTGCTAAATGCCTCTTAAAATATGTTGTTTTGTTCATTCTGTAGGAAGGAAGACAGACTAGTGAATACTGCATAGTTATAGTTATCATTTTCAGTTGTACTCATTGTTAAATCATTATATTCCCTTGATCCGTAATTAAATTTGAAAGCAGGTAACATATTTAATATCTTATCCCATTGACAGCATTTCAAGACAGGAACATCTCCCTTATTTTACTACAGTTTCTGTTATGGAGTAAAAATGCATGTGCCTGGTATAAGAATAAAACCCAGAGCCTTCTGATCTTCTTATTGTCAGTAGATATCCAGGGTTATGAGCCACTGCCCCTGACACTGAGCTACTGATACTGCCTGCAGTTGTCATCCAAACATGTTGGATCTGTGCACTGCAAGTCATATCATCATCATCATCATAATCTCACATTAACCCAAAGTATCAGTGCAAGTCATTTTTATAATTGCATTACTTAATGCATGTGTGAGAAATATACAATTAGAACCTGAAATGAATGAAAACAAAAACAGAAGTAAACCATGTCTTGATATTTTAAATAAAAAGTAGTTATGTATTTTATATCATGCATTTTTTTTAAATCAGCCACTGTATGATACCCTGATTGCTTGAATATGCACTTGTCCTGTTTGGTACAAGGAAGCGTATATTAGATATGCTATTGTAAGGCTTATTTTCATACCATATATGAAATGCTGAAATTAGTTTCACCGCAATGTTTCCTTCTAGTAACATACTGTTTGGAAAGATTAATTCAGAGACTCATATTTAATATCTCTAGAAAGAAAAACCATGCCTATTTGTCTTGGCTGTCAAGCGCCAAGTAGACTGCAGCACTGAAGTGAATGCGTGCTTGGATAGTTTCGTCTGATGGATACAGTAAGTGACATGTTGTTCATAGTCTGAAGAAATGAAGATAATGAAATCTTAAATTAGAACACTCTTTGATGTAAGCTGGCAGATCTGGTCATGGGAACAACACAATAATAACAGCAGCTATAGCAAGAGTTTATGCAGTGGGTAATTACGCTGCAGGAAATGGACATGCCTAGAATCTGTGAAAAATAAAAAAAACTGTTCTTTGGAAAGTTAGGCAAATGTTTCTGTGACTGTGAGTGTATCATTTCAGGCTACAGAAATATGACGGGATCCTATTACAAAATAGAAAATTGACAAAGTGTACTTATTGACTTAGCCCCTACACTAAAGTCTTAACCAGTATTTAATTGTATTAAATCACTGTGACATGGAAAGAATAAGTCTTACTTACATGTTGCCGAAAGCTTTTTATTTATTTATTTGATACTACAGTAAAAATAAGATTTTCACATTTGCTTGGATTAGGTGAAGATATGGTTCAGGTGAGGAAGTAAGGAAAGCTATGAAGAGGATGAAAAATGGAAAGGCTGTTAGTCCAGATGAGGAAGCATTAAGGTGTTTAGATGAAATGGCAGTGGAGTTTTTAACTAGATCATTTAATGAAATCTTGGCAAGTGAGAGGATGCCTGAGGAATGGAGAAAAAGTGTTTTGGTGCCGATTTTTAAGAATAAGGGTGATGTGCAGAGCTGTAGTAACTACAGAGGGATTAAACTGATCAGTCACAGCATGAAGTTATGGGAAAGAGTAGTGGAAGCTAGGTTAAGAAGGGAGGTGATGATTAGCAATCAGCAGTATGGTTTCATGCTGGGAAAGAGCACTACAGATGCGATGCTTGCTCTGAGAGTGTTGATGGAGAAGTACAGAGAAGGGCAGAAGGAGTTGCATTGTGTCTTTGTGGACTTAGAGAAAGCATATGACAGGGTGACTAGAGAGGAGTTGTGGTATTGTATGAGGAAGTCAGGAGTGGCAGAGAAGTATGTAAGAGTGGTACAGGATATGTACAAGAGTAGTGTGACAGTGGTGAGGTCTGTTTTGGGAGTGACGGATGCACTTAAGGTGGAGGTGGGATTACATCAAGGATCAGCTCTGAGCCCTTTCTTATTTGCAATGGTGATGGACAGGTTGACAGACAAAATCAGACAGGAGTTCCCGTGGACTATGATGTTTGCAGATGACATTGTGATCTGTAGTGAGAGTAGGGAACAGGTGAAGGTGACCCTGGAGAGGTGGAGCTATGCTCTAGAGAGAGAAGTGGAATGAAGGTCAGCAGGACTAAGACAGAATATATGTGTGTGAATGAGAGGGAGGATAGAGGATTGGTGAGGATGCAGAGAGTAGAGGTGGTGAAGGTGTATGAGTTTAAGTACTTGGGATCAACAATTCAGAATAATGGTGAGTGTGGAAGAGAGGTGAAGAAGAGAGTATAGGCAGGATGGAGTGGGTGGAGAAAAGAGTCAGGTGGGATTTGTGACAGACAAGTACCAGTAAGAGTGAAAGGGAAGGTCTACAAGAGGATAGTGAGACCAGCTATGTTATATGGGTTGGAGACAATGGCATTGACAAAAAGGCAGGAGTCAGAGCTGGACGTGGCAGAGTTAAAGATGTTAAGATTTGCACTGGGTCTGACAAGGGTGGACAGAATTAGGAATAAGTATATTAGAGGGTCAGCCCAGGTTGGAAGGTTTGGAGACAAAGCCAGAGAGGCAAGATTACATTGGTTTGGACATGTGCTGAGGAGGGCTGCAGAGTATATTGGGAAAAAGATGCTAAGGATGAAGCTGTCAGGTAACAGGAAAAGAGGAAGGCTTAAGATAAGGTTTATGGATGTGGTGACAGAGGACATGCAGGTGGTTGGTGTGACAGAGCAAGATGCAGAGGACAGGAAGAAATGGAAACAGATGATCCGCTGTGGCGACCCCTAATGGGAGCAGCTGAAAGAAGAAGGTTCAGGTGTACCTTTGCAGCTATAGGCTTATCTGGACAGATCTGATGAAAGTCCTGAAAGTAACAAAGGGAGATACTGCCAGCCCAGCTATGTAGAAATGTGTAAATAATGATGTGCCATCTGTGAATATAAACAAGATTCATAGAAGATGCCTGTGTTACAAATGTATTAGAACTTTGTGTCATCTATATATCAAACGAGGTTTGTACAGACATGTGTGTTGAAAAGATATTTTATAAAGTGCTTGTGCTTAAAATGTAACCACAATGTGCCCTACTAGAACACAACAGAAATGTATGTGCACTATTGTAACTGTTAAATGTATATGGTTTAACAGTGGAAACTGGAATACAGGAGGTTAACTTCAGATAACTAACTTAAGATAATGAAATCTTAAATTAGAACACTCTTTGATGTAAGCTGGCAGAGCTGGTCATAGGAACAACACAATAATAACAGCAGCAATAGCAAGAGCTTATACAGTGGGTGATTAAGCTGCAGGCAATGTACATGTCTAGAATCTGTGAAAAAATACAAACTGTTCTTTGGAAAGTTAATACATTTTTTCTGTGACTGTGAGTATACAATTTTAGTCTACATAAATATGATGGAACCCTATTAAAAAGAGAACATTGACAAAGTGTACTTACTGACTTAGCCCTTACACTAAAGTCTTAACCAGTATTTAATTGTATTAAATCACTATGACATGGAAAGAATAAGTCTTATGTATGTGTTGCAGAAAGTTATTTATTTATTTATGTATTTATTTATTTATTTGATAATATAGTAAAAATAAGATTTTCACATTTGCTTGGCATAGATGAAGGTATGGTTCAGGTGTGCTTTTGCAGCTATAGGCTTACTCGGCAGATCTGATGAAAGTCCTGAATGTGACAAAGGGAGATACTGTCAGCCCAGCTATGCGGAATTGTGTAAACAATTAAATGCCATCTGTGAATATAAACAGGATTCATATAAAATGCCTGTGTTACAAATGTTTTAGAACTGTGTGTCATGTATATATCAAACTAGGTTTGTACAGATGTGTGTTGAAAATATATTCTATAAAGTGCTTGCACTTAAAATGTAACCACAGTATGCCCTTCTGGAATAGAACAGAAATGTACCTGTACTATTTTAACTGTTTAAATGTATATATTTCAACAATGGGAACTGGAATATAGGAGGTTAACTTCAGTCTAGCAAACTTCAGAAAAATAACAGAAATTAAATTACTTTATGGCTAGGCCATAAAAAGATGTTATCTTTCAGTTTCTGTGCAGCAGGGAGACACAGTGTCTAAAACTAGGGATCTTTTTCTATTATCTTGTAAGTGTTTTATTGTTTTATGACTTCCAACATCTGCCAAAGATCTGAGGAAAAGCCCTTGTCTATGTATTTTCACAGGTATATGCTAAATGCTACCAGCTGCCATCAATAGTTGTTTTGGGGACTAGGAACTAGGAGTCAGATGGCAAGCGATGATGCCATTCTGCAAGTTATCCCAGCAATAATATTTGAGATATTAATTTAAGAAGTCTCTTAGAGACACACAGCATTCTGTATTCTGTCTTGGACCTGACAACAACCACTACAAGATCCATTCACCACATCTGCCTTACTCTACAGTAAGTAAGTGTAAGTACCTTATAATTCTCTTAGATATAGTCAGGAATATAGTAAAGCTTAGTTTTGATATTTTTCTTCATTTATTTCATATTGTCCTACAGTGTTGTTTTAAATATTTCCTGGGATTTTGAACTCTGATGTCACTGTAGATATATATTTAGTAGTGTTTTGTTCTTTTATTATTTATTATAAAATATATTTAAATATTTCATTGTGGCTAATCTGTCTAGAGATATATAAGTTCTAAGAGTACTTGCATATTTATTTGGTGACACTGTGCTCCACTCCTAATACCCTTGCTCTGGGTCAAACTACCCATTTGTATTAATAGTAACATTATACAGTAAGACTGGACACCCTTTGTTAAGGGCTTTAAAGTAGCTGATAAGGAGCTGGCTGTTGGCAGTGATAACTATCTTATAGTCTGGGAACAAGGACTCCATAGCAATTCTTCTGAAACACTACCACACCACCACGGAAACAGAACAGAACAATTCCTCTACTCGACAGCACAAAACCAACTCGACCGCAAAAACAGTTGAACCAAAGATGAAATTTAATATACGTAAAATGTTAAGTGCTTTCACTCACAGGCATTGTGAGCTTCATCAGAACAATCAATCAATCATACAAACTACTTAAATACATAAAAAGGTGCCAAACTAATTGATGGCAGTCCATTATTCTTAAAAGGACATGGTACCATATGTAATAAATATAAAAATAACAAATGTAAAAATAATACACATATATATGCACGCATAAATATTCCTAATATACTTAATAAATAATACACAAATACAAATTATATATTAAATATATGAAGTATTGAATATTAAATATTAAATATTAAAGTTGAACCAAAGATGAAATTTAATATACGTAAAATGTTAAGCGCTTTCACTCACAGGCATTGTGAGCTTCATCAGAACAATCAATCAATCATACAAACTACTTAAATACATAAAAAGGCGCCAAACTAATTGATGGCAGTCCATTATTCTTAAAAGGACATGGTACCATATGTAATAAATATAAAAATAACAAATGTAAAAATAATACACATATATATGCACGCATAAATATTCCTAATATACTTAATAAATAATACACAAATACAAATTATATATTAAATATATGAAGTATTGAATATTAAATATTAAATATTAAATATTTACCTTTTTAACTTCTTCTGTCCAACAATGGTTTAATGGATATGAAATCATTTAGTCCAGGGGGCATATTGGCATCTGTAAATAACGGCCACCATATTTCCTTACAAGCCAAAACATTCTTAATATCACCCCCCCTAGGGTCAGGAATAATGTTTTCCAAAATACCGAAAGTAAACTTGTGTTCATTTCCATATTTTTCCACATGCTTAAATAAAGCATTTTTATTATCCTTAGTCCTGATACTATATAGATGAGCATATATCCTTTTCTTAAAACATCGCTCTGTCTTACCTATATAGTATCCTGGACAAACCGTGCATTTAGCCAAATATATGACATATCTGGTTGCACAATTTCCTTTTACAAATCTAATCTTAGTTCTATTAATGTTGTCCAAAATTAAACCTTCACTTTCATTTATGGTGTGACATTGGTTACATTGTCCACATTTTGTGGTATGCTTGTTCCTATTCTCTAGTCCCCTGTTCCCATCACCTTGTTCTAAATAACCTTTAATGTTTTTCCCCATTTTATATACAAACATTGGTTTCAAACCTAATACTTCTTTGATTTCATCATCCATTAATATTCCACATACTGGAAATAATCTCTCTAACATTCTTCGTATATGGTCCACACTCTATTACGCACACTTTATTAAAACCATTAGAAATAGAATCTTTCTTGATACAAGAATTTATCCCTTTTGCCCTAGCTCCTAACAACGGTATATATTTATCACCTCTTGCCCCTAATACATATTTCTTCACATCATCCATCCTACCTTATAATTCCTATCTAAAAATAAACTAGTGATAACATTTAGTTCTTCAATAACATCCTCATAATCCAATGTCATGCGAATAGCTCTCACACATTGCCCCTTAAAAAATATTATATTTAATTTTTCTAGGATGATTACTGGAATATTCTAAATAAGAATTAGTGTAAGTATTTTTCCTATAAATTTTCGATTTAAACTCATTACACCCTTCAAATACATAGGTTTCTAAATATGGAACTCCCGAAGTGGAACTAGTAACTGTAAACTTCAGATAGTCACTACTAGTGTTAAGATATTCCAAAAACTGGTGAAGGTGTTCACCACCACCTTCCCATAAAATGTAAATGTCGTCCAGAAATCTGGAATAATAGCTTATGTCTTTGAAGAATTCACTATTGAAAATAGTCGAGTTCTCCCAATCAAGCATAACCAAGTTGGCATATATGGGGGCACAAGCGGCCCCCATAGCTACCCCCTTGGTTTGCCTGAAAAGTTCCCCTTCAAAGTAGATGTAATTGTGTTCTAACACAATAGACATAAGCTCCAACAATAAACAAGTACTGTCCCAGTCCAGATTTCCATACTTGTAAATACTGTTTTGGAAGGCTTCCATCCATTCTTGTTTAGGGATACTAGAGAATAAATCAACCACATCAATCGAAATATATATCAAATTAGTTTTCCAACTGTTAACTGGAAAATTTACCAAAAATTGCCAGGAATCCTTAACCATATGTTCCATTTTGTCATAAATATGTTTCAATTTATTATCTGTGACAACACCCAAAGGAAATGTTTTAGACCTACTGCCAGATATAATTGGTCTAAAGGGTGGTGTTAACTCACACTTATGAGTCTTAGGTAATTTATGAAAGTGGCCAGTTGGGGAAATTCCACTTTCATAAATTTATACAAGTCTTCTGATATTCTCCTATCAAGCAAGAACTCCTCTATGTACAAGTCAATTCTTCTATATGCGATGTTAATTTAGTTTAATGACACTATCTCATAATTTCCAGAAGTATGCAAAATATCATACATTCTCATAATGTACTCAGACCTGTCAAATATCATGATTCCACCACCCTTCATTACCCTAATGTTCTTATTGTTACTTAATTCCTTGAGTGTATGCCATTCCAAACTACTTAAATTGGTGTTAACTTTCCTATTTCTTCTATTCTGCAACTGGTATATTTCTCTTGAGACCACATTGTCAAACAATTGGACAGTAGGATGCATAATGGGGACAAAGTTAAATTTTTTCTTTAATTTATTCACTTTCCCTCCATATTCCACACCATTTCCAAAAAGCAGACTTAAATTAAGTCTCCTAATAAATAATTTGAACTCTTGAAGACAGTCGACTAATTTAAAACATCCTGTAGGTATATATTTCATACCTTTTGATAGTATATCAAAATGTACCTTATTAATAGGAAGATGTGTGTAATTATATATCTTGAAATTTTTATACTTATATATTGGGCCATCAACCTCAATACCACTTTCAATTCCTTCTTCCTCAACTACTTTAGATGTACTACTATTTAATACTTGTACCCCTTCTTTCTCCAATTTCTCCCCTTTGTCCATTCTGTGTGTCCTTCTCCATCCATGTCCCTGTGAAAATTTGAATTTGAAGGATGTAAACTGCCATTGTACAATGACTGCCTCTCATGTCCATATGTTTTATCATCAAATTCTTTCCCTGTACTACTAGAAGGGTATGCAGATACCCTAAATTGCTTAGTCTCACCCCATGTGTAAGACACACCCTTACTATATTGTTCTATGTCTCTTTGAATTTTCTTACACTTCTTCTCATATATTTTGTTAGTCTTCTGTTCCGCTAATTCAAACGGGAACAAGGGAGCATAGCTAGTAAACCTGTGCCAGCTTATCCCAGGTGTGTGCGTGTGTGTGTGTGTGTGTGTGTGTGTGTGTGTGTGTGTGTGTGTGTGTGTGTGTGTGTGTGTGTGTGTGTGTGTGTGTGTGTGTGTGTGTGTGTGTGTGTGTGTGTGTATGTGTGTGTTTGTAAATCAAACCTCAAAAAGTGTGTGTGTCTGCTACCTGGGCAGGGACATGCAGCACTGGTTGGACAGAGAGGTTGCTGGAGGGCTTGGCTTAGCCACTCAGCTGAGATCTCAACTCTATAGCCATGCCACTGGGGAGTCTTACTGGGGATCTGGAGAAAGAGGGAGAAACCAGCCTCAGACTGACTGTAGTCTTTGTGTGCTCTTAAGAGAAATTGCACTTGATGCAGAGAGCTGCATCTGGTAATAATGTCTGTGTACCTTGTCATCCTCTCAGTGTACATCCCCCATTTGTGCCAGTGGTGATGACTGAGGCTCCTTGATTACAGGTCCAGTGGTGGAGCTTCACACTGAATATAGTTTATAATTCTTTAGATGCCCAGCTGTTTATTATTATTGTCTCAAAATATTGCATACTCTGAACAAACAGAGAAAAGTGACCTGGCAATATATAAATTTCATGGGCTACCTGGAATCTTAAATTGTGAATTGAACTATGGTTACACAAGATAAACCTCACTTTCACATGTCTAGTCTTATCTGTAAACACTTACTGAGGAACAGTGATACTGTGATACTTTTCGGTCCTTGCACCTGTTATGATTAATTTACCTTTTCTCTGCTGCTGTGCTACTGATAACCAAATGGCTCTGACATATGAATTCTGTATGTGGGTACAACTTGTATTTTTTTTACTGAAATCAAGTTTATTTATGGCTATACACCTCTTCCGTGGTTGTCTAATATAAGGCTTGGTGATTAAAAGTTGTGGTTGTCATCAGATATCCTTTGGTATGGTACTTCACTCCTTTAGTGCACACACAATGAAACACAAATGTGCACAACCAGATAATGGTTAGAATAGGATAGATCTGATCAATGTGTTTAAACAGTGAGGCATTCTGCTTACAGTTACCATTTAAGATTAGTTTTTTCAGTAGTAGACACGAGTGTTCATCATTACCCCTTTAATTTTTGTCTGGCATGATATTAAAACATAATGTTTTATGTGTATTGCAGAAAGTATTAGCATTTAGTAATATTTTGTTAACTTTAGAAATGTTATCCCACCTCCTTTCTCCTTCATTTGCTTCAGCATTCAATCAATATGATGTGTGTCACTCTCTATCACTTAAACATTTATTTTAAAGGTCAATTTTGTCTTCAGGTATTTACACTCAGCTGCTCTCCTTTCATTTATATTTTGAGCTTTTGTCCCCTCATTAAGTAATGGACCTGGGTGTTTACTTCATTTTCCTGTCTGTATAATTAACTGTCCTTGCATGCAAACTTTAATACTACACACACACTGCTTCATTAGCGTCCAACAAACACGCTTGATTAATACTCCATGCTTTTGTTACATTGCCAGTCAGCTGGTATTCTACATTTTTTCTTCTTTTGCAGACTATTTTATTTAATATTTGCTTTCATTTATCTCACCATGTAATATATAATCAGAGATTATAACAGTGGTGTTGTTAAGCACTGTTACCAAGAGATGGTTTTTAGGTTGAGGATTCCAATGTGGCAACCCACCTGTTACATTTTTGTATAGATTTAAAATCTTTTGCCTTTCCTGTGTGTTATAGTATGAACGTTTCATTATTATATAAAGCCCTAAACTGTCAACTTTAGTTTTTTTTTCCTTTGTTTTTTTTTTAACTGTTTATTTCCTAAGGATTATCAAAATGAAACAATGTGTAATAAAAAGCTATTGGAAGCAAACATACAGAGTATAAAGTGTTATGTTATCATACCAACAAATGCAAACAAAACAAAGCTACCAGAAAGCAGTATCCCAAGTAACAAATCCAAAACTGCAAAAAATTCCAAGGTGATCCAAACCAAAACATTCAGTCAGGGTCTCATATAATGTTCAAACTGATACCTTTTGACATCATGGACCACAAATAAAAAAGGAAAATCTGGGTCTAAATGGCATGACTGAGCACAAACAAATTTTTAATGTTGTGCTTGTTTATTGATGAAATGGTAATCGGTAAAGTCTTGAAATTACATAATAGATACAGATATTTTTGTTAGATTATTCATACTAGCAGTCCACAGAATCCAGAATCAACATACCTCCAAATTTAAAATAGAACCACATAATGTTTACCAAAAAGCAACTCCATAACCAAATCTCACAAAATCTACCTCATTGAGAGAAGGTTAGAGCTATCATTGTAACAAGATTTTTTTTTTTTGGTAATGGTCTCTGATTATAGCCCTTATTAATTTTAATAGTTTTATACATTGAAATAATTTCCATGCCAAATGCTAAAGTGATACAGTTTATTAGACATTGATATTAATTATCTAGATGAGTGATATAAAATGTCAGTGTGTCGTTTGTTTCATAAGAACGCACTGCGAAATAATGGCAGTATAATTAGGCTGGTGTATAATTTCTAATCTGAAAATTTTGATTCTAACATTTGGGTCTATAATTTTAATGTGTCATTAGATATTCTGCAGTTTCATTGAGTTTTATCTCTTTATATTGTCTTAATAAGATGGTCACAACATCTAATTACTTTTGTGTAGTATTGTAATGTAATGTTGAATCATATGTTCTACAATAGTCATACATACAACAGAAATAGCAGAAGAAAAAAAGATTTGCCTATGTATTTGATAAGTTAATGTCAGGTATTACCTTAAAATTCCCATGTAAGAGTAAAATAAATATGTTTTCATTAATCTCATTAGTATGTTTCACTATCTTGAGAAGGAAAACTTGTGTTATTTAGCAGTTTTTTCATGTTTTTATTTTGATTTTATTCTGATTTGCTAGCTTGTCTAACTGTCAAGATGAAGAACTGCCATACATGAGAAAATTTAACTTTGGCTCTAGTCTCCATCTTTGACCTCTATCTGTCTACACCCTCTACTCACTCTGCTGCCTAGAACCTCTAAACATCTTGTGAATACAGTTAATTTATTATACTTCTTCATCATAGTACCTCTAGTGTATAATAATAATACAAGCACTTGACTACTTTGTAACCTTACCTGCTAAAATCTGCACATATTGTATGTCTGCACATTTTCAACTGTTGTATATTACTGTATTTTCTGCAAATATTTCTTATTATTTTCTTAATGTTTTTATTTTGATGTACTTTTTATGTACTCTGGTTACATTTTATGTAATGTTCTACTGCGGAGTTTTTCTCCCCTAGCCTCCACTGAAAATGGGTTCTCTAGGCCCAGTGGACCTTCCCGGTAAACAAATGGGAATAAATAAATAAATAATAAATTCCCTATTTAATCCAACTAGTGGCTCCATCCAAGCAGAGACACACTGTCAAAATTTCGTCCGGCTTCATTCATGCACCTACAGACACACAAGAACAAATCCATATTCTAACACAGCCAAATCCATATGTCTTCACTGAATTTAGCTGCACTGCGAATGCTTCCATAAGGGGAATGGCGATGACTGTCTTTCTACAGTGTGCCATATTTCTACAAATTGTGGCAATTTATTCAGCTGAGTGATTTTCTGAACAATTTGTCAGTATAGATCAGGACTCACAGGCATTTCTCAAGGACAGCACAAGGGTAATTAGCAAAAGCTGATTTTCCAGATTGCTGCATTAGCATTCATCTCTGTTAGTGAGATACACTTCTCATATACAAAATTACAGGGAGTGTGTCTTAAGAATGAAATAACACCAAGTTCTCTGCTTCCATTTTTGTTAATTTTGGTTGGTTGGTTGGTTGGTTTATTCACAGTAAGTGAGTCCCTCTTTAACCTGGGCCAGTAATCAAGGAGCCCCAGTCTTAACCTTTGACACCAGTGAGAGGCAGTCACTAAAAACAGCAATGGATATACACAGTATTTCAAATACAGCTCTCTGCATCAAGCACAGCTTCCATCAAGAGCAGACAGGGAGCATGCTCCACTGGGATTGGTCTCTCTGTCTTTGCAGATCCCAAACAAGACTCACTTTGGAGCACTGCATCCCAGTTCCAGGTATCTGACACACATACTTGAATATCTGATTTTTCACACACACACACACACACACACACACACACACACACACACACACACACACACACACATGCACGTGTGCACGTGCTCGCACACATAAAAAACACACACCTGGGAAAGGATGACACATATTCACCAGCTGTTTCCCCTCTCTCTAGTCTACAGGGTAGATTGTTACCACCAGTCAAACACTCTCAAGCTATTACAAAGGGTAACAAATCATACTGTGTCAAATTAATACTGATATAAATTTTAGAGTGTGACTGAAGCAGTAAGGCTTATCAAAGCGACCACAGTGTAACTAGAATAAGCACAAATGTCCCAGTCCCCTTCAATAAAAACAACACACCAAATGACATTTGATGACCTTTATTAAACTTCCATAACATAGCTTTGTACAACAAATTCATTAATTACAACTAACCATAATATAGTTGATTCTAAACACAACATAACATCCTTGTAATATTAATCAGGGCAGCGTACCTACTCACCCTGCCCCTGCAAGTTCACACCAAAATGTGCTTGCCTAACCCAGCTACACTTGTCTAAACCCCTTAAGCCCCTCCCCATCCTTATCTCATTTCCTCCCAACCATCCCTACCTCCACTTAACCCTTTCACCTCCCCAACCCACTTAACTCCCACTAATATCAACCTAACCCCTCATGAAGATGTCCCGGGACAACTTGTCCCCTTCAATAAACACATCACACCAAATGACATCTGACGACCTTTATTAAACTTCCATAACATAGCTTTGTATACCAAATTCATTAATTACAACTAACCATAATATAGTTGATTCTAAACACAGCATGACATCCTTGTAATGTTAATCAGGGCAGCGTACCTACTCACCCTGCCCCAGCAAGCAGCATCCATACCTCTGTTCGCTTACTTTACTTATGAAGCACTATCCTTGTAATGTTAGTCAGGGTAGTGTACCTACTCACCATGCCCAATAAGCAGGGTCCATACCTCTACTCACTTACTTTACTTATGAAGCAGCGTCCCATCTCACCTCATACACAATTCATTGAATTACCATCCACCAAATAAGCAACATCCTTACCTCTGCTTGCTTATCTATTCAGCAAGCTTCCTCCAACTGCTCATTTTCCTTTCCCCAGATCTTTGAAATGAACATCCAGACACCAGAGGGGGAACAGAATAGGGTAAGCCTATTCCTATTCTCCACCAACCAGCCTGACCAGGCAGTCCCGCCTCTCTTCTAACCAAAATTGTTCAACCCCCTACCTCACATAAAGGGAAGGGTTAAGCCAAACATCATTTGGTGTACCCATACCCTGTAAAGCACCTTTGAATCCCGTCATAAACCCACCTTGACTTACCATCATTGAAACATGCCCTAATGAAACTGAATAAAGTAGGATCACCTGTGACCCCACTGTACCACCGAACATCCACACCAAGAGAATACATACCCTTTTAAACCACTTCCTCCAAAGCAGTAATCATGGCTCAACCGGAATGGAATGATCACCTATAGCCACAACAAAAAAACACAGACTATAACCCCTTGAACTGGACACCCAGTCAAGGACAGCTGGTATCAAGTCTCAAACCTAGGACCCTGTTAACTGTAGCCTATCACCTTAGCCCACCAAACTACCAAGTTCTGGATGTGCAGCAACAAAAAAAGAGGGAGGATGGGTGGGTAGCAAGTTCACGCCAAAATGTGATTGCTTAACCAGCTACACTTGCCTAAACCCCTTAAGCCCCTCCCCATCCTTATCTCATTTCCTCCCAACCATCCCTGCCTCCACTTAACCCTTTCACCTCCCCAACCCACTTAACTCCCACTAATATCAACCTAAACCCTCATGAAGATAAAGTAAAGTAATGACCTAACACTAAGTGCCAGAAAACCAGCACCCCTTGACCTAGTTCCTGAAAACTCACCTATGCCCAGCAATGAAGCACTCTACATGCCCAGCCATAAACACCCCCACCACCCCCACTTCACTCATTACCAAATGACAACCTGAACTAAGACCCCAAGCCACCCCATTCAGAACCTCAACCCACCCCGATCACTTCCTCCTAACAACTGTCCTAGCTAGAACACTCAAAACTACTAACCATCCTTAACCACTGCTTGTCCCTGGCCTTTCGCTTCGAAGGCTCTCTTCCCTTATGTTACCTGTACCTCTAGTAAGGAAACCTGACCTACAGCAGCCATATCCTGCAACCAAACTCCCTTTAAACCTTCTTGCTCCCGTGTAAACAACGCACCCAGTTTCTAAAATTACCCCAGCACAGCCACTTACCTACCATGCTTCCTAAAACCCTACTTACAAAAATTCACCCAGACCACATGTGACATGATCATTTTGCTACTCTGTAAAACCTTAACCTTGTATGTGACATTACCACTATCTACTCAACGGACAAATTTGTCACCCCAAAGATACCACCCGTTAGGAACAACTTCGGCATCCTGTCAAACATGTCATTGGCCCTTCCCCTCATCTACAGTTTAATAACTGGATGAGTAACTATAATCACCCCAATAGCTATACGACTTTAGCTTAAAAAGTTCCTGCGCTCCTGTGAATGCTGTGACTCTACTCCTCCTGTGAGATCCCCACACTCTCCATAAACCATTCCCACCCATTTTACCCCGAACCCCCCACCTACCTCTTCCTTACTTGTCCCCCATACCAATGCAATGCTCATCTCCCACACTACTTGAACACAGTGCTTTAACATGCCTTAATAAGATGATTATTCAGACCCTCATTGCACCCAATTCCAGTGGCAAGGACATCCTTCCTATCAAAAAGCATCACCTTTCAGATCCACTTTTCAGGCCACTGCACGATGCCTTCTACACTTCAGCAATCTGCAAAGAAAAGAAAAACAATAAATTCTATGTACACACTTACCAAGAATTACTTAACAGGGAGGCACTGACAAGAACTTCTGTCACCCCCATCAAGGATTGGGACCAGCTACCCCCCCCCTTTTTAATAAATGTTATGAATCATATCCTCTTGGACAATACTGATAGGTGCTACCCGCAGAAATTAGAGCATCACCCCAGAGCCAGCAGTCTAATAACTTCCTATGATCCTAAGATTGTTGTGACCCCCCCCCCCCACACCTATCTGAACCCCATCCACAGTGATGTACTGTAATGAGCACTAAATAAAATAAATTACATGTAACCTCATCAAACCCACTGCAGGAATCCAAACTCTTACCTATGGCCAAATGGCTGTTGCTCCCTTTACTATTGAATGCAAACGCCCAAAAGTAGGGACAACTTCCCAACCTTGATCTAACATACTGAAACGGTTAGTAAAACAGATTGTACAACCAATTAACCTTGAAATCAAAAACTCAAATGGCTGTCCTAATCTGATTAGCAATGTAAATCTTCTACCAAAATCAACTTAGAAATCCATTTACTTCAACCAGTAACTGTTGCCCACTTGAGCTACCCATGTGTAACCTCCTCACTCACCACTGCTTCCATCATCTGCGAACTCACTGTGTAGCACCGCAACTGGTACTCATGACACCACTATCTACAAAGAAAGGACAAAAGTAAATCCTCTAAAATGTAAAGAGAAGGTTCCCCTTATGCCCACCTATTCCAAGATGTAGCAGCAGTGTTCCAAAACCCCCATCTGCAAGAAAGAAAAAGGGACATATAAATCATATAAAATATATAATGCACATTGAAAGACATCTTAAAAGACAGCCTGTTCCTACCCTCCAAAAACTATGGCCGAGTTACAGCAGGCATGCACCATGAACAACAACATCGTGAAAGCCCGCAAAACCACAAAATGTCCTCTGCAAGTACCACAATCGCAGCCTCATTCTACAAGGGCATGAAACACCAGCCGGTCACCACCAATGTCCCTCGAAACTGGAAAACACCCCCAACTCACCCCACAGCAACAGCAGCAAATGTCAAAAGACACGATGTGTGCCCATCCTTCAACATTACTTCCCAACCCTCTACCTTGACAGTTAACTTTACCTGTGCCTGTGTGAGAGCACTCAAGTGTACCTCATTAGGAGGAACCTACCTCATTTGCATTCTTAAAATATTAATGTTCCTCAAAGTTCCACAATGAAAGGGGCCTGCAACACATTCGGTATTAGAAATTTTTTAACTGATATCCATGATAAATAGAACTGAATCATATCAATTTATTAGCAGATCTTATTCATAAGTAAAACCGGCATATTTTAACCATACTATGACCCTCCCAGTTGAAACTGCCAGCCGCCCACTAGCACATGCTCCATGCCCTGACCACCTGTTTCACACCACGAGGGCTAGCATTTACCCATTCTGGAAATGGAAGATTGAGAGCTATAGTCTGCAACTAACCTAATTCAAGTTCAGCCAAAGCAACAAACCCACCAAACCACCAGGAATAAGTCTACTATCTATCTGTGGCAAGGCCGCTATACCCACAACAAATTCACCAATGGAACAAGCAGCAGACATCCTAACAGACTGCCACAGTGACACCTACAGCACCTATAAAAACTTCTTCTCTTCTCTTACACTCAAAAATGTCCTGTCCACTTTATTCTATTCTTCCTTTTCCCTACTCTTCAGTTCTGCTGTGTTTTTTCCCCAGATCTTTACCAGTCTACTTTCTCTCATTTCTCTCTCCCAGATCAAAAAAAAAAAGGTAATACTACCAAACTTGGAATATAACAAACACACATAACCAATTACAGAATTAATTACCAATCCTTACTAAGTTTGTTTAGCATTTTATTCATTTATTAGATTTCAGCAGAACAAAACTACCATACATAAAACACTTCCACAAAACATGAGGGCCAATGAGGGGAAAATCATAGCTAATGTGGTAGAACAGCTGTTAGCCACCAAGAGCAAAAAAACCAAACACTAGGAAACCCATAATAAAGCATTTTAAGCCTGCTTTGAAGCCTAAAGCTCTCTTCAACTTAACCCTAAAAACATAAATAATATCATCACGATCAGTCTTGATTTTGAGAACTTCCCGCTAATTCCTCCCGTTCTACAAACAACATTCTTCCAGGGGAACTCCTCTATCAGTTACCAACACAGTGTTCTAAGATTGCAAATGCAAACCAACACTCCTATTGGAAAAAACATGCATAGGTTGGGTCACGATTACACCCGTGCATATATTGTATTGTGCTGATTTACATCTCCTCACAAACACATGCTTGCTACCACAGCAGGAGAGTTTATACAGCTCACCAAGTAGTGACCGATTTTAAATATTGCTCTTATAAATTTATTACATTGCTAGAACTGGGCCCATGCTAACCTTGGAAAACTCTGAATGCCAGAAATTAAATGTGCGTCACCCCTTGGAGACTTAAATCCATAGATCACCCCAGCAATTCCCTAGAAACCCCAATTCCAAAAGTGCAGACCAAGATTATGCTGTCCCCCCTATGAACAACTGGACCAAAAACAGCAACGACCCCAAAGAAAACCACCACCCTCAACAATCGGCTCCCCCATTCCAGCAACTCACCATGCCTACCCCAGATAAAAAAAAAAAAAAAAGCAATCAGATCTCGACAGCAAGCATACCTGGAAAGAAATGAAGTCTGAACCCAATATCCATCCTTCTCCATCAACAATAATCCCAGCAACCATCAAACCAATATTTCCAATTGTAACTGCCTGAACCAGCATTACATAACTGCAAAGCCACTTTCTTGCAATGTGCATGCACAGTCAGCAACAACGTAACATCTGGAAGCCCGCGAAACACCACCAATTGTCACCTGCGATTTTGGCAAACACGGGCCAGCTACAAGGAGCCACAATACCTCAGCCAGTCACAAAAAAGCAATGCATGATGTGTGCCATCCCTCAACATCCCATAACATTTACTTTCCAACCTACCCCCTTAACAGTTAGCATTACAAATGCGCATGCGTGTGAACACAGCCCACAAAAATAATTTAATCTGAGACTCACTGCTCAACCAAAGTCAACCAAACCACAAAACCACCAGGAATAAGCATGATATCTCCCTGTGGCAAAATCCCTACACTGCAACAAGTTCACAAAATGGAAACAAGCTGCAAACATCATGGCCAGACCGCACCCTAAAATGGACCCAAACGAACGTCACTTACAACTGTAGCATGTCACCTCAATCAGAACTAAAGTGGCTCCCGGAGTGAACCTCCCCATCCAAAACCCAACAGCAAATGAAAAGCAGCCCACACTACAGCCACTCATCTACCCTCAGCTGTGCCACCAACCCACCAAGCTCAAACCAGGACCATGACTAACCAACTATAACTGAACTTAATGGAAACCAAACAGAGGCATAACCTAAATAAGCAGACAGAACATTTCAATACAAAGCCATCAAAAGGTAAAAACTCCACTGAGGTAAACCTTTCTCTAACTGTTGACCAAAATTAAAGTAAATTCTTGCACTACAATTACTCAGCTCCTCAGTCCACCTACCTTGACCCAAGGCCTACCTAACTCCTACAGGTCATCTCGGACATGAACCTAGTATGTTCATGCCAAAATGTGATTGCTTACCCAGCTACACTTGTCTAAAACCCTTAAACCCCTCCCCATCCGTATCTCATTTCCTCCCAACCATCCCTGCCTCCACTTAACCCTTTCACCTCCCCAACCTACTTAACTCCCACTAATACCAACCTAACCCCTCATGAAGATGTCCCGGGACAACTTGGCATGTTGCCAAACTTCATGTACTCTCAAGATGTTAAAAGTGTTCTCAAAATGAACGGCCACAATGAAAAGGTATAAAATATTTAGTAATGGAATAGAGAACAGGAGAATACTTAATATTTAGTTACAATAAACATCAGAGTTTTCAATCACAGGAAATATAAAAATAACACAGTTGGATAGAATCTCACAGATGCAGAAAAAATAATACTAGTCTCACTGTATTATTCCTAACTGAACTAAAGAGAAACTGTTCCTAGTTAACTCACGTAATATTGCAAGGCAAGATGTACTGCTGAGATGCTTACTTCCACAAGGCAAGATAACATATTATACACTGACTGAACTGTACAACTAACAACTAACTTAACTGAACTGTGATAACTGACATAGGTATTTTATATCAGGTTCCAAAGGGAAACAAAAACAAACTGCTGCTGCCAGAGTTCCGTCCTTCAGCTGGTTATAGAATGATACTGCAGCTATTCACCCGACTCTGGCACAATACACATTCAGAGCTCTGTTAAGATTCTGCTGCAGCATTTTTAACATAAGCAACTTTTACAAATACATTTTAATACAAGTATCTGTACAAATCAATCTGACAGTCAAATGACATAAGAATATTTACAAAACTTCAGCCAGGCATGTTGGCATATACCACACATGAACTATCTTATTCTCCTGGTACAGCTGGTGGTACCTCACAATGTCACATATCACCCCCCTCTTTGAAGACTCAAGCAACTTTTTCAAGTGACCCTATAAAAACATTGCTTGAGAGAACTGGGCCTGTCTGGGAATACATCAACCTATACCCTGTCTTGAGAATCCATCTGCATTGGCATTGTTGTAATCTGGACTGGCTAATACAGGGGGTCCACCCAAAGCCCCTTTAAACTTTTGGAATGCCTGCTCACAAGCTGGGGTCCACACTACCTTATTTGACCTATTTTTCCTTCTCAATTCTGTGAGGAGAGTAGCTATTGTACTATAATTTGTAATGAACTTTCTATAGTGCTCCACTGTCACCAAGAATGCCTTCACTTGCATTTTGGTAACATCATCAAGCCATGCTAGAATAGCTCCCAATTATATCCTGGGTAGGAGACCTCTGCCATACCCACCTAACACTTACTGGGCTTAATGGTCAACTCTGACCTTTGCAGTCTACTTAGGACCTCCCAGACATTCTGAGGCTTCATTATGTTAACATAGCACAATTTGTGCCCTTGCCTCCTGTCTAGCATGTTTACCATATAATTAACGTCACTGACCGTTCTTACCACTAAGAAAGGTCCCTCCCAAGCTGCCTGCAGCTTATTGTGTCTGACAGGAATGAGCACCATAACCTGATCTCCCACAACATACTCTTCAGCTCGAGCAGTCCTGTCATACCAGACCTTTTTCTGCTTTTGGGATCCTGCCATGTTCTCCTGGGCCAAGCCGATAAGTTCCCTAAGCCATGTCCTGAGGTTTAGGACATCTGCCACAAAAGACTCCTTGTGGGATTCACACTCACCCCCCCCCCCCACTCATCATGAGCCAAACCTAAAGGCCTCCTCACCCTATGTCCATTACAGTAACTCAAAGTGTAAAAAAACTGTGGATTCCTGGGTTACCTCTCTGTATGCAAGCTGTCAATGGAGCAAATATTTGTCCAACTCTCTTAAACTGGTCTGCCAATGCCCATAGAATGGTCTTTAGTGTAGAGTTTATCCTCTCCATAAGACCATTAATCTGGGTATGGTAGTGGTTGGTTTTTCGGTGCTACACCCCACAATACTTCCACAGAAAAGCCAGCAGGTCTGACATGCAATTGGTACTTCAGTCAGTCAGTAATTCCCTCAAGAAACCTAGCCTGCTGACAATCTCTAAACAAAAACATTTGCCACCTTTTCTGCCTCAATGGAGGACAGAGCCACCAACTCCTGGTATCTAGTAGCATAATCTACTACCACAAGGTTATACTTCTTCCCTGTGGTACTTGAGGTACTTAGAGGCACAACAATATCCTTAGCTACCCTTTGAAATGGTTTCTCAATCACAGGCTGCAGGCATCAGTGGAGCTTTGGCCTTGCCTCCTGACTTGTCTACTTTTTGGCACTGCTCACAGGTCCTGCAGTATCCTTTTACATCCCTTGCAATCCCAGTCCAATAAAGGTCCTGCATGATATGACTGTTAGTATGATATTTTATTCATATGACCTGCAAAAAGAATGTCATGAGCTATGGTAGAAGTGCCAGAAGGTAGGCTCTGGGCACTGCCCACTGCTGTATTACCTCACCCCTGTAGCCCTCCCTCAAGGCTCCACTCTCTGTACAGTAATCCTTTATTCCAGTATACAGACTCCCCTTTTGTTTGAGCATCAGGTGCATCCTTAGCTCCCTCAAGCCTCATAAAGTAGGATCTGAAAGCTGAGCCTGTCTCATCTCTATATTTGTAACACCACCTAGCTCCCCTTTCACAGGAAGCCTAGTATCTTCTGACAGTGGTGCCCCACTGACAACCTGGATACCACCACTTACTGCTGTCCTTGCACTTACTCTGTCCACAGGAACATCAGTACCTACCAGCAGATGTGGTTCACATTCAGGTTCACTGCTACAATGTAGCCCCTCCCTGAAATAACCACCTCACCAGCCCCAGCTTCAGGCATGGGGGTCTGTCTGGATCCTCCCCAGGCAAGCAGACCTACCTGCCTATCTCCAGCCTGACAGCATGTAACTGCATGCACACAAGGTACTACATTATCAAAAGTATTCCCTGTTAAGACATCTGCAGGGATATCCTCAAACACACCTACCTGCTTGTTCTCTTTTCCACCCTCCCAGTCTTGGTGAACCATGGCCAAAGGTATTTAGAATGGGGTTCCTCCTAAAGCTATTACTAGTGTGGACTGCCCAAGCAAGTACTGCTCTTCTTTAACCACAGTAAGCTTCACATTTTTTACGTCAGAGGCTGTGTCTCTCTTAGTAGTGGCTTGTCTTCCAGCCACTAATGTAGGATACAAACTCCAATGATAGTTTGGCACCTCTTTTGTCTCCAGACAACTTACTACTGGCACGCTGTTATTCTGACTTGCTGGCTCCCTCACTGTTTGTTTCCCCCATTGCTTCAGTGGACATTTGTGTGCTACATGGCCCCTTTGGTTACATTTAAAACATCTAACCATTGATCCTGGCCATGTACCTAAACTAGTGGCTTCACTTGTTACTGGTAGATTCTGTTGGGGAGATTTATGCTGCCCATCATGGGTTCCATTATATCAGTGTGCGGCACCGGGTATCCTCTTCTTATGCTGTGATGCCCTGCTTGCTAAGTAGAGATCCCATTTCTCCCCAGCTTATCTGCAGAGTTACATTCTCAGTCTGCCATCCAGATTCTCATGTCCTCAGGCAAAGTGCTAAGGGCTTGTTCCCTCACCAAAAGGTCTGCCAGCCTTTCAAAAGTAGTGAACAGACACCCACTTCCCCATCTATGAAAGTACGTGCGTAACTCAAGAGTATAATCACATACACTTTCATCTGCCTTGCGTCTATACTCACAAAACTTTTTTTCTGTAAGCTTCAGGTGTTAACTTAAAACAGTCTAATAAACATTGTTTTACTCTATCATAGTTTAAACAATCAGTATCAGACAGTTTAGAAACAGCAGTTACAGCTTTAGCATGGAGTAAAGGGGTCAGGATCTTTACCCAGAGTGCTTGGTCAACATTATACTGTTTACATACCCTTTCAAACATATGCTTAAAACTATCAAAGTCATCCCCCTCTGCACATTGTGGAAGAAATTTTACTGACCTTTATTGATTCTGGGGCCTGGTTATTCCCATCCATTACCCCCATGACCCTGATGAAGGGTCAGCATTTCTGTCTCATGCTGACACTGCTTCTCCTTTTCTTCAGCCTCCAAATTCCACAGTGTCTCTCTTTGATCTCCAAATGCTGCATTCTCTCTTTGGTCTCCAAACATCACAGTTCATGCTGACACTGCTTCTCCTTTTCTTTAGCCTCATGTTGACAGTGCTTCTCCTTTTCTTCAGCCTCCAAACATCGCACTCTCACTATGGTCTCCATTTGAAGTCTCTTTAACTCCAGACAGACTTTTAAGTCCTCTGAGGAAAAGGTAAACTGCCCTGTTTCTGAAGGCTGCACATCCCTATCACCAGACTGGCTATCTCCCTGCTTACTGGACCATGCTGCAACTGCTACTAAAGCTGAAATAATATATTCTTTAGTCAGGTCGGCATGCGCCAGTCCTTTGGCTTCACACACCTTGGCCAACTGGTTCTTTGCGAGCTTGCTCTAATCTTCTGCTGACATCTTTTCCTGCTTTCCCTGACTAAACTAACAAAAATAAATAAAACTCTTGTGAAACTGAAACTCTGAATGTCTACCTTGTGGCTGTTGAGAGTGCACACACCTTCAGTGACAACTGCTTACAGGTCACTGAAGTTCAATTACTAACACAACCACACCAATATGTGATGGCCCCTCTTTACCCCAGGCCAGTAATCAAGGAGTCCCAGTCCTCACCACTGACACTGGTGAGAGGCAGTTACATAAACAGGATTGGATTTACACAGCATTTAAAATGCATCTCTGCATCAAGCACAGTTTCCCTCAAGATTACACAGGGAACACCCCCCATTGGGAATGGACTCTGTGTCTCTGCAGATCCCAAAAAAGACTCAATTTGGAGCACTGTGTCCCATTTCCAGGTATCTGACATACACACTTGAATATCTGATTTTTCACACACGCACACACACACACACACACACACACACACACACACACACACACACACACATAGACACACTTGGGAAAGGCTGACACAAATTTACCAGGTGTGTCCCCTTTCTCCAGACTACAAAGTATATTGCTTCCACCAGTCAAATACTCTAAGGCTCTAACAAAGGGTAACCAATTGTACTATGTCAAGTTGATACTTATACAAATGGTAGTGTGACCAAAGCAGTAAGGTTTATTGGAGTGACCATAGTGTCACTAGAATAAGCATATGTACTCTCAAGATGTTAAAAGTACTCTATAAAAGACCAGCCACAATGAAAAGGCATAAACATATTTAATAATGGATAATAAAATATAGACAGGGTAATACATAATATTTAGTTACAATAAATATCAGAGTTTTCAGTCACAGGAGATATAAAAATAACACAGCTGGATAGAATCTCACCAATGCAGAAACAAATAATACCGATCTCACTGTATTATTCCTAACTGAACTAAAGAGAAACTGTCCCTCACTTAATATCGCAAGGCAAGATGTACTGCTGAGATGCTTACTTCCACAAGGCAAGATGAGATGCTACACAATGACTGAACTGTAAAACTATCAACTAAGTCAACTGAGCTGTGATAACTGACATAGATCTTTTATATCAAGTTCCAAAGGAAAATAAAAACAAACTGCTGCTGCCAGAGTTCCGTCCTTCGGCTGGCCATAGAGTGACATCACATCTAGTCAACTGACTCTAGTACAATACACATTCAGGACTCTGTTAAGATTCTATTGCAGCATTTTTAATATAAGCAGCTTGTATAAATACATTTTTAATACAAGCATCTAAACAAATCAATATAACAGTCAAATGACATGATCATTTATAAAACTTCAGCCAGCCATGATGGCATATGCCACGCATGCACTCTTACTTCTGCTGGTATATTTGGCAATATCTCACAACATCACATACAGTAATGCTTTTCACTAGCCTGGTTTAAAGTGTTTCTTTTCTTTGTAATAAAAATAGTCACATCTGCGCGAAACGGACATTTCTCTTCGATTTATTAATTTCCTTAAGTATTTTATTTGCTGAGTTAATGCAAGGTTTCTGGCTAGAAGACTGCCATTAAAACTGTAATATTTTTGATAACATTATTACTATGTAGAATATTAAGTACATTTGACATGGATTATTTTACTTGTGTTGTTTTGAATATTAAACGAAAATATGAAACCAAGGAAAACCAGTAATGTAGAAGTCAAAAACCACCAGCTGAAGCAATAATCCACCAGCGAGATTAGAACAGTTTATTCACACACTTTCAAAAAAATAAATTTCGAACAGAGCAATGAGACAAGCGCTTTCTATCAAGTTTGACTTGATAAAGCCTGGAATATAACAGGCGAAAGTGCTTGTCTCATTGCTCTGTTCGAAATTTATTTTTTTGAAAGTGTGTGAATAAACTGTTCTAATCTCGCTGGTGGATTATTGCTTCAGCTCTTGTTTTGAATATTAGTATGTGCACATGAATTTTTGCACCTGTACCTGTTTATGCAGACCCATTTTACTTTAATGTACCACTCATTTTGCTTTGTATCTGTGTATGTACAAGCTTATGGCTTACAGATAACTTTCTAGGAAATCAGTTAATCCATTCAAATGTATAACTGATTCCATTAGGATGTCCAGCTACAGTCTTGAAATTCTAAACTGTGCTATATATCTGGCTTCTTAGTGATGCAGGTCACACATTGATTTTTGGAACATACCAACTTGTAACACTACAGTTTGCTCCACATATCCACTGATCATTATTTATTTTAATTTATGCTGGATTTCAGGCAGCCACAATGTAGCTGAAGTATCAATATGTGTCTCAGTCATCTTGTTGGTGAGATACTGACCTGTACAATGATGTATTCCTGTGTTACAATAATGCAAGATGACAGTTTAATACACATTTTTCCTCAGGAAATTCTTCACATCTTGGTTAGTTTTTTCTGCTTTTACATGGAATAAGGATAGTGCGAACTAGATGTAATATGACAGAATTCTAACTAATGCACAAATGTTCTGAATTCCTGACTTATGTACTGTGGACGTTAGGTAAGAAATCATTAAATATTCCATGTGTTGAGATTATAGACTGTAATACATTAATAACATTTGTATTTGTTGCGTCATTCAGTTTGATTACTTCAGCAGCTTGGATGAATATTTGACGCATAGACGGTACATCAGTAGCCTGAGTGGTAACAAATCTGTTCTCTCATTTCCACTGTTGAACTAAAACTGGCATGTTAACATTTCCTCCTTTAGACTGTTGTTATGGTACAACGTTTTACCATTTGTTGTATTAGCGACTGACATACAGGACCGAAATATTATATCTGTTGCTCTTGCTTTGTATTTTAGTATTCCTAGATGTGATTCATGTTTCCTTCCAAACATTTGTTTTCTAAGTTGATTTGTGACTATTAGTTTGTCAGCTATGAGCATCAGATCCAAGGTAAGACTTAACTTCTTTTCTTACCACTGATTTTTGCTCATGCCATATTTTAACTGCCACAGTGTCCAGTAGAGTTTGTTTTGGCAAACTGATTCAAAGAATACCATTGGTTAACTGTTACTGCCAATCCTCTACTTCTGCTTTTGGAGGGATCAAGTTACATGCCCAAGTCATTTACCTTTGTTTCAGTACCTGCTATATTTGGTAAAATGCAATAATGTGCTTTACCACATGACCTAACTCTGATGCTTGACAAAGACATATCCCACTAATATGGCAGCTCTTTTGGTTAAAACATTTTAATAACAAAATAAAGATTTCAGGTTAACAACCTCTCAATGTACAAAAAAAAAAAAAAGTAATTGATGTTATAATGAGGGTAGTCATGAGTTTCT
Organism: Protopterus annectens; assembly: GCF_019279795.1. NCBI lineage: Eukaryota > Metazoa > Chordata > Ceratodontiformes > Protopteridae > Protopterus > Protopterus annectens. Next base: position 848,036,521 of record NC_056745.1, read on the forward strand.
ATTTAAAAGATTATTAATTTATTATTTATTTATTGACATTTATTGACCGAGAAAGTCCACTGGATCAAAGATCCATTTTCAGTGGAGGCCCGTGGAGAAAAGCTTCAAAAGATACAATGTCTCATTACAAACATAGTAAAAACAAATTTTAAACAGTTATAAGATTTTTACATAGGCCTGCTGAATCTAGCTTTGTTTGTATGCTTGTTTGCTTGTTATTTCCCTGAAACGCTAATTCCACCTAAAACACAGCTTTTCAGCGTTTCTGTGGATCCCTAGTGACATCTGTATTGCTTACTGTACTTATTTCCTTGTTTCACTTGAAAGAAAGTTAATGTTTATCATTTTTGCATTTAAGTTACCTGTAACACATTGCATTTAAGTTACCTGGCACTTGCTCACTAAAGCAATTATATAAGTCAGCACTAAAAAATTAAAAGCACTACACCCTCACAAACTCCCCTTGAGTAACTTGTTCCCCATTGGCCCTTTTTTTTCAATTATAAAGGAATTCCCAATACTATTCTAGCATGTCCAAAGGTCAGTTGTCAATCTCCTCTCCGGTCCAGCTGGTGAATCTGGGAATCTTGAGGCAATGTTACAACTGCCTCATGTACACAGACAACCCTCTCCTCCTCCCAACAAATTCCAACACATGTGAGAGATGCAACCATATAGCCAAACTGGAGGCTAAGATCGCTCAACTCAGTACTGGCGAAACCTGTCAGGAGGAGAAGGAAACCACACTCACTACAATTCCAGTCTCACATAGACCTACCACGACAGCAAACCAAACACATAAACACACAAAAACATACTCGGAGGCTCTAAATAAAAATCTGCCTAAGCAGCAGAGACCTCCAACGCAGACACCCAAGCAACTGCTACCCCAAAACAAAACACGTGCAACACATAGCTCACAAAGCCAGTTTGCCGAACAGTCACAGCCCTTAAGACTAAACAACACACCTGCTACACTTGTAATAGGTGAGTCTATCGTCAGGCACACTGACGTCCCGCTCACCAGGCTGAACAAGGAGAAGATCACGGTGAGCTTCCTGTCGGGCGCTAGGATCTGCCACATAACACAAGCACTCAGGTCACTCCAAGGCAAGTACAAATATGACTCAGTCATTGTCCATGCTGGTGTGAATGACCTGAGACATACCTCCCTGGACTACATGAAAAGAGACATAGAGGAGCTCTCTGAGCATGTGGCCCAGGCTGGTATGACCCTGACCTTAAGTAGCATCTTACCCTCACCAAGAATGATGCCACAATATGAAGACAAGATGATCAATTTCAACAATTGGCTTAAGTATTGGTGTCATTCAAAGGGGATCCAATGCCTGTCAGCTTGGGATGACATGCTCAACAAGCCATGATGCTTCGCTAGGGATGGCTTGCACCTGTCACCCCTGGGCTTTCGGATATTGGCAAAGGCTCTTGCTACCCCCATAGTGCCTTTTTTAGGCAAGGCTCAAAAAACAAACCCACCTCCATAGGTATCACAAGGGATAAGAAACTAAGAGTAATGCTACTCAACGCCAGAAGTCTAAATCTCAAGATGCATGCACGCATAACTCTCCTTAGCATGGAGAACATCGATATCTGTGCAGTAACAGAAACCTGGTTCAAGGCTCCCGAGAGCACCCCAGCACTACCAGGTTATACCTCATACCATGCTTTTCAGCCCCAAAACTTGGATCGAAACAGAAAAGGAGGGGGAGTATCAATATTCGTCAAAGATACCCACACCTCCAGGTTGGTGGCACAGGACAAAGCATCAGAGACTTTCCATGTGAAACTAACAGTGGGTAAAACTGCCTTCCAGTTTATAGCCTGCTACAGACCACCCTACCAAACCCAGGAACCCCACTCGGCCTTCCTGAGAACACTGGAAAATATGAAGGTCTCTCCAAACACCATTATATTGGGCGACTTCAACTACCCAAACATAGACTGGGAGCATTACTCTAGCTCCAACACCCAAGCTCAAAGGTTCCCAGAATTTATAAACTCAAATGCTACGGAAAAACTTGTTACCACTCCCACAAGAGGGGAAAACATACTGGACCTGATCATCACCAACATGGGCACTCTATGCTCCAGACCAGAAGTGTATCCCTCACTGGTAAGATCAGACCATAAACTAATCTCACTGGATATTCACATCCCGACCCCAACCCCTGCCCAGAAAACCACAGTGAAAAACTTCTCTAAAGCAAATTTCACACTCCTCAAAACCAAGGTGGAATCCTTCAAAGCCCCCGGGCCTGTGGAAAATATGGCCCAGACCACAGAATCCTTTATAAACGCATTCTATGAACACCTTCAGGAATGCATGGATCATGCAATCCCAAATAAAACCAAGACCCAATCCTCCAAAGGCAGACGTCCTGTCTGGTGGACCCCAGCCATAAACAAACTATACAATAGAAGGAGGAAGCTACTACACGATAGAGCAAAATCCCAAAAAGGGAAGGCTTCTCTGATCAGTGTTAGCAAAAAACTACAGGCACTCATAAAATCGTCTAAGGCCAGCTTCGAGAGAAAAATTGCACAGGACACTAAGGATAATCACAAGGCTTTCTTTAGTTATGTTAGGAACCTGGGTGGGAATTCCCAGATATGCTCAGAATTAGTCCAAAATGACAAAAAATACACCAAACCCACAGACATTGCCAACATCCTAGCTGACAGGTTCAGCGCAAACTTCTCCCCACCCTCCCCACCAAAAGGGCAAATATCTATCCCAGCAGAGTGCTGCCCCCCTGACATCTCAGATGCTCAGGTAAGAGCTGCCCTCTCCAAAGCAAAAAACACAGCATCAATGGGACCAGACGGTGTCCCGGGCTGCGTCCTACATGAACTCCAAGAAGAGCTAAACCCAAACATAAAACTACTGTTCAATCTCAGCCTTACCACAGGATATGTACCCAAAGAGTGGCGTACAGCAACAGTGGTCCCTCTCCACAAAGGTGGTGCCTCAACGGATCCTGGAAACTATCGCCCCATAAGCCTGACTAGTTTGGTCTGCAAAGCTATGGAAAGGATCATCATGGACCTCATAAAAAAAGATATCGGGGGCCTACAGACACTGTATCCTACCCAGTTCGACTTTGTTAAGGGCAGATCCTGCCTCTTAAACCTGGTCGATTTCTTTGAAACAGTCACCAAGGCCATTGATGAGGGGAAGGTGGTCCACACAGCCTACCTGGACCTCACAAAAGCCTTCGATACAATACCCCACTCGGGCATTATAGATAAGCTCACCAGCATAAATATAAACCCCTATGTCACTAGATGGGTTGCAAACTGGCTCAAGGACAGAACCCACATGGTTAGAATTGCTGGAGCCATGTCAGACTCCAAACCAGTTACAAGCGGCATCCCACAAGGCTCAGTCCTGGGACCTCTCCTGTTCAGTATATATTTCTCTGAGGTACAGGCCAACACGGAAGGACTGTGGCTGACCAAGTTCGCAGATGACTGCAAACTGGGCACTATAATCGACTCTCCAGCCGACACAAGCATCCTCCAAAAGGGCCTCATAGAAACAGACAACTAGTGGCAGAGCCATGGCCTCAAGCTAAATGCCAAAAAGTGTATAGTCAACCCCTTTGGCAAAAACAAAGTGCCACAAATTACCACATAGGTGGTAATCCATTAAGTATGGAAGAAGTAATTAGGGACCTGGGGCCCCAAGTTGATAGCAATCTCTCATTTGACAACCACGTGACCAAAGTGGTTAGAAAAACATTTTATATAGCCCACCTAATCATGAAGGGATTCACATCTAGATCAGGGGAGGTCATCGTGCCTCTTTACTCATCCCTCATCAGGCCCATAATTGAGTACAATGCCCCTTTTGGGATGTACCTTACCAGACACCTGCAGCAACTGGAAAGACCCCAAAAGTACCTCACCAAGAGGATCAAAGGGCTCAAACAGATGCCATATGCTTACCGGTTAAAGAAACTCCAGCTCTACTCAGTGGCATACCAACTGCTCAGAGGCGATCTGTGCCTGACGTATAAAGCCATGTCCAACCCGGAATTAATGGACATGCTGTACCTCAGAAAATCCAAATCCCATCAAGCTACGCGCTCGAGATACTTCAACCTCAGCACTGAAATAAATAGGACATGCTGGAGGGACAGATTCATAACCCAGAGGCTCCCTTCACTCTGGAATAAAATCCCAGTCCAGGTTAGGCAGAGTCCCTCATTGACTCTCTTCAAGAGGAATCTTGATGAGTGGATGGGGGATCATAGGTTTACCCCGGGTATCACTTCTGTGTCACTGTTAGACAGAGGCACAGTATACTAACCTCGAAAAAGGGCATAGCAAAATTAATTTAAAATGGGTGGCGAAAGCCAAACACACTCTGGCTAGGCTTATAAATGCCCTAGGGCAGATAGCCTAGTATGACCCTATGAACCTATGAACACAATATTTTTTACATGGACAACAGATTACAACATTGAGGCAAATACAGTCTATAACAAAACAATAAGTATGGATTCGGTCAAATTCTATCTGCTCAATTTTTATAAGTTGTACAGCATAGAAAGGAGATTGCCATTCTTAGGTTTGTGAGTCAATTTGTGTACATGTGCTGGATAAAGTAGATTTTTAAAGAGGTTTGTTCAGAAGATTACACGTACATGTAAGATTGTTAAGATAATGTTGTTTTAATGCTGACCTAAAAGATTTTGCATTGTCTAGCTGTGTGATTGAGGGTGGCAGAGCATTGCAGAGTTTGGCTACTGTATAGGAATAAAGACATTCACTAGTTTTTCTTGTTGGGTTTAGTTGTGGTTAGTAGTAATTTATTAGAAGAAGTAATGTTTCAAGCGGGAATATATGTATGTACCATGTCATGTATAGAAAGGCAGTAGTGTGGGTTATATATTAGTTTGTGAGTAAGAATAAGTTGGGCATAGTATAGGTAATGGGAGAATTCAAGCCAATTTAAGGTTTTAATGGCTAAGCTGTGATATGTACGAGATGGCATATTGGTGGCGAATTTTGTTATTTTGTAGTAGCAAGATTGTAATTTGGTTATGAGGTGTAGGTTAGTGAAAATGGGACTACCATGGAGGAAAGAAGGGAGAAATATATGATTTGCAAGTTTTGTTTAGGTAGATGTATTTAGAAAGATTTTATGCCTATAGAGCTTCCTTAGCTTGAACTAGGTCTTTTTGACTGTGCTGAGTATGTGGTTCTCAAAAGAGAGTTTGTCATCAGTTGTAATGCCTAGTAGTTTTGCTGTTTTAACAAGATCATTTTCAGTATTGTTAAGTGAGATTATCTTGAAGTCAAGAGTTATGGGTTTGGAAGACAATTGTAAAAGCTTTGTTTGTTTGGGATTGAGTAGCAGTTGTGCATCTCTTAGCCATGATTGCATGGATGTAAATGCTTTTTGAGTTAAGGCATAGAGTTCTGAGAGATTGTTGGATAATGTGATTAAGATTGAATTGTCTGCGTACTGGATAAGGGTGCTTTGTTGGGATGCTTTATGGAGATTGTTAATGAATATATTAAAAAGCAGAGGCCCAAAAATACACTCTTGGGAAACTCTTGTGTTGTTGGTTAGATATTCTGATTGTTTATTTTGCCATTTGACAGATTGTTTTCTATTATGAAGGTAGATTTGGAACCAAGTGATAGTATGTGGGGTGCAGTTTAGCGACTCAAGTTGTAAGAGTAGTTTATGGTGTGACACCGTATCAAAAGTGTTTGATAGGTTGAGCAGAATAACAGTATTTGTTAGGCCAGCATCTATGGCTTTGTTTAAAGTATCGGTAAATGATAGTAAGGCTGTGGTAGTGCTGTGTTCTGGCCAAAAAAAACAAGTTGTGTGGATTACAGTAAGTTGTTGTCTGTAAGATGTCTAAGCAGTTGATAGTGTATGCACTTTTCTAGGGTTTTAGACAAAAGGGATAGAATAGAGATAGGTCGGTAGTTAGAAAGGTCATTGGTGTTGCCATGCTTATGCAGGGGAGTTATAATTAATTTTTTTCCGGAGTTGAGGGATGTGTGACTGAGAGATAGAATGATTAATAAGAATGCTGACAGGGTAGGCTAAAGCATCAGCAGCAATATTTAGGTATTCTGCTGGAAGGTTGTCAGAAGAGAGGGAGGAAGGCTTTGTTTTTTTAAGTAGTTTGTGCACTAAAGTGGTTTATACATGTTGTAGAGCAAGAGAGGGAGTGGTTGTACTGCTATTAGAAGAAGCATGTGTAGTGGGGAGTGTGGGGAGGCTGAACAAGGGAGAAATTATTGTTGTTTTTATCACTGTTTAGATTTGTGTTGTTGTTGGGAGATCTCATTCACAAGTGTTTGAATGGTATCAATAAAATGAGAATCAAAGGCTTGGGTAATATCTTGTGGGTTTTTGTCAGGAGATGGTGTGGGATTATGCTGGGTTCCTGGACTGAGAAGTTAGGAGACAGATTTCCAAAATATTTTGGGGTTGTTCCCTTGAATAGAAAGGTGAGTGGAGAAGTATTTTTATTTTTTTTTGCCTTGGATAACCTGTTTTTTGGCAGCGTTACGAAGTTGCTTTAATATGAGTTCATTTTGTGGAATTTTATTTTTCTGCCACTCTGCCCAAGCTTTATCCCTAGAGGTGAGTAATTGTTTACTTTGTTTTTTTAACCAAGGGGTATGATTATGTTTGATCCTTTTAGTACGTAAGCGGGCAAGACTGTTAAGAGTGTTAAGAAAGACCTTATTAAACTAGTTAACTTCATCATCCAATGGTAGGTTCTTGATTGGGTACCGGTTCTGAGCTTTTAGACTATCTATAAAAGTTTGTTGGTTAAAATGGGCAAGGTTTCTGGATGTTCTAAGTGAAGTACTTTATCTGTATGTGTTTGGTTTCTATGGGTAAAGGCAGGTAAATGTCACTAAAAGTATTAGAAGTGTTCCAGAATTGGTTTATTTCTGGGGGTGAGAGACATGTATCTAATCTAAGATTGATTCAGCTTGTTTATTTACTATGTGTCTTGGCTCTGTAATTAGTTGACTAAAGTTGTACAGGTTAATGCTATATGAGGGGGAGGTTGAGATGATAGTTAGCCAATTAATGTTAGTATCACCAAGGATGATAGTTTTGTTTGATATATTATGAGACATCCAGGAAAGAAAACTCTTCCATAGTAGGTATGTTTTGACTGGGGGGATGTAAAGTACAGACAAACATAATTGTTTTATACTGGTTAGATGCAGATGAGGCAATAGGAATTCCACATTAGAAAAGGTAAGAATGGGTTTGGAGTATTGTGTAACAGTTAAAAGTGTCGTGGTATATTAATGCAATTCCACTTCCTTTTTTGTGGAGGTGATCTTGTCTAAGAATATTGAATCCTGATGCCAGATATATGTGGTTTTAGCCATGTTTCTGTAAGTGCTACAATGTCTGGGGAGTACTGACTAAGCCAGGTTTGGAATTCTATAATTTTATTACAGATGCTTCTTGCATCAACAGTTATTAAATAAAGATTTTTTGTATTAGAAGGGTGATTGTTGGTAAATGGGGTAATTCGTCCAGGGTTGGAGTGGATGTCACCACACTGGGGGAGGACCTGGTAGGAACTAAATAGGGAGGAGAGATGTTGGATTAGTGAGAGAGGCCTGAGAAGTCGGTGAAAACATAGTTTCATTTTTGTTATTAAAACAGTGGATTTTAGTTTTGAAAGGTAACAAGTAAAGCAATTAAATAGGGAGGGAGAGATGTGAATGAAGCTGTGTAAAGTAGTAGGACATTCTGTGTATATAGCGGGAGACTTTAGAGATGGGGAATAGTGTGTGATGTGTGTGATGTGGTAGGAGGTGTGGTGGGAAAGACAGCAGAGCATAGTTATGAGGGTGATTATACTGGAATAGTAAGTTATGTTTGAGAAGTGAGACATGTTAAGCAAAGGTGGAGGTAAAATTAGTTTAGAGGATGTAAGGGTAGTAGTAAAATAACTGGGTTATTGGGAAGGGCGGGTTGAGTACGCTGCATACAAGGGTGTGTACTAGAGGCAAAAGAGTGGGCAGTGGGTAGCAGGTATGCAAGGGTTGTGATTGACATGTATGTTGGAGGGGAGGGGAAATAGGAAGCATAAACATTAGAGAAGAAGGGGTGGGTGAGAATGGGGGTAGGTTGGGGGAGCGTAGTGAGCCTGAAGTGAAGCGGAGGGCAAATGGGGCAGGTTGCGCTGAGTCCAGAAAGAGTGGATTAACAAAAGCAAAAACTGAAAAAAAAATATCTATAATTCCAGGAATAAAAAAGGCAGGTGTAGACTGGGTCTGGGGGGGGGGGGGTTGCCATGAGGATGGCTAGTTAGGAGGGAGAGCAAGACAACTGGGAAAGTAATAGTAAGCAAACAAAAGTGAGACACTGAAACCCTATCTTGCTGTATTACACTATCTTATTTTGCAGAAACGTGAAGAACTAGGTGAAGATGATTAACTGAGTTGAATGGAGGAATATCAGCTTGGAGGGCAGACTGTGGATTTATCATTTAAAAAGTATGTACAGTGCAGAAGGAGGGTGGTAATAAGTGGCTACAGTAAAAGGCAGAAGTATAATTATGTGTTAACTATAAGGGTGACCGAGGAACCCGAGCAGAGTGCTCCCACACTAAATAAACAGTAGTTTAAAATATTCAGTGACGTAGTACATACCTTAGCTGTTTTTATAATAATTTCTTGAAGTTTGCAGTCCCCGTGTTTCAGAGGTGGTCCTGTTTATTAGTGGAATTGGGTAGGAACTTTGGAGTGTTGTCTGTCCACAACTGCAGTGGTTAGGGAAAAATTAGCTGTTTTTATAATTATTTCTTGGAGTTTACAGTCGCCAGGTTTCAGAGGTGGTCCCATTTATTAATGGAATTAGGTAGGCCCTTTGGATGGTTTTCTATCCACAACTGCAGTGATTAGGGAAAATTGCATTGGTAATGGAGCCTGGAGTGTTTGATGTTTTCTGAGCTGTCACCATGGGGATGAGATGCTGTGTGCGTCATCCTGGAGTAATTTAGCTTTTGATGGATCTTTGCAGCAATATCTACTAGTTATTTTACAACCTGCTTTCTCTTTCCGTCAGATGTTGGCATCTTTAGTTTCAAAGGATGATCAATATACCACTTACAGAGTTGGTCAGCATCACTGAATAGCATCATCCAAAGTCAGGGTCACCATGTACCCTTGTCAAACGACATTGTTACCTGGAGGGCTACAGTGAATTTGGAGTGAAGTGAAGTTAGTCAGTCTGCCTCCCTCCTGTACTGGTGACTATTTTTATTTTGCATTTTAACATGAGTTGCCTTAGTTGTATAACAATTTTGCTAAGTACACAGTCAGTACACCTCATATTTTCTCAGTTTTTAACATTTGGTTTAACTCCAGTACAGAAAGATATTAAAAATGCAGGAAATGTAGCAGCCAAGTAAATACCAGTATGGTGTTTTGTTCTCTTCAATTGTAAAAGAAAAATCAGTTGGCACTGAATTCCCACTCGATTTCTGGTCCAGTATCTAACTGTTGCACTTAAGCAAGTGAAATGATTACTGTTACATATGTGATAGTGATTACATACGAGCAAAACACCTTATATGTGAGTAGTCTTTGGGAATAAATAATAAAAAAAATAATCTTTGCACAGGGCAAAAAAACTTCTACCCTTTGGTATGATTAACTGCACCCCTGACAACCCTAATATTTATATATACCAACTCCAAGGTCTCATTATCAGGCGGGAAAGGAGAAATGTCAGTCCACTAACAATTTATCCATTTGTGAAAAAGCAGGTCCATCACACACTGATGATTATATAAATCAATGTTAAGTCACTAGTGATTTGAAAACAAGCCTGGCTCCAGTCTTCTCTGATTTATGTGAACTGTTCTTCAATCCAGTAAGGGAAAATAGAATGCAAGTATCTGCAAATTCAGTTTGCAAACAATCCTCTAGCTCTAGGGTTTTGCATATATTGATCAGATAAATTAAGTTCATGGTTTGTCATTCTGTTGAGTATTAAGAACACTAGATATCTCTTCTTGGCATTGTAATGAGAATGTTTAATGATGCAGTTGCACTGGCTTTATCTTGATTCCTAAGATACACTGCAAACATGAAAGTCATCTACCCCAGCGCTAGATTATCTTCCTTTTTAGTGACATACAAAATCCAGGAGCTTAGCTATTGTCTCACATTAAGTTTCTTTCTTAGAAATAACATTTTCATCTGAATCTTCAATTAGATACCACTTCCACCCCCTGCAGTCCTCCCTGCACAGCCATTCTTTAGAATAATTTACAAAATAATTTTCCTAGGGAGGTCTAAACTTTGGATCTTGTTCCATTGAACATAGTAGGTCCCTGCTCACTCTTCAACATACCAAGACTTAACAACCGCATTCATGAATCATTCATTTGAATTTGTTAGGATAAATAAATAATTAAACATTGTCTAGAGGCAAATTTAAGAGTGAACTCCAGCTCTCTTACTCATGATTTGTCATTGAATTGTAACTGGACTTTTACACAGTAGTTAAGTTACTACTTTTGTTTTGTACCAAGATTGCAGCTAAAAATGGACCTCAGGTCACAGTTTCCTCAACCTAAATAAATAAATACATGTGTACATACTTACATAAATTAATCAAATATTATATATTAATTAAAGCAGTGGATAATAGCATTATCATAAAATTGTTTATGATTTACATAACTGCACATAAGAGCATCGTGCTTTCAAGTAAAGCAAACCAAATCATTTTTATCATCAACTAAATAATTGATTTTAGTCAACTCTAGCTTACTCATAGCAGCTAACAGTGTGTGTGAAATTAAATTAAAATTATTTTTTTTATATGGAGCCATATTCTTTCAACAGACTCTGGCTATTTAATGATGCTTTAATTTCTTATTCTGTTTTATTGTTAAGTATGATAGAGTTGGATAAATTGACAGTAAATGTGTACACCAAATCAGACTAAACAAAGGATTCAGGTTATTGTGTAACTAACTCAAAGAGTTTCTTTGAAGGAGCGTATTGCTGTTAGGATCTTTATTAGCATGCTCTAGTGGAACTCTTTACATGCAGCTGAACCCAGATTAGTTAGTTAAGCTGTTTGCTGAGAATAAACATTGCTGTTTGATCAGGTGTTCTAGTGCTTCCTAAATCTTACTCTAAAAATATATTTTAGAGTACTATTCATTTAACACTTGTAATACAACAAAATTGGTCTGAAATGTCTGTGTGCAGGTGGAATGCATTACAAGTGGGCAAAAAAATGAACTCAACAGAACTAAGGGGGCTTGTAAATTATTTTCAATGTGCTTTACATTTTGGTACAACAGTTGTGTATATTTTTAACGATTCATATTTGTGAGTCTGGTATGCAGAAACCATGTGCCACATGTGGATATCATTTAGGAGGAGTGAAGCTAGGTATCAGAAAACTTGGGAGTATTTTCTGTTGCATGTCCTTAATACACCATTACCATATGAAGCTCTACTACTGTCCACATAAAGGGGAGGGGGGGTTATAAAGGTTATTTTTTTCTGAATTTAATAAAAGCTTTACCACAACACCTTTGATGTCTATTCATTCAGAAAGTTTACTCAAAGTGTATACCACTGTGAATCCCTTCTAAAGTCAGGCACTTGTAGGCTATCAGGAGTTATCTTGTTCTTGAGTATGGCTATTTACAATGTGTTAAGTTACTCTTCAGCATATTCATTTATTATTTACTTTAATTATGGTACCTTGGTTAGTCCCATGCAGCCAAAAGTTAATTTATAGGATAGAAAGTTCTCACAATATTAATTTACAGTGTGCATTGAAATATATGTTGCATATGTCTAGGATGTGTGTGAACATTGGATCACCACTGAAAAGCTATTGTGAACATTATGCAAACTCCACCAGACAGCATGGGATGACCAGGACTGCAGGGAAGTGTTAGACAACAATGCACAGCACCATACCAAAAGATCCTCTCCTATTTGGCTTTGCCCACCACAAACAGTGAAGATTGGTTTGAATTTCATTTCCATCTAATGTGTTTATATTTGCTTGTACATTGTGTACCTTTTTAGTGCAGCAATAGTAGATAGTACACATAGGATCATTTTTGAATCAACACTCCACAGCATACCTCTTAAAACTATTGCATTCTTGAGATAAGTAGTCTGTGTCAGGTGTGAATCATTCATGCATCACATAAAAGGCTTCTTTCTAAATTGCTAGCCTTGTTCCAGTGAGTGATAAGCCATTGTATTTGACAGTTTTTGTTTTCCGCAATATACTAGATGTTAAGGATTGTAGTGTGTGAAAATATATTGCACCTGATGTATTGTAATGGTATTGATGCCCCATTTTATAAATGCTGGAAGCAGTTGTCTTATGCCCTTCAGTTTGTTGATCTATACTTCATTCTACTAGGACTTGGCACATGGCATGTTATCAATTGATGCTATGAACCATGTGTCTGATCTGCTCATGTGTCCTTACTGTTGATACTTGGTTTAAGTATTAAGGACAGTTTTACTTTGCTAAGAACTGAAATAATTACTATGACATGTACCAGAAACTTCTATAAACTCACTATGATGTGTTTTTAAGCCATATTGTGGTCATGGAAGGAAAGCTAGCAGTTGATCAGAAATGATTTTCTCCATATTTGTGTTGATTACAAATGTCTATCAACACAAGTTTTAAAAATGTATTTTTTTTCTTTTGAGTGGTAAGCTATCCACAATTTCATGCTGACAGATTTGTTCCATGCAGGCTTAAGCAAATTATAAAGACCAAGTATGCTGTACCTAAGGGCAAGGAAAAATACAATGGCAGAACCTTATTGGAGGAGATCATATTTCATCTGGAAGCAGTTTTAGTTCTAAGATTAAGAAGGGGTATTCCTTTGTCTCTAAGGTATGTCAGTCTTGGAGTTATTATTGATAAGTGACAGGGGTATAGGATTTGCAGCTACCACACTCGGACATGCAGTGGGTCTTGCCCCTGCAAAAGATAAAATTAAGATAGAACAGTGATTGTCAATATATAGTTTTGCTGTTTTTTTTTATATAATTCCTGACTTATAATTACAGGTCTAAAAGTTACCGTGAAGACAAATGAAGGAACCCTCCATCTGAAGTGTTCATTTACAGTATTAATGTAAACAAAAACATTGAATTTTATATAAATTTGAAAGAATAATGAGTGATGAGATGAATACACAAAGGCAACATGCCACTTCATAATGCGTGTTAGCGAAATAATTTGGAATGGAGAGACACAGTGGATACCAAGTATATGAACAGATAAATATGGAAAAACAACTTGGCCTTCAAGAGATACAAACAAATCAGAAGGAATAATGCAATAACTGTGTCAGCTAAACGTTATCAGTAAAAGTAATAACATTAAGACAGCATCAGGCTGAGGGAAGATTAAAGAACAGTGTTAAAAATGCAGTGAATCATTTTTGTTTAATCATAAATAAAGGAAAGCATGGAGGTCTCACTGAAGTTTATCAAAGAGGAGGGTAAAAAACAAAAAGTGGACAAAAAGAAAATGAAAAAATGCAAACCACTACTGGTTTTCAGTTTTGGAAAGAAAATGCACATTGTAGAAATGATGGATGGGTTAGCGGTGGTGATTAAGCAACCACTGACAGAGGAAAGGGCATGAAAAAGCATTTCTCATTTAAGATGAAAAGGTCTGATAGAACTGCGCCCAGAATGTTAAAGGAACTAAGAGAAAGGCTAATCAGGCTACCTAGAGATATTGTTGAATTATGGGAAAGTGGAGTGGGTGTCTTTTGCATTCTGGAAAGCGCAGCCACTTCCATTTTAAAAGAGGCAATGTAGGGCAAGGATGTGGAAATACAGAGCAGTTATCCTATCCATCATTGTTGTAAATAATGATTAAATCTCTTTTGATGAAAACATTTGGTGAATACCAAGATGTTTGTAGTATGATAAATCCAAGATATCATAAATTCATTAAACTGTCATCTAATAAATTTAACATTAGAATTTTATATGGAGATGAGAGCATGAAGAGCGGCACAATACAGTTTTCAAAACAAGAGATTCTGCTGTTCAATCCTGAGCTGGGATGAGTTCTTTGCAGAGTCTGCATGTCCTCCCTATTTGTTTTTTTGGTGAGTTTTCTCCAAGTATTCTAGGTTCCTCCAACATCCCAAATACATGCAATAGATGGATTGTGACCCCATATTACCTGTATTTGTGCATGCACTGTGAGTGTGATACAGAAAAAGACCTTATTCCTTGTCCATCTTCACAGTCCTTGTTTCTCTGTACGTTTTCACAGTTACATAATTTCAGTAAGTAGATTTGTGCTAGACATTCTAAAAATAAAATACTGACTACACAAATACAAAAAAAGTAATACATAAACTGAGGGACATGAAAGTCAGAATATCACTGTCATACACACTGATTCTTTTTTCTTTTTTTCTGTTTTCTTTCTTTTTTTTTTTTTTGCAACATGTTTGAAGAAGAAGTATGGATTCTTCCCTTTGACTGATATTGAATGTTTTAACTTTCATGACATGAAGGCAACTGCACCTTTTCTTTGGGAAGAGGTTATTAAAGCCTAATTCCATATTTCTCTCTTTTTGATAGACTACAGAGAACGTGAACTGATGCAATAGCCCCCCTTTGCTGGCATGTATTGCTTATATTCACACTCTGTACATGTTCAATATATACACACAATACGGGGATAACCGATATGTTTCTTTTTTCCTAAGTCACAATACAATGTTTCTGCTACTGCCATATAGAGTTGTGCATATACTAATAGTGAAACTCCTATTTTGAGCATTTTTTTCCACAGCTTGATACTTCAGTGATACGTGCCATACCTTAAACAAGTACACACTGTCTTGCTGTTATATGGATTAGCTTGATTAACCTAAGAAAGTCGCTGTCTATTTTGTGGGACTGCTTTGATTTGCTGCTAGCATGTATCTCTTAAACATCATTTCATGTGAGTGGTTTCAAATTGTCCCTAACTTACACTTTTTGTTGTTGAATATAAGCCAGGTACTTGAGCTCCTCTTACTTCATCCACAATTTCTGCAGCTTTTGTTTCTGTCTGACGTAGCATGTCATCTTGCTTTGCATATCAATCTGTATCATTTTACTGCTCTTTGCAAACTGTCTATAAATATAATGACTGGCACTTTCAGAATTTTTCTACTATCTGTACAGCTCCCAGCTTAATTGATACCCATTGTATTTTCTTCCACATATACAGTTACTCAAGTTTCCCTTCTTTAAGATACTTGTCTGCTGGCATGTTTTTTCTTCATTCATTATTTATAATCGTCCCTCATGAGTTGCTGAAAATGTTTACATCCCATTTGTTGTCATGTGTTCTTGTGCTTTTTATGACTGTCATAATAATCATATCTTTCCTCTGAATCCCTTCTTGAATGATAAAAATAAAGATTTCACATATTATCTTAAGGCAATATCCAGTAATATGACATTGTATAAATGAGTATGACAGAGCAAAAGAAAGCTGATGGGTCACTGTGTCAGTCTGTGATGACCAAAAAAAAGTGCTGCCTGACAGTAATATACATAGAATTCCTAGTCTGTCATATGCGAACCAAAGAGAGTGAATATCATCTATTTTTCATGAAATTTAGCAGCAAAGGTTTAGAAGTCAAGGCTCTACAGCATTGTGAAACACCTGCCTGGTACCCCAATACTGTTCAACATAAATCAGCAGTTTATTCCTTAAGAAACAAAAGGCCCTTTAGTCCAGATTTTTCACATAAGATAACTATAATTTTGTTCCTTCCATTTTTCTTGCATTCATAAATGTGCTTTAATCTCATGAGATCCCTCATGAAGACACTCAGATGATGCTCAAAGTAGTTTTCTCTGAATTTGATGCATTATGTCACAGCAATCAGGATCGCACTATAAAAGTGCAGCACAGCTGGTTTGTGGATGCGACAGTATGCTGCTCTGGATTATTGCTGTCATACACTGGAATTCTCAGTAATAACCGAATAGGATTTATACCTCCAATACACAACAACTTCTACCGTACTGTAAATAAAAATGATGTTGTAGTTGATGGATGACAGCTTATTCAGTCGCATATCGATAGTGAAGATGAAGCAAGTCAGAGCATTCAAGAAGTCCCTTAAAAGTCATTTATGTTATGTGGCATATGATGTTGTTTAGCACAAAGTTATTTAGCTCTATATTTATTAAACTTTTGATTGCCAGCATATTTATTGTTTTAATGTGTTATTTATGCATTTGCCTGCTTTGTTTATATGTTATTATTTTCTCATATTTTAAGTGTTTGGTTATGAAATAAACTTGAACATTTGATGACATTGTTATTATTATTATTATTATTACAATACACTCCTGTAATTTATATTTCAAATGTTTATGCAGAATATTTGGGGTTTATTGCCAAACTGTCCTTAAATTAATATTCGCATTGCATCAAATAGGTTTGCAATAAGGTTTCCTTATGACCTTGCTCTTAAGTGTGGTATTTCAAATGGAAGTGTTTAAGTACTGTACGTATACCACTGAATACTGATTTTTGTAATAATGCAGTTCTTATACAGGGCAGGCACAGCCAAGGGGGAACACACCAAAAGCACTCTATTGTTCTTGTTAGATGCATTACACCATGGAGGCCTACTACAAGAGGCAGGTCCAGAAACAACAAATTCAGCAAGAAGCTGTAAATACTGTCTGTAGAAATGACAGGTGTGCTAATACACTAGCATTTTCATTTTAAGGCCTATGTGTGCCGAGTGCTACTTAAAGGCAATATATATGCTCACTCATGTGCTAGCCCTGAACATATGAATCTCCTGCTCCCAGGGTTAAGAGTTCTGCAGTAATTTACAGCTATCGAAATGTTTCATATTTTGCTAGATTCATAAAACTCTGCTCCCACTTTAATGTATATGATTACTTTAGCGAAGAGAAGAATGCAGCTTACCGACGCCCTTCAGTTTATTTCAGACAATGCCATTCAGTATACTTTCTTTCCCATTAGATAATCTTAATTTAATTTTTCTCTTTCTAATTCAAAGTATGGATCAGAATTTTAAAAAGTTTACCGATGCTCAGACACAGTAATGTCTGCATTTATAAGGCAGAAGGAAATTACTGGCTACCCTGGAATGAGGAAGTGCTTTGTTGAAAGAATACCACAGTCGTCATTTATTTTTGTTTGTATTAAGTTATCATTAATTCCATGTCCCTGTTGTTGAATGTGGAATTGATCTTCATGTGTGCTTATTTTGCTCTGTACTTCTTGAAACTGCGATCACCACTAATGAGACTATTAAAGTAAGGGCTTAAACAGAATTATGCAAATATTGTGAAAATCACAATACATGGAATGAATGATGTGTTCAGTAAGAAATGTAGCACAGTATTATTACACCCACAAAAAGTGACTGTATCTCATTTTGCAAATATTAATCCTAAAAACAAATCAGTTGTAAACATAACTAAAGCAACTAAACAATAGCAACCAAAAGTATATTATATTCAACATTGACAAAAGACAGATTATATGAATTTCCAGACATTCATCTTTGAGTGGAGTGTTCAAAAAGAATGAGATAACTCAAAGACAGATGATATAATTATACTCAGGTTGCACCGATAGTTGGCAATGTTATGAACGATAGGAAAGCAATATTTATATATTTTAGCTAGGCTGTTTAGTTAATTCAATTAGCAATGCCTGCATAACTGGATTTAATGCTGATAACGCACATATCAAAGATATCATTAAGGGCAAACTAAACATTCTACTAGGTAAACTAAGCTTGGTGCAGGTATTA